>NC_080669.1:66206312-66512876 GCF_027579445.1 Ammospiza nelsoni
TCTACATCTTAGCAGAAAGCTTTTCCACTATGTCTGGCAGGGAGAAACTGTGCCAGCACAGAAAACATCTCCCATCGTGTTTTTGAGGTTGCATAGGGGTCTGCCAAGTGTTTTGCAAGAAGAGAGAGGAAGTTGTCCAAAACAGCTTCCAATGGAATGTTCATGTGATTGGAAAAGGCAGGAGAGTGCAAAGGTACTGTTGTCTATCAGTTGGCAAGCTGCGCACACAATGCCAGTGTTGTAGAGCTTCCTTCTTCACCTTTCCGAAGCTGCCGCTCTCTCCGGCTGGCGGAGGCGAAGAAGCAGCTTCTTTGCGCAAAGACGATTGTGCCGCTCACAGTGCTCTCCGGAGCGCGGCTTTTGCCGAAAGACGCCCGGGAGCGGCGCTTAGCTCCGGAGAGCATCGTACCTTGGTCTCTAGCGTCTTTTGTAGTCTACATCTTAGCAGAAAGCTTTTCCACTATGTCTGGCAGGGAGAAACTGTGCCAGCACAGAAAACATCTCCCATCGTGTTTTTGAGGTTGCAGAAAGGTGTGCAGAGTGTTTTGCAAGAAGAGAGAGAAAGTTGTCCAAAACAGCTTCCAATGGAATGTTCATGTGATTGGAAAAGGCAGGAGAGTGCAAAGGTACTGTTGTCTATCAGTTGGCAAGCTGCGCACACAATGCCAGTGTTGTACAGCTTCCTTCTTCACCTTTCCGAAGCTGCCGCTCTCTCCGGCTGGCGGAGGCGAAGAAGCGGCTTCTTCGCGCAAAGACGATTGTGCCGCTCACAGTGCTCTCCGGAGTGCGGCTTCTGCCGAAAGACGCCCGGGAGCGGCGCTTAGCTCCGGAGAGCATCGTACCTTGGTCTCTAGCGTCTTTTGTAGTCTACATCTTAGCAGAAAGCTTTTCCACTATGTCTGGCAGGGAGAAACTGTGCCAGCACAGAAAACATCTCCCATCGTGTTTTTGAGGTTGCATAGGGGTCTGCCAAGTGTTTTGCAAGAAGAGAGAGAAAGTTGTCCAAAACAGCTTCCAATGGAATGTTCATGTGATTGGAAAAGGCAGGAGAGTGCAAAGGTACTGTTTTGTATCAGTTGGCAAGCTGCGCACACAATGCCAGTGTTGTAGAGCTTCCTTCTTCACCTTTACGAAGCTGCCGCTCTCTCCGGCTGGCGGAGGCGAAGAAGCGGCTTCTTCGCGCAAAGACGATTGTGCCGCTCACAGTGCTCTCCTGAGTGCGGCTTCTGCCGAAAGACGCCCGGGAGCGGCGCTTAGCTCCGGAGAGCATCGTACCTTGGTCTCTAGCGTCTTTTGTAGTCTACATCTGAGCAGAAAGCTTTTCCACTATGTCTGGCAGGGAGAAACTGTGCCAGCACAGAAAACATCTCCCATCGTGTTTTTGAGGTTGCAGAAAGGTGTTCCGAGTGTTTTGGAAGAAGAGAGAGAAAGTTGTCCAAAACAGCTTCCAATGGAATGTTCATGTGATTGGAAAAGGCAGGAGAGTGCAAAGGTACTGTTTTGTATCAGATGGCAAGCTGCGCACACAATGCCAGTGTTGTACAGCTTCCTTCTTCACCTTTCCGAAGCTGCCGCTCTCTCCGGCTGGCGGAGGCGAAGAAGCGGCTTCTTCGCGCAAAGACGATTGTGCCGCTCACAGTGCTCTCCAGAGCGCGGCTTCTGCCGAAAGACGCCCGGGAGCGGCGCTTAGCTCCGGAGAGGATCGTACCTTGGTCTTTAGCGTCTTTTGTAGTCTACATCTTAGCAGAAAGCTTTTCCACTATGTCTGGCAGGGAGAAACTGTGCCAGCACAGAAAACATCTCCCATCGTGTTTTTGAGGTTGCATAGGGGTCTGCCAAGTGTTTTGCAAGAAGAGAGAGGAAGTTGTCCAAAACAGCTTGCAATGGAATGTTCATGTGATTGGAAAAGGCAGGAGAGTGCAAAGGTACTGTTGTCTATCAGTTGGCAAGCTGCGCACACAATGCCAGTGTTGTAGAGCTTCCTTCTTCACCTTTCCGAAGCTGCCGCTCTCTCCGGCTGGCGGAGGCGAAGAAGCAGCTTCTTTGCGCAAAGACGATTGTGCCGCTCACAGTGCTCTCCGGAGCGCGGCTTTTGCCGAAAGACGCCCGGGAGCGGCGCTTAGCTCCGGAGAGCATCGTACCTTGGTCTCTAGCGTCTTTTGTAGTCTACATCTTAGCAGAAAGCTTTTCCACTATGTCTGGCAGGGAGAAACTGTGCCAGCACAGAAAACATCTCCCATCGTGTTTTTGAGGTTGCAGAAAGGTGTGCAGAGTGTTTTGCAAGAAGAGAGAGAAAGTTGTCCAAAACAGCTTCCAATGGAATGTTCATGTGATTGGAAAAGGCAGGAGAGTGCAAAGGTACTGTTGTCTATCAGTTGGCAAGCTGCGCACACAATGCCAGTGTTGTACAGCTTCCTTCTTCACCTTTCCGAAGCTGCCGCTCTCTCCGGCTGGCGGAGGCGAAGAAGCGGCTTCTTCGCGCAAAGACGATTGTGCCGCTCACAGTGCTCTCCGGAGCGCGGCTTCTGCCGAAAGACGCCCGGGAGCGGCGATTTAGCTCCGGAGAGGATCGTACCTTGGTCTTTAGCGTCTTTTGTAGTCTACATCTTAGCAGAAAGCTTTTCCACTATGTCTGGCAGGGAGAAACTGTGCCAGCACAGAAAACATCTCCCATCGTGTTTTTGAGGTTGCAGAAAGGTGTGCAGAGTGTTTTGCAAGAAGAGAGAGAAAGTTGTCCAAAACAGCTTCCAATGGAATGTTCATGTGATTGGAAAAGGCAGGAGAGTGCAAAGGTACTGTTTTCTATCAGTTGGCAAGCTGCGCACACAATGCCAGTGTTGTACAGCTTCCTTCTTCACCTTTCCGAAGCTGCCGCTCTCTCCGGCTGGCGGAGGCGAAGAAGCGGCTTCTTTGCGCAAAGACGATTGTGCCGCGCACAGTGCTCTCCTTAGCGCGGCTTCTGCCGAAAGACGCCCGGGAGCGGCGCTTAGCTCCGGAGAGCATCGTACCTTGGTCTCTAGCGTCTTTTGTAGTCTACATCTTAGCAGAAAGCTTTTCCACTATGTCTGGCAGGGAGAAACTGTGCCAGCACAGAAAACATCTCCCATCGTGTTTTTGAGGTTGCAGAAAGGTGTGCAGAGTGTTTTGGAAGAGGAGAGAGAAAGTTGTCCAAAACAGCTTCCAATGGAATGTTCATGTGATTGGAAAAGGCAGGAGAGTGCAAAGGTACTGTTGTCTATCAGTTGGCAAGCTGCGCACAAAATGCCGGTGTTGTACAGCTTCCTTCTTCACCTTTCCGAAGCTGCCGCTCTCTCCGGCTGGCGGAGGCGAAGAAGCGGCTTCTTCGCGCAAAGACGATTGTGCCGCTCACAGTGCTCTCCGGAGCGCGGCTTTTGCCGAAAGACGCCCGGGAGCGGCGCTTAGCTCCGGAGAGGATCGTACCTTGCTCTCTAGCGTCTTTTGTAGTCTACATCTGAGCAGAAAGCTTTTCCACTATGTCTGGCAGGGAGAAACTGTGCCAGCACAGAAAACATCTCCCATCGTGTTTTTGAGGTTGCAGAAAGGTGTGCAGAGTGTTTTGCAAGAAGAGAGAGAAAGTTGTCCAAAACAGCTTCCAATGGAATGTTCATGTGATTGGAAAAGGCAGGAGAGTGCAAAGGTACTGTTTTCTATCAGTTGGCAAGCTGCGCACACAATGCCAGTGTTGTACAGCTTCCTTCTTCACCTTTCCGAAGCTGCCGCTCTCTCCGGCTGGCGGAGGCGAAGAAGCGGCTTCTTCGCGCAAAGACGATTGTGCCGCTCACAGTGCTCTCCGGAGCGCGGCTTCTGCCGAAAGACGACCGGGAGCGGCGCTTAGCTCCGGAGAGCATCGTACCTTGGTCTCTAGCGTCTTTTGTAGTCTACATCTTAGCAGAAAGCTTTTCCACTATGTCTGGCAGGGAGAAACTGTGCCAGCACAGAAAACATCTCCCATCGTGTTTTTGAGGTTGCATAGGGGTCTGCCAAGTGTTTTGCAAGAAGAGAGAGGAAGTTGTCCAAAACAGCTTGCAATGGAATGTTCATGTGATTGGAAAAGGCAGGAGAGTGCAAAGGTACTGTTGTCTATCAGTTGGCAAGCTGCGCACACAATGCCAGTGTTGTAGAGCTTCCTTCTTCACCTTTCCGAAGCTGCCGCTCTCTCCGGCTGGCGGAGGCGAAGAAGCAGCTTCTTTGCGCAAAGACGATTGTGCCGCTCACAGTGCTCTCCGGAGCGCGGCTTTTGCCGAAAGACGCCCGGGAGCGGCGCTTAGCTCCGGAGAGCATCGTACCTTGGTCTCTAGCGTCTTTTGTAGTCTACATCTTAGCAGAAAGCTTTTCCACTATGTCTGGCAGGGAGAAACTGTGCCAGCACAGAAAACATCTCCCATCGTGTTTTTGAGGTTGCAGAAAGGTGTGCAGAGTGTTTTGCAAGAAGAGAGAGAAAGTTGTCCAAAACAGCTTCCAATGGAATGTTCATGTGATTGGAAAAGGCAGGAGAGTGCAAAGGTACTGTTGTCTATCAGTTGGCAAGCTGCGCACACAATGCCAGTGTTGTACAGCTTCCTTCTTCACCTTTCCGAAGCTGCCGCTCTCTCCGGCTGGCGGAGGCGAAGAAGCGGCTTCTTCGCGCAAAGACGATTGTGCCGCTCACAGTGCTCTCCGGAGTGCGGCTTCTGCCGAAAGACGCCCGGGAGCGGCGCTTAGCTCCGGAGAGCATCGTACCTTGGTCTCTAGCGTCTTTTGTAGTCTACATCTTAGCAGAAAGCTTTTCCACTATGTCTGGCAGGGAGAAACTGTGCCAGCACAGAAAACATCTCCCATCGTGTTTTTGAGGTTGCATAGGGGTCTGCCAAGTGTTTTGGAAGAAGAGAGAGAAAGTTGTCCAAAACAGCTTCCAATGGAATGTTCATGTGATTGGAAAAGGCAGGAGAGTGCAAAGGTACTGTTTTGTATCAGATGGCAAGCTGCGCACACAATGCCAGTGTTGTACAGCTTCCTTCTTCACCTTTCCGAAGCTGCCGCTCTCTCCGGCTGGCGGAGGCGAAGAAGCGGCTTCTTCGCGCAAAGACGATTGTGCCGCTCACAGTGCTCTCCAGAGCGCGGCTTCTGCCGAAAGACGCCCGGGAGCGGCGCTTAGCTCCGGAGAGGATCGTACCTTGGTCTTTAGCGTCTTTTGTAGTCTACATCTTAGCAGAAAGCTTTTCCACTATGTCTGGCAGGGAGAAACTGTGCCAGCACAGAAAACATCTCCCATCGTGTTTTTGAGGTTGCAGAAAGGTGTGCAGTGTGTTTTGCAAGAATAAAGTTGTCCAAAACAGCTTCCAATGGAATGTTCATGTGATTGGAAAAGGCAGGAGAGTGCAAAGGTACTGTTGTCTATCAGTTGGCAAGCTGCGCACACAATGCCAGTGTTGTACAGCTTCCTTCTTCACCTTTCCGAAGCTGCCGCTCTCTCTGGCTGGCGGAGGTGAAGAAGCGGCTTCTTCGCGCAAAGACGATTGTGACGCTCACAGTGCTCTCCGGAGCGCGGCTTCTGCCGAAAGACGCCCGGGAGCGGCGCTTAGCTCCGGAGAGCATCGTACCTTGGTCTTTAGCGTCTTTTGTAGTCTACATCTTAGCAGAAAGCTTTTCCACTATGTCTGGCAGGGAGAAACTGTGCCAGCACAGAAAACATCTCCCATCGTGTTTTTGAGGTTGCAGAAAGGTGTGCAGAGTGTTTTGCAAGAATAGAGAGAAAGTTGTCCAAAACAGCTTCCAATGGAATGTTCATGTGATTGGAAAAGGCAGGAGAGTGCAAAGGTACTGTTGTCTATCAGTTGGCAAGCTGCGCACACAATGCCAGTGTTGTACAGCTTCCTTCTTCACCTTTCCGAAGCTGCCGCTCTCTCCGGCTGGCGGAGGCGAAGAAGCGGCTTCTTCGCGCAAAGACGATTGTGCCGCTCACAGTGCTCTCCGGAGCGCGGCTTCTGCCGAAAGACGCCCGGGAGCGGCGCTTAGCTCCGGAGAGCATCGTACCTTGGTCTTTAGCGTCTTTTGTAGTCTACATCTTAGCAGAAAGCTTTTCCACTATGTCTGGCAGGGAGAAACTGTGCCAGCACAGAAAACATCTCCCATCGTGTTTTTGAGGTTGCAGAAAGGTGTGCAGAGTGTTTTGGAAGAAGAGAGAGAAAGTTGTCCAAAACAGCTTCCAATGGAATGTTCATGTGATTGGAAAAGGCAGGAGAGTGCAAAGGTACTGTTGTCTATCAGTTGGCAAGCTGCGCACACAATGCCAGTGTTGTACAGCTTCCTTCTTCACCTTTCCGAAGCTGCCGCTCTCTCCGGCTGGCGGAGGCGAAGAAGCGGCTTCTTCGCGCAATGACGATTGTGCCGCTCACAGTGCTCTCCGGAGCGCGGCTTCTGCCGAAAGACGCCTGGGAGCTGCGCTTAGCTCCGGAGAGCATCGTACCTTGGTCTTTAGCGTCTTTTGTAGTCTACATCTGAGCAGAAAGCTTTTCCACTATGTCTGGCAGGGAGAAACTGTGCCAGCACAGAAAACATCTCCCATCGTGTTTTTGAGGTTGCAGAAAGGTGTGCAGAGTGTTTTGCAAGAAGAGAGAGAAAGTTGTCCAAAACAGCTTCCAATGGAATGTTCATGTGATTGGAAAAGGCAGGAGAGTGCAAAGGTACTGTTTTCTATCAGTTGGCAAGCTGCGCACACAATGCCAGTGTTGTACAGCTTCCTTCTTCACCTTTCCGAAGCTGCCGCTCTCTCCGGCTGGCGGAGGCGAAGAAGCGGCTTCTTCGCGCAAAGACGATTGTGCCGCTCACAGTGCTCTCCGGAGGGCGGCTTCTGCCGAAAGACGCCCGGGAGCGGCGCTTAGCTCCGGAGAGCATCGTACCTTGGTCTCTAGCGTCTTTTGTAGTCTACATCTGAGCAGAAAGCTTTTCCACTATGTCTGGCAGGGAGAAACTGTGCCAGCACAGAAAACATCTCCCATCGTGTTTTTGAGGTTGCATAGTGGTCTGCCAAGTGTTTTGCAAGAAGAGAGAGAAAGTTGTCCAAAACAGCTTCCAATGGAATGTTCATGTGATTGGAAAAGGCAGGAGAGTGCAAAGGTACTGTTGTCTATCAGTTGGCAAGCTGCGCACACAATGCCAGTGTTGTAGAGCTTCCTTCTTCACCTTTCCGAAGCTGCCGCTCTCTCTGGCTGGCGGAGGCGAAGAAGCGGCTTCTTTGCGCAAAGACGATTATGCCGCTCACAGTGCTCTCCTTAGCGCGGCTTCTGCCGAAAGACGCCCGGGAGCGGCGCTTAGCTCCGGAGAGCATCGTACCTTGGTCTTTAGCGTCTTTTGTAGTCTACATCTTAGCAGAAAGCTTTTCCACTATGTCTGGCAGGGAGAAACTGTGCCAGCACAGAAAACATCTCCCATCGTGTTTTTGAGGTTGCAGAAAGGTGTGCAGAGTGTTTTGCAAGAAGAGAGAGAAAGTTGTCCAAAACAGCTTCCAATGGAATGTTCATGTGATTGGAAAAGGCAGGAGAGTGCAAAGGTACTGTTTTCTATCAGTTGGCAGCTGCGCACACAATGCCAGTGTTGTACAGCTTCCTTCTTCACCTTTCCGAAGCTGCCGCTCTCTCCGGCTGGCGGAGGCGAAGAAGCGGCTTCTTCGCGCAAAGACGATTGTGCCGCTCACAGTGCTCTCCTTAGCGCGGCTTTTGCCGAAAGACGCCCGGGAGCGGCGCTTAGCTCCGGAGAGGATCGTACCTTGCTCTCTAGCGTCTTTTGTAGTCTACATCTGAGCAGAAAGCTTTTCCACTATGTCTGGCAGGGAGAAACTGTGCCAGCACAGAAAACATCTCCCATCGTGTTTTTGAGGTTGCAGAAAGGTGTGCAGAGTGTTTTGCAAGAAGAGAGAGAAAGTTGTCCAAAACAGCTTCCAATGGAATGTTCATGTGATTGGAAAAGGCAGGAGAGTGCAAAGGTACTGTTTTCTATCAGTTGGCAAGCTGCGCACACAATGCCAGTGTTGTACAGCTTCCTTCTTCACCTTTCCGAAGCTGCCGCTCTCTCCGGCTGGCGGAGGCGAAGAAGCGGCTTCTTCGCGCAAAGACGATTGTGCCGCTCACAGTGCTCTCCAGAGCGCGGCTTCTGCCGAAAGACGCCCGGGAGCGGCGCTTAGCTCCGGAGAGCATTGTACCTTGGTCTCTAGCGTCTTTTGTAGTCTACATCTTAGCAGAAAGCTTTTCCACTATGTCTGGCAGGGAGAAACTGTGCCAGCACAGAAAACATCTCCCATCGTGTTTTTGAGGTTGCAGAAAGGTGTGCTAAGTGTTTTGCAAGAAGAGAGAGAAAGTTGTCCAAAACAGCTTCCAATGGAATGTTCATGTGATTGGAAAAGGCAGGAGAGTGCAAAGGTACTGTTGTCTATCAGTTGGCAAGCTGCGCACACAATGCCAGTGTTGTACAGCTTCCTTCTTCACCTTTCCGAAGCTGCCGCTCTCTCCGGCTGGTGGAGGCGAAGAAGCAGCTTCTTCACGCAAAGACGATTGTGCCGCTCACAGTGCTCTCCGGAGCGCGGCTTTTCCGAAAGACGCCCGGGAGCGGCGCTTAGCTCCGGAGAGCATCGTACCTTGGTCTCTAGCGTCTTTTGTAGTCTACATCTTAGCAGAAAGCTTTTCCACTATGTCTGGCAGGGAGAAACTGTGCCAGCACAGAAAACATCTCCCATCGTGTTTTTGAGGTTGCATAGGGGTCTGCCAAGTGTTTTGCAAGAAGAGAGAGAAAGTTGTCCAAAACAGCTTCCAATGGAATGTTCATGTGATTGGAAAAGGCAGGAGAGTGCAAAGGTACTGTTGTCTATCAGTTGGCAAGCTGCGCACACAATGCCAGTGTTGTAGAGCTTCCTTCTTCACCTTTCCGAAGCTGCCGCTCTCTCCGGCTGGCGGAGGTGAAGAAGCGGCTTCTTCGCGCAATGACGATTGTGCCGCTCACAGTGCTCTCCGGAGCGCGGCTTCTGCCGAAAGACGCCCGGGAGCGGCGTTTAGCTCCGGAGAGCATCGTACCTTGGTCTTTAGCGTCTTTTGTAGTCTACATCTTAGCAGAAAGCTTTTCCACTATGTCTGGCAGGGAGAAACTGTGCCAGCACAGAAAACATCTCCCATCGTGTTTTTGAGGTTGCAGAAAGGTGTGCAGAGTGTTTTGCAAGAAGAGAGAGAAAGTTGTCCAAAACAGCTTCCAATGGAATGTTCATGTGATTGGAAAAGGCAGGAGAGTGCAAAGGTACTGTTTTCTATCAGTTGGCAAGCTGCGCACACAATGCCAGTGTTGTACAGCTTCCTTCTTCACCTTTCCGAAGCTGCCGCTCTCTCTGGCTGGCGGAGGTGAAGAAGCGGCTTCTTCGCGCAAAGACGATTGTGCCGCTCACAGTGCTCTCCGGAGCGCGGCTTTTGCCGAAAGACGCCCGGGAGCGGCGCTTAGCTCCGGAGAGGATCGTACCTTGGTCTCTAGCGTCTTTTGTAGTCTACATCTGAGCAGAAAGCTTTTCCACTATGTCTGGCAGGGAGAAACTGTGCCAGCACAGAAAACATCTCCCATCGTGTTTTTGAGGTTGCAGAAAGGTGTGCAGAGTGTTTTGCAAGAAGAGAGAGAAAGTTGTCCAAAACAGCTTCCAATGGAATGTTCATGTGATTGGAAAAGGCAGGAGAGTGCAAAGGTACTGTTTTCTATCAGTTGGCAAGCTGAGCACACAATGCCAGTGTTGTACAGCTTCCTTCTTCACCTTTCGGAAGCTGCCGCTCTCTCCGGCTGGCGGAGGCGAAGAAGCGGCTTCTTCGCGCAAAGACGATTGTGCCGCTCACAGTGCTCTCCGGAGGGCGGCTTCTGCCGAAAGACGCCCGGGAGCGGCGCTTAGCTCCGGAGAGCATCGTACCTTGGTCTCTAGCGTCTTTTGTAGTCTACATCTGAGCAGAAAGCTTTTCCACTATGTCTGGCAGGGAGAAACTGTGCCAGCACAGAAAACATCTCCCATCGTGTTTTTGAGGTTGCATAGGGGTCTGCCAAGTGTTTTGCAAGAAGAGAGAGAAAGTTGTCCAAAACAGCTTCCAATGGAATGTTCATGTGATTGGAAAAGGCAGGAGAGTGCAAAGGTACTGTTGTCTATCAGTTGGCAAGCTGCGCACACAATGCCAGTGTTGTAGAGCTTCCTTCTTCACCTTTCCGAAGCTGCCGCTCTCTCCGGCTGGCGGAGGCGAAGAAGCGGCTTCTTTGCGCAAAGACGATTATGCCGCTCACAGTGCTCTCCTTAGCGCGGCTTCTGCCGAAAGACGCCCGGGAGCGGCGCTTAGCTCCGGAGAGCATCGTACCTTGGTCTTTAGCGTCTTTTGTAGTCTACATCTTAGCAGAAAGCTTTTCCACTATGTCTGGCAGGGAGAAACTGTGCCAGCACAGAAAACATCTCCCATCGTGTTTTTGAGGTTGCAGAAAGGTGTGCAGAGTGTTTTGCAAGAAGAGAGAGAAAGTTGTCCAAAACAGCTTCCAATGGAATGTTCATGTGATTGGAAAAGGCAGGAGAGTGCAAAGGTACTGTTTTCTATCAGTTGGCAAGCTGCGCACACAATGCCAGTGTTGTAGAGCTTCCTTCTTCACCTTTCCGAAGCTGCCGCTCTCTCCAGCTGGCGGAGGCGAAGAAGCGGCTTCTTCGCGCAAAGACGATTGTGCCGCTCACAGTGCTCTCCGGAGCGCGGCTTTT
This sequence comes from Ammospiza nelsoni, assembly GCF_027579445.1. NCBI lineage: Eukaryota > Metazoa > Chordata > Aves > Passeriformes > Passerellidae > Ammospiza > Ammospiza nelsoni. The sequence goes on from NC_080669.1 coordinate 66,217,060, forward strand.
GCCGAAAGACGCCCAGGAGCGGCGCTTAGCTCCGGAGAGGATCGTACCTTGCTCTCTAGCGTCTTTTGTAGTCTACATCTGAGCAGAAAGCTTTTCCACTATGTCTGGCAGGGAGAAACTGTGCCAGCACAGAAAACATCTCCCATCGTGTTTTTGAGGTTGCAGAAAGGTGTGCAGAGTGTTTTGCAAGAAGAGAGAGAAAGTTGTCCAAAACAGCTTCCAATGGAATGTTCATGTGATTGGAAAAGGCAGGAGAGTGCAAAGGTAGTTTTCTATCAGTTGGCAAGCTGCGCACACAATGCCAGTGTTGTACAGCTTCCTTCTTCACCTTTCCGAAGCTGCCGCTCTCTCCGGCTGGCGGAGGCGAAGAAGCAGCTTCTTCGCGCAAAGACGATTGTGCCGCTCACAGTGCTCTCCGGAGCGCGGCTTTTGCCGAAAGACGCCCGGGAGCGGCGCTTAGCTCCGGAGAGCATCGTACCTTGGTCTCTAGCGTCTTTTGTAGTCTACATCTGAGCAGAAAGCTTTTCCACTATGTCTGGCAGGGAGAAACTGTGCCAGCACAGAAAACATCTCCCATCGTGTTTTTGAGGTTGCAGAAAGGTGTGCAGAGTGTTTTGCAAGAAGAGAGAGAAAGTTGTCCAAAACAGCTTCCAATGGAATGTTCATGTGATTGGAAAAGGCAGGAGAGTGCAAAGGTACTGTTGTCTATCAGTTGGCAAGCTGCGCACACAATGCCAGTGTTGTACAGCTTCCTTCTTCACCTTTCCGAAGCTGCCGCTCTCTCCGGCTGGTGGAGGCGAAGAAGCAGCTTCTTCACGCAAAGACGATTGTGCCGCTCACAGTGCTCTCCGGAGCGCGGCTTTTGCCGAAAGACGCCCGGGAGCGGCGCTTAGCTCCGGAGAGCATCGTACCTTGGTCTCTAGCGTCTTTTGTAGTCTACATCTGAGCAGAAAGCTTTTCCACTATGTCTGGCAGGGAGAAACTGTGCCAGCACAGAAAACATCTCCCATCGTGTTTTTGAGGTTGCATAGGGGTCTGCCAAGTGTTTTGCAAGAAGAGAGAGAAAGTTGTCCAAAACAGCTTCCAATGGAATGTTCATGTGATTGGAAAAGGCAGGAGAGTGCAAAGGTACTGTTGTCTATCAGTTGGCAAGCTGCGCACACAATGCCAGTGTTGTAGAGCTTCCTTCTTCACCTTTCCGAAGCTGCCGCTCTCTCCGGCTGGCGGAGGCGAAGAAGCGGCTTCTTCGCGCAAAGACGATTGTGCCGCTCACAGTGCTCTCCGGAGCGCGGCTTCTGCCGAAAGACGCCCGGGAGCGGCGCTTAGCTCCGGAGAGCATCGTACCTTGGTCTTTAGCGTCTTTTGTAGTCTACATCTTAGCAGAAAGCTTTTCCACTATGTCTGGCAGGGAGAAACTGTGCCAGCACAGAAAACATCTCCCATCGTGTTTTTGAGGTTGCAGAAAGGTGTGCAGAGTGTTTTGCAAGAAGAGAGAGAAAGTTGTCCAAAACAGCTTCCAATGGAATGTTCATGTGATTGGAAAAGGCAGGAGAGTGCAAAGGTACTGTTTTCTATCAGTTGGCAAGCTGCGCACACAATGCCAGTGTTGTACAGCTTCCTTCTTCACCTTTCCGAAGCTGCCGCTCTCTCCGGCTGGCGGAGGTGAAGAAGCGGCTTCTTCGCGCAAAGACGATTGTGCCGCTCACAGTGCTCTCCGGAGCGCGGCTTTTGCCGAAAGACGCCCGGGAACGGCGCTTAGCTCCGGAGAGGATCGTACCTTGGTCTCTAGCGTCTTTTGTAGTCTACATCTGAGCAGAAAGCTTTTCCACTATGTCTGGCAGGGAGAAACTGTGCCAGCACAGAAAACATCTCCCATCGTGTTTTTGAGGTTGCAGAAAGGTGTGCAGAGTGTTTTGCAAGAAGAGAGAGAAAGTTGTCCAAAACAGCTTCCAATGGAATGTTCATGTGATTGGAAAAGGCAGGAGAGTGCAAAGGTACTGTTGTCTATCAGTTGGCAAGCTGCGCACACAATGCCAGTGTTGTACAGCTTCCTTCTTCACCTTTCCGAAGCTGCCGCTCTCTCCGGCTGGCGGAGGCGAAGAAGCAGCTTCTTCGCGCAAAGACGATTGTGCCGCTCACAGTGCTCTCCGGAGCGCGGCTTTTGCCGAAAGACGCCTGGGAGCGGCGCTTAGCTCCGGAGAGCATCGTACCTTGGTCTCTAGCGTCTTTTGTAGTCTACATCTTAGCAGAAAGCTTTTCCACTATGTCTGGCAGGGAGAAACTGTGCCAGCACAGAAAACATCTCCCATCGTGTTTTTGAGGTTGCATAGGGGTCTGCCGAGTGTTTTCCAAGAAGAGAGAGAAAGTTGTCCAAAACAGCTTCCAATGGAATGTTCATGTGATTGGAAAAGGCAGGAGAGTGCAAAGGTACTGTTTTGTATCAGTTGGCAAGCTGCGCACACAATGCCAGTGTTGTACAGCTTCCTTCTTCACCTTTCCGAAGCTGCCGCTCTCTCCGGCTGGCGGAGGCGAAGAAGCGGCTTCTTCGCGCAAAGACGATTGTGCCGCTCACAGTGCTCTCCGGAGCGCGGCTTCTGCCGAAAGACGCCCGGGAGCGGCGCTTAGCTCCGGAGAGCATCGTACCTTGGTCTCTAGCGTCTTTTGTAGTCTACATCTTAGCAGAAAGCTTTTCCACTATGTCTGGCAGGGAGAAACTGTGCCAGCACAGAAAACATCTCCCATCGTGTTTTTGAGGTTGCAGAAAGGTGTGCAGAGTGTTTTGGAAGAGGAGAGAGAAAGTTGTCCAAAACAGCTTCCAATGGAATGTTCATGTGATTGGAAAAGGCAGGAGAGTGCAAAGGTACTGTTTTCTATCAGTTGGCAAGCTGCGCACACAATGCCAGTGTTGTACAGCTTCCTTCTTCACCTTTCCGAAGCTGCCGCTCTCTCCGGCTGGCGGAGGCGAAGAAGCGGCTTCTTCGCGCAAAGACGATTGTGCCGCTCACAGTGCTCTCCGGAGCGCGGCTTCTGCCGAAAGACGCCCGGGAGCGGCGCTTAGCTCCGGAGAGGATCGTACCTTGGTCTTTATCGTCTTTTGTAGTCTACATCTTAGCAGAAAGCTTTTCCACTATGTCTGGCAGGGAGAAACTGTGCCAGCACAGAAAACATCTCCCATCGTGTTTTTGAGGTTGCAGAAAGGTGTGCAGTGTGTTTTGCAAGAATAGAGAGAAAGTTGTCCAAAACAGCTTCCAATGGAATGTTCATGTGATTGGAAAAGGCAGGAGAGTGCAAAGGTACTGTTGTCTATCAGTTGGCAAGCTGCGCACACAATGCCAGTGTTGTACAGCTTCCTTCTTCACCTTTCCGAAGCTGCCGCTCTCTCTGGCTGGCGGAGGTGAAGAAGCGGCTTCTTCGCGCAAAGACGATTGTGCCGCTCACAGTGCTCTCCGGAGCGCGGCTTCTGCCGAAAGACGCCCGGGAGCGGCGCTTAGCTCCGGAGAGGATCGTACCTTGGTCTTTAGCGTCTTTTGTAGTCTACATCTTAGCAGAAAGCTTTTCCACTATGTCTGGCAGGGAGAAACTGTGCCAGCACAGAAAACATCTCCCATCGTGTTTTTGAGGTTGCAGAAAGGTGTGCAGAGTGTTTTGCAAGAAGAGAGAGAAAGTTGTCCAAAACAGCTTCCAATGGAATGTTCATGTGATTGGAAAAGGCAGGAGAGTGCAAAGGTACTGTTGTCTATCAGTTGGCAAGCTGCGCACATAATGCCAGTGTTGTACAGCTTCCTTCTTCACCTTTCCGAAGCTGCCGCTCTCTCCGGCTGGTGGAGGCGAAGAAGCGGCTTCTTCGCGCAAAGACGATTGTGCCGCTCACAGTGCTCTCCTTAGCGCGGCTTCGGCCGAAAGACGCCCGGGAGCGGCGCTTAGCTCCGGAGAGCATCGTAGCTTGGTCTCTAGCGTCTTTTGTAGTCTACATCTTAGCAGAAAGCTTTTCCACTATGTCTGGCAGGGAGAAACTGTGCCAGCACAGAAAACATCTCCCATCGTGTTTTTGAGGTTGCAGAAAGGTGTGCAGAGTGTTTTGCAAGAAGAGAGAGAAAGTCGTCCAAAACAGCTTGCAATGGAATGTTCATGTGATTGGAAAAGGCAGGAGATTGCAAAGGTACTGTTTTCTATCAGTTGGCAAGCTGCGCACACAATGCCGGTGTTGTACAGCTTCCTTCTTCACCTTTCCGAAGCTGCCGCTCTCTCCGGCTGGCGGAGGCGAAGAAGCGGCTTCTTCGCGCAAAGACGATTGTGCCACTCACAGTGCTCTCCTGAGCGCGGCTTCTGCCGAAAGACGCCCGGGAGCGGCGCTTAGCTCCGGAGAGCATCGTACCTTGGTCTTTAGCGTCTTTTGTAGTCTACATCTTAGCAGAAAGCTTTTCCACTATGTCTGGCAGGGAGAAACTGTGCCAGCACAGAAAACATCTCCCATCGTGTTTTTGAGGTTGCATAGGGGTCTGCCAAGTGTTTGGCAGGAAGAAAAGGAAAGTTGTCCAAAACAGCTTCCAATGGAATGTTCATGTGATTGGAAAAGGCAGGAGAGTGCAAAGGTACTGTTGTCTATCAGTTGGCAAGCTGCGCACACAATGCCAGTGTTGTACAGCTTCCTTCTTCACCTTTCCGAAGCTGCCGCTCTCTCCGGCTGGCGGAGGCGAAGAAGCGGCTTCTTCGCGCAATGACGATTGTGCCGCTCACAGTGCTCTCCGGAGCGCGGCTTCTGCCGAAAGACGCCCGGGAGCGGCGCTTAGCTCCGGAGAGCATCGTACCTTGGTCTTTAGCGTCTTTTGTAGTCTACATCTTAGCAGAAAGCTTTTCCACTATGTCTGGCAGGGAGAAACTGTGCCAGCACAGAAAACATCTCCCATCGTGTTTTTGAGGTTGCAGAAAGGTGTGCAGAGTGTTTTGCAAGAAGAGAGAGAAAGTTGTCCAAAACAGCTTCCAATGGAATGTTCATGTGATTGGAAAAGGCAGGAGAGTGCAAAGGTACTGTTGTCTATCAGTTGGCAAGCTGCGCACACAATGCCAGTGTTGTACAGCTTCCTTCTTCACCTTTCCGAAGCTGCCGCTCTCTCTGGCTGGCGGAGGCGAAGAAGCGGCTTCTTCGCGCAAAGACGATTGTGCCGCTCACAGTGCTCTCCGGAGCGCGGCTTCTGCCGAAAGACGCCCGGGAGCGGCGCTTAGCTCCGGAGAGCATCGTACCTTGGTCTTTAGCGTCTTTTGTAGTCTACATCTTAGCAGAAAGCTTTTCCACTATGTCTGGCAGGGAGAAACTGTGCCAGCACAGAAAACATCTCCCATCGTGTTTTTGAGGTTGCATAGGGGTCTGCCAAGTGTTTGGCAGGAAGAAAAGGAAAGTTGTCCAAAACAGCTTCCAATGGAATGTTCATGTGTTTGGAAAAGGCAGGAGAGTGCAAAGGTACTGTTGTCTATCAGTTGGCAAGCTGCGCACACAATGCCAGTGTTGTACAGCTTCCTTCTTCACCTTTCCGAAGCTGCCGCTCTCTCTGGCTGGCGGAGGCGAAGAAGCGGCTTCTTCGCGCAATGACGATTGTGCCGCTCACAGTGCTCTCCGGAGCGCGGCTTCTGCCGAAAGACGCCCGGGAGCTGCGCTTAGCTCCGGAGAGCATCGTACCTTGGTCTTTAGCGTCTTTTGTAGTCTACATCTTAGCAGAAAGCTTTTCCACTATGTCTGGCAGGGAGAAACTGTGCCAGCACAGAAAACATCTCCCATCGTGTTTTTGAGGTTGCAGAAAGGTGTGCAGAGTGTTTTGCAAGAAGAGAGAGAAAGTTGTCCAAAACAGCTTCCAATGGAATGTTCATGTGATTGGAAAAGGCAGGAGAGTGCAAAGGTACTGTTGTCTATCAGTTGGCAAGCTGCGCACACAATGCCAGTGTTGTACAGCTTCCTTCTTCACCTTTCCGAAGCTGCCGCTCTCTCCGGCTGGCGGAGGCGAAGAAGCAGCTTCTTCGCGCAAAGACGATTGTGCCGCTCACAGTGCTCTCCGGAGCGCGGCTTTTGCCGAAAGACGCCCGGGAGCGGCGCTTAGCTCCGGAGAGCATCGTACCTTGGTCTCTAGCGTCTTTTGTAGTCTACATCTGAGCAGAAAGCTTTTCCACTATGTCTGGCAGGGAGAAACTGTGCCAGCACAGAAAACATCTCCCATCGTGTTTTTGAGGTTGCAGAAAGGTGTGCTAAGTGTTTTGCAAGAAGAGAGAGAAAGTTGTCCAAAACAGCTTCCAATGGAATGTTCATGTGATTGGAAAAGGCAGGAGAGTGCAAAGGTACTGTTGTCTATCAGTTGGCAAGCTGCGCACACAATGCCAGTGTTGTACAGCTTCCTTCTTCACCTTTCCGAAGCTGCCGCTCTCTCCGGCTGGTGGAGGCGAAGAAGCAGCTTCTTCACGCAAAGACGATTGTGCCGCTCACAGTGCTCTCCGGAGCGCGGCTTTTGCCGAAAGACGCCCGGGAGCGGCGCTTAGCTCCGGAGAGCATCGTACCTTGGTCTCTAGCGTCTTTTGTAGTCTACATCTGAGCAGAAAGCTTTTCCACTATGTCTGGCAGGGAGAAACTGTGCCAGCACAGAAAACATCTCCCATCGTGTTTTTGAGGTTGCATAGGGGTCTGCCAAGTGTTTTGCAAGAAGAGAGAGAAAGTTGTCCAAAACAGCTTCCAATGGAATGTTCATGTGATTGGAAAAGGCAGGAGAGTGCAAAGGTACTGTTGTCTATCAGTTGGCAAGCTGCGCACACAATGCCAGTGTTGTAGAGCTTCCTTCTTCACCTTTCCGAAGCTGCCGCTCTCTCCGGCTGGCGGAGGCGAAGAAGCGGCTTCTTCGCGCAAAGACGATTGTGCCGCTCACAGTGCTCTCCGGAGCGCGGCTTCTGCCGAAAGACGCCCGGGAGCGGCGCTTAGCTCCGGAGAGCATCGTACCTTGGTCTTTAGCGTCTTTTGTAGTCTACATCTTAGCAGAAAGCTTTTCCACTATGTCTGGCAGGGAGAAACTGTGCCAGCACAGAAAACATCTCCCATCGTGTTTTTGAGGTTGCAGAAAGGTGTGCAGAGTGTTTTGCAAGAAGAGAGAGAAAGTTGTCCAAAACAGCTTCCAATGGAATGTTCATGTGATTGGAAAAGGCAGGAGAGTGCAAAGGTACTGTTTTCTATCAGTTCGCAAGCTGCGCACACAATGCCAGTGTTGTACAGCTTCCTTCTTCACCTTTCCGAAGCTACCGCTCTCTCTGGCTGGCGGAGGTGAAGAAGCGGCTTCTTCGCGCAAAGACGATTGTGCCGCTCACAGTGCTCTCCGGAGCGCGGCTTTTGTCGAAAGACGCCCGGGAGCGGCGCTTAGCTCCGGAGAGGATCGTACCTTGCTCTCTAGCGTCTTTTGTAGTCTACATCTGAGCAGAAAGCTTTTCCACTATGTCTGGCAGGGAGAAACTGTGCCAGCACAGAAAACATCTCCCATCGTGTTTTTGAGGTTGCAGAAAGGTGTGCAGAGTGTTTTGCAAGAAGAGAGAGAAAGTTGTCCAAAACAGCTTCCAATGGAATGTTCATGTGATTGGAAAAGGCAGGAGAGTGCAAAGGTACTGTTGTCTATCAGTTGGCAAGCTGCGCACACAATGCCAGTGTTGTACAGCTTCCTTCTTCACCTTTCCGAAGCTGCCGCTCTCTCCGGCTGGCGGAGGCGAAGAAGCGGCTTCTTCGCGCAAAGACGATTGTGCCGCTCATAGTGCTCTCCGGAGCGCGGCTTCTGCCGAAAGACGCCCGGGAGCGGCGCTTAGCTCCGGAGAGCATCGTACCTTGGTCTTTAGCGTCTTTTGTAGTCTACATCTTAGCAGAAAGCTTTTCCACTATGTCTGGCAGGGAGAAACTGTGCCAGCACAGAAAACATCTCCCATCGTGTTTTTGAGGTTGCATAGGGGTCTGCCAAGTGTTTTGCAAGAAGAGAGAGGAAGTTGTCCAAAACAGCTTCCAATGGAATGTTCATGTGATTGGAAAAGGCAGGAGAGTGCAAAGGTACTGTTGTCTATCAGTTGGCAAGCTGTGCACACAATGCCAGTGTTGTAGAGCTTCCTTCTTCACCTTTCCGAAGCTGCCGCTCTCTCCGGCTGGCGGAGGCGAAGAAGCAGCTTCTTCGCGCAAAGACGATTGTGCCGCTCACAGTGCTCTCCGGAGCGCGGCTTTTGCCGAAAGACGCCCGGGAGCGGCGCTTAGCTCCGGAGAGCATCGTACCTTGGTCTCTAGCGTCTTTTGTAGTCTACATCTTAGCAGAAAGCTTTTCCACTATGTCTGGCAGGGAGAAACTGTGCCAGCACAGAAAACATCTCCCATCGTGTTTTTGAGGTTGCATAGGGGTCTGCCAAGTGTTTTCCAAGAAGAGAGAGAAAGTTGTCCAAAACAGCTTCCAATGGAATGTTCATGTGATTGGAAAAGGCAGGAGAGTGCAAAGGTACTGTTTTGTATCAGTTGGCAAGCTGCGCACACAATGCCAGTGTTGTACAGCTTCCTTCTTCACCTTTCCGAAGCTGCCGCTCTCTCCGGCTGGCGGAGGCGAAGAAGCGGCTTCTTCGCGCAAAGACGATTGTGCCGCTCACAGTGCTCTCCGGAGCGCGGCTTCTGCCGAAAGACGCCCGGGAGCGGCGCTTAGCTCCGGAGAGCATCGTACCTTGGTCTCTAGCGTCTTTTGTAGTCTACATCTTAGCAGAAAGCTTTTCCACTATGTCTGGCAGGGAGAAACTGTGCCAGCACAGAAAACATCTCCCATCGTGTTTTTGAGGTTGCAGAAAGGTGTGCAGAGTGTTTTGGAAGAGGAGAGAGAAAGTTGTCCAAAACAGCTTCCAATGGAATGTTCATGTGATTGGAAAAGGCAGGAGAGTGCAAAGGTACTGTTTTCTATCAGTTGGCAAGCTGCGCACACAATGCCAGTGTTGTACAGCTTCCTTCTTCACCTTTCCGAAGCTGCCGCTCTCTCCGGCTGGCGGAGGCGAAGAAGCGGCTTCTTCGCGCAAAGACGATTGTGCCGCTCACAGTGCTCTCCGGAGCGCGGCTTCTGCCGAAAGACGCCCGGGAGCGGCGCTTAGCTCCGGAGAGGATCGTACCTTGGTCTTTAGCGTCTTTTGTAGTCTACATCTTAGCAGAAAGCTTTTCCACTATGTCTGGCAGGGAGAAACTGTGCCAGCACAGAAAACATCTCCCATCGTGTTTTTGAGGTTGCAGAAAGGTGTGCAGTGTGTTTTGCAAGAATAGAGAGAAAGTTGTCCAAAACAGCTTCCAATGGAATGTTCATGTGATTGGAAAAGGCAGGAGAGTGCAAAGGTACTGTTGTCTATCAGTTGGCAAGCTGCGCACACAATGCCAGTGTTGTACAGCTTCCTTCTTCACCTTTCCGAAGCTGCCGCTCTCTCTGGCTGGCGGAGGTGAAGAAGCGGCTTCTTCGCGCAAAGACGATTGTGCCGCTCACAGTGCTCTCCGGAGCGCGGCTTCTGCCGAAAGACGCCCGGGAGCGGCGCTTAGCTCCGGAGAGGATCGTACCTTGGTCTTTAGCGTCTTTTGTAGTCTACATCTTAGCAGAAAGCTTTTCCACTATGTCTGGCAGGGAGAAACTGTGCCAGCACAGAAAACATCTCCCATCGTGTTTTTGAGGTTGCAGAAAGGTGTGCAGAGTGTTTTGCAAGAAGAGAGAGAAAGTTGTCCAAAACAGCTTCCAATGGAATGTTCATGTGATTGGAAAAGGCAGGAGAGTGCAAAGGTACTGTTGTCTATCAGTTGGCAAGCTGCGCACATAATGCCAGTGTTGTACAGCTTCCTTCTTCACCTTTCCGAAGCTGCCGCTCTCTCCGGCTGGTGGAGGCGAAGAAGCGGCTTCTTCGCGCAAAGACGATTGTGCCGCTCACAGTGCTCTCCTTAGCGCGGCTTCGGCCGAAAGACGCCCGGGAGCGGCGCTTAGCTCCGGAGAGCATCGTACCTTGGTCTCTAGCGTCTTTTGTAGTCTACATCTTAGCAGAAAGCTTTTCCACTATGTCTGGCAGGGAGAAACTGTGCCAGCACAGAAAACATCTCCCATCGTGTTTTTGAGGTTGCAGAAAGGTGTGCAGAGTGTTTTGCAAGAAGAGAGAGAAAGTCGTCCAAAACAGCTTGCAATGGAATGTTCATGTGATTGGAAAAGGCAGGAGATTGCAAAGGTACTGTTTTCTATCAGTTGGCAAGCTGCGCACACAATGCCGGTGTTGTACAGCTTCCTTCTTCACCTTTCCGAAGCTGCCGCTCTCTCCGGCTGGCGGAGGCGAAGAAGCGGCTTCTTCGCGCAAAGACGATTGTGCCACTCACAGTGCTCTCCTGAGCGCGGCTTCTGCCGAAAGACGCCCGGGAGCGGCGCTTAGCTCCGGAGAGCATCGTACCTTGGTCTTTAGCGTCTTTTGTAGTCTACATCTTAGCAGAAAGCTTTTCCACTATGTCTGGCAGGGAGAAACTGTGCCAGCACAGAAAACATCTCCCATCGTGTTTTTGAGGTTGCATAGGGGTCTGCCAAGTGTTTGGCAGGAAGAAAAGGAAAGTTGTCCAAAACAGCTTCCAATGGAATGTTCATGTGATTGGAAAAGGCAGGAGAGTGCAAAGGTACTGTTGTCTATCAGTTGGCAAGCTGCGCACACAATGCCAGTGTTGTACAGCTTCCTTCTTCACCTTTCCGAAGCTGCCGCTCTCTCCGGCTGGCGGAGGCGAAGAAGCGGCTTCTTCGCGCAATGACGATTGTGCCGCTCACAGTGCTCTCCGGAGCGCGGCTTCTGCCGAAAGACGCCCGGGAGCGGCGCTTAGCTCCGGAGAGCATCGTACCTTGGTCTTTAGCGTCTTTTGTAGTCTACATCTTAGCAGAAAGCTTTTCCACTATGTCTGGCAGGGAGAAACTGTGCCAGCACAGAAAACATCTCCCATCGTGTTTTTGAGGTTGCAGAAAGGTGTGCTAAGTGTTTTGCAAGAAGAGAGAGAAAGTTGTCCAAAACAGCTTCCAATGGAATGTTCATGTGATTGGAAAAGGCAGGAGAGTGCAAAGGTACTGTTGTCTATCAGTTGGCAAGCTGCGCACACAATGCCAGTGTTGTACAGCTTCCTTCTTCACCTTTCCGAAGCTGCCGCTCTCTCTGGCTGGCGGAGGCGAAGAAGCGGCTTCTTCGCGCAAAGACGATTGTGCCGCTCACAGTGCTCTCCGGAGCGCGGCTTCTGCCGAAAGACGCCCGGGAGCGGCGCTTAGCTCCGGAGAGCATCGTACCTTGGTCTTTAGCGTCTTTTGTAGTCTACATCTTAGCAGAAAGTTTTTCCACTATGTCTGGCAGGGAGAAACTGTGCCAGCACAGAAAACATCTCCCATCGTGTTTTTGAGGTTGCATAGGGGTCTGCCAAGTGTTTGGCAGGAAGAAAAGGAAAGTTGTCCAAAACAGCTTCCAATGGAATGTTCATGTGTTTGGAAAAGGCAGGAGAGTGCAAAGGTACTGTTGTCTATCAGTTGGCAAGCTGCGCACACAATGCCAGTGTTGTACAGCTTCCTTCTTCACCTTTCCGAAGCTGCCGCTCTCTCCGGCTGGCGGAGGCGAAGAAGCGGCTTCTTCGCGCAAAGACGATTGTGCCGCTCACAGTGCTCTCCGGAGCGCGGCTTCTGCCGAAAGACGCCCGGGAGCGGCGCTTAGCTCCGGAGAGCATCGTACCTTGGTCTCTAGCGTCTTTTGTAGTCTACATCTTAGCAGAAAGCTTTTCCACTATGTCTGGCAGGGAGAAACTGTGCCAGCACAGAAAACATCTCCCATCGTGTTTTTGAGGTTGCAGAAAGGTGTGCAGAGTGTTTTGCAAGAAGAGAGAGAAAGTTGTCCAAAACAGTTTCCAATGGAATGTTCATGTGATTGGAAAAGGCAGGAGAGTGCAAAGGTACTGTTGTCTATCAGTGGGCAAGCTGCGCACACAATGCCAGTGTTGTACAGCTTCCTTCTTCACCTTTCCGAAGCTGCCGCTCTCTCTGGCTGGCGGAGGTGAAGAAGCGGCTTCTTCGCGCAAAGACGATTGTGCCGCTCACAGTGCTCTCCGGAGCGCGGCTTCTGCCGAAAGACGCCCGGGAGCGGCGCTTAGCTCCGGAGAGCATCGTACCTTGGTCTGTAGCGTCTTTTGTAGTCTACATCTTAGCAGAAAGCTTTTCCACTATGTCTGGCAGGGAGAAACTGTGCCAGCACAGAAAACATCTCCCATCGTGTTTTTGAGGTTGCATATGGGTCTGCCAAGTGTTTTGCAAGAAGAAGGAGAAAGTTGTCCAAAACAGCTTCCAATGGAATGTTCATGTGATTGGAAAAGGCAGGAGAGTGCAAAGGTACTGTTTTGTATCAGTTGGCAAGCTGCGCACACAATGCCAGTGTTGTACAGCTTCCTTCTTCACCTTTCCGAAGCTGCCGCTCTCTCCGGCTGGCGGAGGCGAAGAAGCGGCTTCTTCGCGCAAAGACGATTGTGCCGCTCACAGTGCTCTCCGGAGCGCGGCTTCTGCCGAAAGACGCCCGGGAGCGGCGCTTAGCTCCGGAGAGCATCGTACCTTGGTCTCTAGCGTCTTTTGTAGTCTACATCTTAGCAGAAAGCTTTTCCACTATGTCTGGCAGGGAGAAACTGTGCCAGCACAGAAAACATCTCCCATCGTGTTTTTGAGGTTGCAGAAAGGTGTGCAGAGTGTTTTGGAAGAGGAGAGAGAAAGTTGTCCAAAACAGCTTCCAATGGAATGTTCATGTGATTGGAAAAGGCAGGAGAGTGCAAAGGTACTGTTTTCTATCAGTTGGCAAGCTGCGCACACAATGCCAGTGTTGTACAGCTTCCTTCTTCACCTTTCCGAAGCTGCCGCTCTCTCCGGCTGGCGGAGGCGAAGAAGCGGCTTCTTCGCGCAAAGACGATTGTGCCGCTCACAGTGCTCTCCGGAGCGCGGCTTCTGCCGAAAGACGCCCGGGAGCGGCGCTTAGCTCCGGAGAGCATCGTACCTTGGTCTCTAGCGTCTTTTGTAGTCTACATCTGAGCAGAAAGCTTTTCCACTATGTCTGGCAGGGAGAAACTGTGCCAGCACAGAAAACAACTCCCATCGTGTTTTTGAGGTTGCATAGGGGTCTGCCAAGTGTTTTGCAAGAAGAGAGAGAAAGTTGTCCAAAACAGCTTCCAATGGAATGTTCATGTGATTGGAAAAGGCAGGAGAGTGCAAAGGTACTGTTGTCTATCAGTTGGCAAGCTGCGCACACAATGCCAGTGTTGTACAGCTTCCTTCTTCACCTTTCCGAAGCTGCCGCTCTCTCCGGCTGGCGGAGGCGAAGAAGCAGCTTCTTCGCGCAAAGACGATTGTGCCGCTCACAGTGCTCTCCGGAGCGCGGCTTCTGCCGAAAGACGCCCGGGAGCGGCGCTTAGCTCCGGAGAGCATCGTACCTTGGTCTCTAGCGTCTTTTGTAGTCTACATCTTAGCAGAAAGCTTTTCCACTATGTCTGGCAGGGAGAAACTGTGCCAGCACAGAAAACATCTCCCATCGTTTTTTTGAGGTTGCAGAAAGTTGTGCTAAGTGTTTTGCAAGAAGAGAGAGAAAGTTGTCCAAAACAGCTTCCAATGGAATGTTCATGTGATTGGAAAAGGCAGAAGAGTGCAAAGGTACTGTTGTCTATCAGTTGGCAAGCTGCGCACACAATGCCAGTGTTGTAGAGCTTCCTTCTTCACCTTTCCGAAGCTGCCGCTCTCTCCGGCTGGCGGAGGCGAAGAAGCAGCTTCTTTGCGCAAAGACGATTGTGCCGCTCACAGTGCTCTCCGGAGCGCGGCTTTTGCCGAAAGACGCCCGGGAGCGGCGCTTAGCTGCGGAGAGCATCGTACCTTGGTCTCTAGCGTCTTTTGTAGTCTACATCTTAGCAGAAAGCTTTTCCACTATGTCTGGCAGGGAGAAACTGTGCCAGCACAGAAAACAACTCCCATCGTGTTTTTGAGGTTGCATAGGGGTCTGCCAAGTGTTTTGCAAGAAGAGAGAGAAAGTTGTCCAAAACAGCTTCCAATGGAATGTTCATGTGATTGGAAAAGGCAGGAGAGTGCAAAGGTACTGTTGTCTATCAGTTGGCAAGCTGCGCACACAATGCCAGTGTTGTACAGCTTCCTTCTTCACCTTTCCGAAGCTGCCGCTCTCTCCGGCTGGCGGAGGCGAAGAAGCAGCTTCTTCGCGCAAAGACGATTGTGCCGCTCACAGTGCTCTCCGGAGCGCGGCTTCTGCCGAAAGACGCCCGGGAGCGGCGCTTAGCTCCGGAGAGCATCGTACCTTGGTCTCTAGCGTCTTTTGTAGTCTACATCTTAGCAGAAAGCTTTTCCACTATGTCTGGCAGGGAGAAACTGTGCCAGCACAGAAAACATCTCCCATCGTTTTTTTGAGGTTGCAGAAAGGTGTGCTAAGTGTTTTGCAAGAAGAGAGAGAAAGTTGTCCAAAACAGCTTCCAATGGAATGTTCATGTGATTGGAAAAGGCAGAAGAGTGCAAAGGTACTGTTGTCTATCAGTTGGCAAGCTGCGCACACAATGCCAGTGTTGTACAGCTTCCTTCTTCACCTTTCCGAAGCTGCCGCTCTCTCCGGCTGGCGGAGGCGAAGAAGCAGCTTCTTTGCGCAAAGACGATTGTGCCGCTCACAGTGCTCTCCGGAGCGCGGCTTTTGCCGAAAGACGCCCGGGAGCGGCGCTTAGCTGCGGAGAGCATCGTACCTTGGTCTCTAGCGTCTTTTGTAGTCTACATCTTAGCAGAAAGCTTTTCCACTATGTCTGGCAGGGAGAAACTGTGCCAGCACAGAAAACATCTCCCATCGTGTTTTTGAGGTTGCATAGGGGTCTGCCAAGTGTTTTGCAAGAAGAGAGAGAAAGTTGTCCAAAACAGCTTCCAATGGAATGTTCATGTGATTGGAAAAGGCAGGAGAGTGCAAAGGTACTGTTGTCTATCAGTTGGCAAGCTGCGCACACAATGCCAGTGTTGTACAGCTTCCTTCTTCACCTTTCCGAAGCTGCCGCTCTCTCCGGCTGGCGGAGGCGAAGAAGCGGCTTCTTCGCGCAATGACGATTGTGCCGCTCACAGTGCTCTCCGGAGCGCGGCTTCTGCCGAAAGACGCCCGGGAGCGGCGCTTAGCTCCGGAGAGCATCGTACATTGGTCTTTAGCGTCTTTTGTAGTCTACATCTTAGCAGAAAGCTTTTCCACTATGTCTGGCAGGGAGAAACTGTGCCAGCACAGAAAACATCTCCCATCGTGTTTTTGAGGTTGCAGAAAGGTGTGCAGAGTGTTTTGCAAGAAGAGAGAGAAAGTTGTCCAAAACAGCTTCCAATGGAATGTTCATGTGATTGGAAAAGGCAGGAGAGTGCAAAGGTACTGTTTTCTATCAGTTGGCAAGCTGCGCACACAATGCCAGTGTTGTACAGCTTCCTTCTTCACCTTTCCGAAGCTGCCGCTCTCTCTGGCTGGCGGAGGTGAAGAAGCGGCTTCTTCGCGCAAAGACGATTGTGCCGCTCACAGTGCTCTCCTGAGTGCGGCTTCTGCCGAAAGACGCCCGGGAGCGGCGCTTAGCTCCGGAGAGCATCGTACCTTGGTCTCTAGCGTCTTTTGTAGTCTACATCTTAGCAGAAAGCTTTTCCACTATGTCTGGCAGGGAGAAACTGTGCCAGCACAGAAAACATCTCCCATCGTGTTTTTGAGGTTGCAGAAAGGTGTGCAGAGTGTTTTGCAAGAAGAGAGAGAAAGTTGTCCAAAACAGCTTCCAATGGAATGTTCATGTGATTGGAAAAGGCAGGAGAGTGCAAAGGTACTGTTTTCTATCAGTTGGCAAGCTGCGCACACAATGCCAGTGTTGTACAGCTTCCTTCTTCACCTTTCCGAAGCTGCCGCTCTCTCCGGCTGGCGGAGGCGAAGAAGCGGCTTCTTTGCGCAAAGACGATTGTGCCGCGCACAGTGCTCTCCTTAGCGCGGCTTCTGCCGAAAGACGCCCGGGAGCGGCGCTTAGCTCCGGAGAGCATCGTACCTTGGTCTTTAGCGTCTTTTGTAGTCTACATCTTAGCAGAAAGCTTTTCCACTATGTCTGGCAGGGAGAAACTGTGCCAGCACAGAAAACATCTCCCATCGTGTTTTTGAGGTTGCATAGGGGTCTGCCAAGTGTTTGGCAGGAAGAAAAGGAAAGTTGTCCAAAACAGCTTCCAATGGAATGTTCATGTGATTGGAAAAGGCAGGAGAGTGCAAAGGTACTGTTGTCTATCAGTTGGCAAGCTGCGCACACAATGCCAGTGTTGTACAGCTTCCTTCTTCACCTTTCCGAAGCTGCCGCTCTCTCTGGCTGGCGGAGGCGAAGAAGCGGCTTCTTCGCGCAATGACGATTGTGCCGCTCACAGTGCTCTCCGGAGCGCGGCTTCTGCCGAAAGACGCCCGGGAGCTGCGCTTAGCTCCGGAGAGCATCGTACCTTGGTCTTTAGCGTCTTTTGTAGTCTACATCTTAGCAGAAAGCTTTTCCACTATGTCTGGCAGGGAGAAACTGTGCCAGCACAGAAAACATCTCCCATCGTGTTTTTGAGGTTGCATATGGGTCTGCCAAGTGTTTTGCAAGAAGAAGGAGAAAGTTGTCCAAAACAGCTTCCAATGGAATGTTCATGTGATTGGAAAAGGCAGGAGAGTGCAAAGGTACTGTTGTCTATCAGTTGGCAAGCTGCGCACACAATGCCAGTGTTGTACAGCTTCCTTCTTCACCTTTCCGAAGCTGCCGCTCTCTCCGGCTGGCGGAGGCGAAGAAGCGGCTTCTTGGCGCAAAGACGATTATGCCGCTCACAGTGCTCTCCTTAGCGCGGCTTCTGCCGAAAGACGCCCGGGAGCGGCGCTTAGCTCCGGAGAGCATCGTACCTTGGTCTTTAGCGTCTTTTGTAGTCTACATCTTAGCAGAAAGCTTTTCCACTATGTCTGGCAGGGAGAAACTGTGCCAGCACAGAAAACATCTCCCATCGTGTTTTTGAGGTTGCAGAAAGGTGTGCAGAGTGTTTTGGAAGAGGAGAGAGAAAGTTGTCCAAAACAGCTTCCAATGGAATGTTCATGTGATTGGAAAAGGCAGGAGAGTGCAAAGGTACTGTTTTCTATCAGTTGGCAAGCTGCGCACACAATGCCAGTGTTGTACAGCTTCCTTCTTCACCTTTCCGAAGCTGCCGCTCTCTCCGGCTGGCGGAGGCGAAGAAGCGGCTTCTTCGCGCAAAGACGATTGTGCCGCTCACAGTGCTCTCCGGAGCGCGGCTTCTGCCGAAAGACGCCCGGGAGCGGCGCTTAACTCCGGAGAGCATCGTACCTTGGTCTCTAGCGTCTTTTGTAGTCTACATCTGAGCAGAAAGCTTTTCCACTATGTCTGGCAGGGAGAAACTGTGCCAGCACAGAAAACAACTCCCATCGTGTTTTTGAGGTTGCATAGGGGTCTGCCAAGTGTTTTGAAAGAAGAGAGAGAAAGTTGTCCAAAACAGCTTCCAATGGAATGTTCATGTGATTGGAAAAGGCAGGAGAGTGCAAAGGTACTGTTGTCTATCAGTTGGCAAGCTGCGCACACAATGCCAGTGTTGTACAGCTTCCTTCTTCACCTTTCCGAAGCTGCCGCTCTCTCCGGCTGGCGGAGGCGAAGAAGCGGCTTCTTCGCGCAAAGACGATTGTGCCGCTCACAGTGCTCTCCGGAGCGCGGCTTCTGCCGAAAGACGCCCGGGAGCGGCGCTTAGCTCCGGAGAGCATCGTACCTTGGTCTCTAGCGTCTTTTGTAGTCTACATCTGAGCAGAAAGCTTTTCCACTATGTCTGGCAGGGAGAAACTGTGCCAGCACAGAAAACAACTCCCATCGTGTTTTTGAGGTTGCATAGGGGTCTGCCAAGTGTTTTGCAAGAAGAGAGAGAAAGTTGTCCAAAACAGCTTCCAATGGAATGTTCATGTGATTGGAAAAGGCAGGAGAGTGCAAAGGTACTGTTGTCTATCAGTTGGCAAGCTGCGCACACAATGCCAGTGTTGTACAGCTTCCTTCTTCACCTTTCCGAAGCTGCCGCTCTCTCCGGCTGGCGGAGGCGAAGAAGCGGCTTCTTGGCGCAAAGACGATTATGCCGCTCACAGTGCTCTCCTTAGCGCGGCTTCTGCCGAAAGACGCCCGGGAGCGGCGCTTAGCTCCGGAGAGCATCGTACCTTGGTCTTTAGCGTCTTTTGTAGTCTACATCTTAGCAGAAAGCTTTTCCACTATGTCTGGCAGGGAGAAACTGTGCCAGCACAGAAAACATCTCCCATCGTGTTTTTGAGGTTGCAGAAAGGTGTGCAGAGTGTTTTGGAAGAGGAGAGAGAAAGTTGTCCAAAACAGCTTCCAATGGAATGTTCATGTGATTGGAAAAGGCAGGAGAGTGCAAAGGTACTGTTTTCTATCAGTTGGCAAGCTGCGCACACAATGCCAGTGTTGTACAGCTTCCTTCTTCACCTTTCCGAAGCTGCCGCTCTCTCCGGCTGGCGGAGGCGAAGAAGCGGCTTCTTCGCGCAAAGACGATTGTGCCGCTCACAGTGCTCTCCGGAGCGCGGCTTCTGCCGAAAGACGCCCGGGAGCGGCGCTTAGCTCCGGAGAGCATCGTACCTTGGTCTCTAGCGTCTTTTGTAGTCTACATCTGAGCAGAAAGCTTTTCCACTATGTCTGGCAGGGAGAAACTGTGCCAGCACAGAAAACAACTCCCATCGTGTTTTTGAGGTTGCATAGGGGTCTGCCAAGTGTTTTGCAAGAAGAGAGAGAAAGTTGTCCAAAACAGCTTCCAATGGAATGTTCATGTGATTGGAAAAGGCAGGAGAGTGCAAAGGTACTGTTGTCTATCAGTTGGCAAGCTGCGCACACAATGCCAGTGTTGTACAGCTTCCTTCTTCACCTTTCCGAAGCTGCCGCTCTCTCCGGCTGGCGGAGGCGAAGAAGCAGCTTCTTCGCGCAAAGACGATTTTGCCGCTCACAGTGCTCTCCGGAGCGCGGCTTCTGCCGAAAGACGCCCGGGAGCGGCGCTTAGCTCCGGAGAGCATCGTACCTTGGTCTCTAGCGTCTTTTGTAGTCTACATCTTAGCAGAAAGCTTTTCCACTATGTCTGGCAGGGAGAAACTGTGCCAGCACAGAAAACATCTCCCATCGTTTTTTTGAGGTTGCAGAAAGGTGTGCTAAGTGTTTTGCAAGAAGAGAGAGAAAGTTGTCCAAAACAGCTTCCAATGGAATGTTCATGTGATTGGAAAAGGCAGAAGAGTGCAAAGGTACTGTTGTCTATCAGTTGGCAAGCTGCGCACACAATGCCAGTGTTGTAGAGCTTCCTTCTTCACCTTTCCGAAGCTGCCGCTCTCTCCGGCTGGCGGAGGCGAAGAAGCAGCTTCTTTGCGCAAAGACGATTGTGCCGCTCACAGTGCTCTCCGGAGCGCGGCTTCTGCCGAAAGACGCCCGGGAGCGGCGCTTAGCTGCGGAGAGCATCGTACCTTGGTCTCTAGCGTCTTTTGTAGTCTACATCTTAGCAGAAAGCTTTTCCACTATGTCTGGCAGGGAGAAACTGTGCCAGCACAGAAAACATCTCCCATCGTGTTTTTGAGGTTGCAGAAAGGTGTGCAGTGTGTTTTGCAAGAATAGAGAGAAAGTTGTCCGAAACAGCTTCCAATGGAATGTTCATGTGATTGGAAAAGGCAGGAGAGTGCAAAGGTACTGTTGTCTATCAGTGGGCAAGCTGCGCACACAATGCCAGTGTTGTACAGCTTCCTTCTTCACCTTTCCGAAGCTGCCGCTCTCTCTGGCTGGCGGAGGTGAAGAAGCGGCTTCTTCGCGCAAAGACGATTGTGCCGCTCACAGTGCTCTCCGGAGCGCGGCTTCTGCCGAAAGACGCCCGGGAGCGGCGCTTAGCTCCGGAGAGCATCGTACCTTGGTCTTTAGCGTCTTTTGTAGTCTACATCTTAGCAGAAAGCTTTTCCACTATGTCTGGCAGGGAGAAACTGTGCCAGCACAGAAAACATCTCCCATCGTGTTTTTGAGGTTGCATAGGGGTCTGCCAAGTGTTTGGCAGGAAGAAAAGGAAAGTTGTCCAAAACAGCTTCCAATGGAATGTTCATGTGATTGGAAAAGGCAGGAGAGTGCAAAGGTACTGTTGTCTATCAGTTGGCAAGCTGCGCACACAATGCCAGTGTTGTAGAGCTTCCTTCTTCACCTTTCCGAAGCTGCCGCTCTCTCCGGCTGGCGGAGGCGAAGAAGCGGCTTCTTCGCGCAAAGACGATTGTGCCGCTCACAGTGCTCTCCGGAGCACGGCTTCTGCCGAAAGACGCCCGGGAGCGGCGCTTAGCTCCGGAGAGCATCGTACCTTGGTCTTTAGCGTCTTTTGTAGTCTACATCTTAGCAGAAAGCTTTTCCACTATGTCTGGCAGGGAGAAACTGAGCCAGCACAGAAAACATCTCCCATCGTGTTTTTGAGGTTGCAGAAAGGTGTGTAGTGTGTTTTGCAAGAAGAGAGAGAAAGTTGTCCACAACAGCTTCCAATGGAATGTTCATGTGATTGGAAAAGGCAGGAGAGTGCAAAGGTACTGTTGTCTATCAGTTGGCAAGCTGCGCACACAATGCCAGTGTTGTACAGCTTCCTTCTTCACCTTTCCGAAGCTGCCGCTCTCTCCGGCTGGCGGAGGCGAAGAAGCGGCTTCTTCGCGCAAAGACGATTGTGCCGCTCACAGTGCTCTCCTGAGTGCGGCTTCTGCCGAAAGACGCCCGGGAGCGGCGCTTAGCTCCGGAGAGCATCGTACCTTGGTCTCTAGCGTCTTTTGTAGTCTACATCTGAGCAGAAAGCTTTTCCACTATGTCTGGCAGGGAGAAACTGTGCCAGCACAGAAAACATCTCCCATCGTTTTTTTGAGGTTGCAGAAAGGTGTGCAGAGTGTTTTGCAAGAATAGAGAGAAAGTTGTCCAAAACAGCTTCCAATGGAATGTTCATGTGATTGGAAAAGGCAGGAGAGTGCAAAGGTACTGTTGTCTATCAGTTGGCAAGCTGCGCACACAATGCCAGTGTTGTAGAGCTTCCTTCTTCACCTTTCCGAAGCTGCCGCTCTCTCCGGCTGGCGGAGGCGAAGAAGCGGCTTCTTTGCGCAAAGACGATTATGCCGCTCACAGTGCTCTCCTTAGCGCGGCTTCTGCCGAAAGACGCCCGGGAGCGGCGCTTAGCTCCGGAGAGCATCGTACATTGGTCTTTAGCGTCTTTTGTAGTCTACATCTTAGCAGAAAGCTTTTCCACTATGTCTGGCAGGGAGAAACTGTGCCAGCACAGAAAACATCTCCCATCGTGTTTTTGAGGTTGCAGAAAGGTGTGCAGAGTGTTTTGCAAGAAGAGAGAGAAAGTTGTCCAAAACAGCTTCCAATGGAATGTTCATGTGATTGGAAAAGGCAGGAGAGTGCAAAGGTACTGTTTTGTATCAGTTGGCAAGCTGCGCACACAATGCCAGTGTTGTACAGCTTCCTTCTTCACCTTTCCGAAGCTGCCGCTCTCTCCGGCTGGCGGAGGCGAAGAAGCGGCTTCTTCGCGCAAAGACGATTGTGCCGCTCACAGTGCTCTCCGGAGCGCGGCTTTTGCCGAAAGACGCCCGGGAGCGGCGCTTAGCTCCGGAGAGGATCGTACCTTGGTCTTTAGCGTCTTTTGTAGTCTACATCTGAGCAGAAAGCTTTTCCACTATGTCTGGCAGGGAGAAACTGTGCCAGCACAGAAAACATCTCCCATCGTGTTTTTGAGGTTGCAGAAAGGTGTGCAGAGTGTTTTGCAAGAAGAGAGAGAAAGTTGTCCAAAACAGCTTCCAATGGAATGTTCATGTGATTGGAAAAGGCAGGAGAGTGCAAAGGTACTGTTTTCTATCAGTTGGCAAGCTGCGCACACAATGCCAGTGTTGTAGAGCTTCCTTCTTCACCTTTCCGAAGCTGCCGCTCTCTCCGGCTGGCGGAGGCGAAGAAGCAGCTTCTTTGCGCAAAGACGATTGTGCCGCTCACAGTGCTCTCCGGAGCGCGGCTTCTGCCGAAAGACGCCCGGGAGCGGCGCTTAGCTCCGGAGAGCATCGTACCTTGGTCTCTAGCGTCTTTTGTAGTCTACATCTTAGCAGAAAGCTTTTCCACTATGTCTGGCAGGGAGAAACTGTGCCAGCACAGAAAACATCTCCCATCGTGTTTTTGAGGTTGCAGAAAGGTGTGCAGAGTGTTTTGCAAGAAGAGAGAGAAAGTTGTCCACAACAGCTTCCAATGGAATGTTCATGTGATTGGAAAAGGCAGGAGAGTGCAAAGGTACTGTTTTGTATCAGTTGGCAAGCTGCGCACACAATGCCAGTGTTGTACAGCTTCCTTCTTCACCTTTCCGAAGCTGCCGCTCTCTCCGGCTGGCGGAGGCGAAGAAGCGGCTTCTTCGCGCAAAGACGATTGTGCCGCTCACAGTGCTCTCCGGAGCGCGGCTTTTGCCGAAAGACGCCCGGGAGCGGCGCTTAGCTCCGGAGAGGATCGTACCTTGGTCTCTAGCGTCTTTTGTAGTCTACATCTGAGCAGAAAGCTTTTCCACTATGTCTGGCAGGGAGAAACTGTGCCAGCACAGAAAACATCTCCCATCGTGTTTTTGAGGTTGCAGAAAGGTGTGCTAAGTGTTTTGCAAGAAGAGAGAGAAAGTTGTCCAAAACAGCTTCCAATGGAATGTTCATGTGATTGGAAAAGGCAGGAGAGTGCAAAGGTACTGTTTTCTATCAGTTGGCAAGCTGCGCACACAATGCCAGTGTTGTACAGCTTCCTTCTTCACCTTTCCGAAGCTGCCGCTCTCTCTGGCTGGCGGAGGTGAAGAAGCGGCTTCTTGGCGCAAAGACGATTGTGCCGCTCACAGTGCTCTCCTGAGCGCGGCTTCTGCCGAAAGACGCCCGGGAGCGGCGCTTAGCTCCGGAGAGCATCGTACCTTGGTCTCTAGCGTCTTTTGTAGTCTACATCTTAGCAGAAAGCTTTTCCACTATGTCTGGCAGGGAGAAACTGTGCCAGCACAGAAAACATCTCCCATCGTGTTTTTGAGGTTGCAGAAAGGTGTGCAGAGTGTTTTGCAAGAAGAGAGAGAAAGTTGTCCAAAACAGCTTCCAATGGAATGTTCATGTGATTGGAAAAGGCAGGAGAGTGCAAAGGTACTGTTTTCTATCAGTTGGCAAGCTGCGCACACAATGCCAGTGTTGTACAGCTTCCTTCTTCACCTTTCCGAAGCTGCCGCTCTCTCCGGCTGGCGGAGGCGAAGAAGCGGCTTCTTTGCGCAAAGACGATTGTGCCGCGCACAGTGCTCTCCTTAGCGCGGCTTCTGCCGAAAGACGCCCGGGAGCGGCGCTTAGCTCCGGAGAGCATCGTACCTTGGTCTCTAGCGTCTTTTGTAGTCTACATCTTAGCAGAAAGCTTTTCCACTATGTCTGGCAGGGAGAAACTGTGCCAGCACAGAAAACATCTCCCATCGTGTTTTTGAGGTTGCAGAAAGGTGTGCAGAGTGTTTTGGAAGAGGAGAGAGAAAGTTGTCCAAAACAGCTTCCAATGGAATGTTCATGTGATTGGAAAAGGCAGGAGAGTGCAAAGGTACTGTTGTCTATCAGTTGGCAAGCTGCGCACACAATGCCGGTGTTGTACAGCTTCCTTCTTCACCTTTCCGAAGCTGCCGCTCTCTCCGGCTGGCGGAGGCGAAGAAGCGGCTTCTTCGCGCAAAGACGATTGTGCCGCTCACAGTGCTCTCCGGAGCGCGGCTTTTGCCGAAAGACGCCCGGGAGCGGCGCTTAGCTCCGGAGAGGATCGTACCTTGCTCTCTAGCGTCTTTTGTAGTCTACATCTGAGCAGAAAGCTTTTCCACTATGTCTGGCAGGGAGAAACTGTGCCAGCACAGAAAACATCTCCCATCGTGTTTTTGAGGTTGCAGAAAGGTGTGCAGAGTGTTTTGCAAGAAGAGAGAGAAAGTTGTCCAAAACAGCTTCCAATGGAATGTTCATGTGATTGGAAAAGGCAGGAGAGTGCAAAGGTACTGTTGTCTATCAGTTGGCAAGCTGCGCACACAATGCCAGTGTTGTACAGCTTCCTTCTTCACCTTTCCGAAGCTGCCGCTCTCTCCGGCTGGCGGAGGCGAAGAAGCGGCTTCTTCGCGCAAAGACGATTGTGCCGCTCACAGTGCTCTCCGGAGCGCGGCTTCTGCCGAAAGACGCCCGGGAGCGGCGCTTAGCTCCGGAGAGCATCGTACCTTGGTCTCTAGCGTCTTTTGTAGTCTACATCTTAGCAGAAAGCTTTTCCACTATGTCTGGCAGGGAGAAACTGTGCCAGCACAGAAAACATCTCCCATCGTGTTTTTGAGGTTGCATAGGGGTCTGCCAAGTGTTTTGCAAGAAGAGAGAGGAAGTTGTCCAAAACAGCTTCCAATGGAATGTTCATGTGATTGGAAAAGGCAGGAGAGTGCAAAGGTACTGTTGTCTATCAGTTGGCAAGCTGCGCACACAATGCCAGTGTTGTAGAGCTTCCTTCTTCACCTTTCCGAAGCTGCCGCTCTCTCCGGCTGGCGGAGGCGAAGAAGCAGCTTCTTCGCGCAAAGACGATTGTGCCGCTCACAGTGCTCTCCGGAGCGCGGCTTTTGCCGAAAGACGCCCGGGAGCGGCGCTTAGCTCCGGAGAGCATCGTACCTTGGTCTCTAGCGTCTTTTGTAGTCTACATCTTAGCAGAAAGCTTTTCCACTATGTCTGGCAGGGAGAAACTGTGCCAGCACAGAAAACATCTCCCATCGTGTTTTTGAGGTTGCATAGGGGTCTGCCAAGTGTTTTGCAAGAAGAGAGAGAAAGTTGTCCAAAACAGCTTCCAATGGAATGTTCATGTGATTGGAAAAGGCAGGAGAGTGCAAAGGTACTGTTGTCTATCAGTTGGCAAGCTGCGCACACAATGCCAGTGTTGTACAGCTTCCTTCTTCACCTTTCCGAAGCTGCCGCTCTCTCCGGCTGGCGGAGGCGAAGAAGCGGCTTCTTCGCGCAATGACGATTGTGCCGCTCACAGTGCTCTCCGGAGCGCGGCTTCTGCCGAAAGACGCCCGGGAGCGGCGCTTAGCTCCGGAGAGCATCGTACCTTGGTCTCTAGCGTCTTTTGTAGTCTACATCTTAGCAGAAAGCTTTTCCACTATGTCTGGCAGGGAGAAACTGTGCCAGCACAGAAAACATCTCCCATCGTGTTTTGGAGGTTGCATAGGGGTCTGCCAAGTGTTTTGCAAGAAGAGAGAGAAAGTTGTCCAAAACAGCTTCCAATGGAATGTTCATGTGATTGGAAAAGGCAGGAGAGTGCAAAGGTACTGTTGTCTATCAGTTGGCAAGCTGCGCACACAATGCCAGTGTTGTACAGCTTCCTTCTTCACCTTTCCGAAGCTGCCGCTCTCTCCGGCTGGCGGAGGCGAAGAAGCGGCTTCTTCGCGCAAAGACGATTGTGCCGCTCACAGTGCTCTCCGGAGCGCGGCTTCGGCCGAAAGACGCCCGGGAGCGGCGCTTAGCTCCGGAGAGCATCGTACCTTGGTCTCTAGCGTCTTTTGTCGTCTACATCTGAGCAGAAAGCTTTTCCACTATGTCTGGCAGGGAGAAACTGTGCCAGCACAGAAAACATCTCCCATCGTGTTTTTGAGGTTGCATAGTGGTCTGCCAAGTGTTTTGCAAGAAGAGAGAGAAAGTTGTCCAAAACAGCTTCCAATGGAATGTTCATGTGATTGGAAAAGGCAGGAGAGTGCAAAGGTACTGTTTTGTATCAGTTGGCAAGCTGCGCACACAATGCCAGTGTTGTAGAGCTTCCTTCTTCACCTTTCCGAAGCTGCCGCTCTCTCCGGCTGGCGGAGGCGAAGAAGCGGTTTCTTCGCGCAAAGACGATTGTGCCGCTCACAGTGCTCTCCTGAGTGCGGCTTCTGCCGAAAGACGCCCGGGAGCGGCGCTTAGCTCCGGAGAGCATCGTACCTTGGTCTCTAGCGTCTTTTGTAGTCTACATCTTAGCAGAAAGCTTTTCCACTATGTCTGGCAGGGAGAAACTGTGCCAGCACAGAAAACATCTCCCATCGTGTTTTTGAGGTTGCAGAAAGGTGTGCAGAGTGTTTTGGAAGAAGAGAGAGAAAGTTGTCCAAAACAGCTTCCAATGGAATGTTCATGTGATTGGAAAAGGCAGGAGAGTGCAAAGGTACTGTTTTGTATCAGTTGGCAAGCTGCGCACACAATGCCAGTGTTGTACAGCTTCCTTCTTCACCTTTCCGAAGCTGCCGCTCTCTCCGGCTGGCGGAAGCGAAGAAGCGGCTTCTTCGCGCAAAGACGATTGTGCCGCTCACAGTGCTCTCCGGAGCGCGGCTTCTGCCGAAAGACGCCCGGGAGCGGCGCTTGGCTCCGGAGAGCATCGTACCTTGGTCTTTAGCGTCTTTTGTAGTCTACATCTTAGCAGAAAGCTTTTCCACTATGTCTGGCAGGGAGAAACTGTGCCAGCACAGAAAACATCTCCCATCGTGTTTTTGAGGTTGCAGAAAGGTGTGCAGAGTGTTTTGCAAGAAGAGAGAGAAAGTTGTCCAAAACAGCTTCCAATGGAATGTTCATGTGATTGGAAAAGGCAGGAGAGTGCAAAGGTACTGTTGTCTATCAGTTGGCAAGCTGCGCACACAATGCCAGTGTTGTACAGCTTCCTTCTTCACCTTTCCGAAGCTGCCGCTCTCTCCGGCTGGCGGAGGCGAAGAAGCGGCTTCTTCGCGCAAAGACGATTGTGCCGCTCACAGTGCTCTCCGGAGCGCGGCTTCTGCCGAAAGACGCCCGGGAGCGGCGCTTAGCTCCGGAGAGCATCGTACCTTGGTCTCTAGCGTCTTTTGTAGTCTACATCTTAGCAGAAAGCTTTTCCACTATGTCTGGCAGGGAGAAACTGTGCCAGCACAGAAAACATCTCCCATCGTGTTTTTGAGGTTGCATAGGGGTCTGCCAAGTGTTTTGCAAGAAGAGAGAGGAAGTTGTCCAAAACAGCTTCCAATGGAATGTTCATGTGATTGGAAAAGGCAGGAGAGTGCAAAGGTACTGTTGTCTATCAGTTGGCAAGCTGCGCACACAATGCCAGTGTTGTAGAGCTTCCTTCTTCACCTTTCCGAAGCTGCCGCTCTCTCCGGCTGGCGGAGGCGAAGAAGCAGCTTCTTCGCGCAAAGACGATTGTGCCGCTCACAGTGCTCTCCGGAGCGCGGCTTTTGCCGAAAGACGCCCGGGAGCGGCGCTTAGCTCCGGAGAGCATCGTACCTTGGTCTCTAGCGTCTTTTGTAGTCTACATCTTAGCAGAAAGCTTTTCCACTATGTCTGGCAGGGAGAAACTGTGCCAGCACAGAAAACATCTCCCATCGTGTTTTTGAGGTTGCATAGGGGTCTGCCAAGTGTTTTGCAAGAAGAGAGAGAAAGTTGTCCAAAACAGCTTCCAATGGAATGTTCATGTGATTGGAAAAGGCAGGAGAGTGCAAAGGTACTGTTGTCTATCAGTTGGCAAGCTGCGCACACAATGCCAGTGTTGTACAGCTTCCTTCTTCACCTTTCCGAAGCTGCCGCTCTCTCCGGCTGGCGGAGGCGAAGAAGCGGCTTCTTCGCGCAATGACGATTGTGCCGCTCACAGTGCTCTCCGGAGCGCGGCTTCTGCCGAAAGACGCCCGGGAGCGGCGCTTAGCTCCGGAGAGCATCGTACCTTGGTCTCTAGCGTCTTTTGTAGTCTACATCTTAGCAGAAAGCTTTTCCACTATGTCTGGCAGGGAGAAACTGTGCCAGCACAGAAAACATCTCCCATCGTGTTTTGGAGGTTGCATAGGGGTCTGCCAAGTGTTTTGCAAGAAGAGAGAGAAAGTTGTCCAAAACAGCTTCCAATGGAATGTTCATGTGATTGGAAAAGGCAGGAGAGTGCAAAGGTACTGTTGTCTATCAGTTGGCAAGCTGCGCACACAATGCCAGTGTTGTACAGCTTCCTTCTTCACCTTTCCGAAGCTGCCGCTCTCTCCGGCTGGCGGAGGCGAAGAAGCGGCTTCTTCGCGCAAAGACGATTGTGCCGCTCACAGTGCTCTCCGGAGCGCGGCTTCGGCCGAAAGACGCCCGGGAGCGGCGCTTAGCTCCGGAGAGCATCGTACCTTGGTCTCTAGCGTCTTTTGTCGTCTACATCTGAGCAGAAAGCTTTTCCACTATGTCTGGCAGGGAGAAACTGTGCCAGCACAGAAAACATCTCCCATCGTGTTTTTGAGGTTGCATAGTGGTCTGCCAAGTGTTTTGCAAGAAGAGAGAGAAAGTTGTCCAAAACAGCTTCCAATGGAATGTTCATGTGATTGGAAAAGGCAGGAGAGTGCAAAGGTACTGTTTTGTATCAGTTGGCAAGCTGCGCACACAATGCCAGTGTTGTAGAGCTTCCTTCTTCACCTTTCCGAAGCTGCCGCTCTCTCCGGCTGGCGGAGGCGAAGAAGCGGTTTCTTCGCGCAAAGACGATTGTGCCGCTCACAGTGCTCTCCTGAGTGCGGCTTCTGCCGAAAGACGCCCGGGAGCGGCGCTTAGCTCCGGAGAGCATCGTACCTTGGTCTCTAGCGTCTTTTGTAGTCTACATCTTAGCAGAAAGCTTTTCCACTATGTCTGGCAGGGAGAAACTGTGCCAGCACAGAAAACATCTCCCATCGTGTTTTTGAGGTTGCAGAAAGGTGTGCAGAGTGTTTTGGAAGAAGAGAGAGAAAGTTGTCCAAAACAGCTTCCAATGGAATGTTCATGTGATTGGAAAAGGCAGGAGAGTGCAAAGGTACTGTTTTGTATCAGTTGGCAAGCTGCGCACACAATGCCAGTGTTGTACAGCTTCCTTCTTCACCTTTCCGAAGCTGCCGCTCTCTCCGGCTGGCGGAAGCGAAGAAGCGGCTTCTTCGCGCAAAGACGATTGTGCCGCTCACAGTGCTCTCCGGAGCGCGGCTTCTGCCGAAAGACGCCCGGGAGCGGCGCTTGGCTCCGGAGAGCATCGTACCTTGGTCTTTAGCGTCTTTTGTAGTCTACATCTTAGCAGAAAGCTTTTCCACTATGTCTGGCAGGGAGAAACTGTGCCAGCACAGAAAACATCTCCCATCGTGTTTTTGAGGTTGCAGAAAGGTGTGCAGTGTGTTTTGCAAGAATAGAGAGAAAGTTGTCCGAAACAGCTTCCAATGGAATGTTCATGTGATTGGAAAAGGCAGGAGAGTGCAAAGGTACTGTTGTCTATCAGTGGGCAAGCTGCGCACACAATGCCAGTGTTGTACAGCTTCCTTCTTCACCTTTCCGAAGCTGCCGCTCTCTCTGGCTGGCGGAGGTGAAGAAGCGGCTTCTTCGCGCAAAGACGATTGTGCCGCTCACAGTGCTCTCCGGAGCGCGGCTTCTGCCGAAAGACGCCCGGGAGCGGCGCTTAGCTCCGGAGAGCATCGTACCTTGGTCTTTAGCGTCTTTTGTAGTCTACATCTTAGCAGAAAGCTTTTCCACTATGTCTGGCAGGGAGAAACTGTGCCAGCACAGAAAACATCTCCCATCGTGTTTTTGAGGTTGCAGAAAGGTGTGCAGAGTGTTTTGCAAGAAGAGAGAGAAAGTTGTCCAAAACAGCTTCCAATGGAATGTTCATGTGATTGGAAAAGGCAGGAGAGTGCAAAGGTACTGTTGTCTATCAGTTGGCAAGCTGCGCACACAATGCCAGTGTTGTACAGCTTCCTTCTTCCCCTTTCCGAAGCTGCCGCTCTCTCTGGCTGGCAGAGGCGAAGAAGCGGCGTCTTCGCGCAAAGACGATTGTGCCGCTCACAGTGCTCTCCGGAGCGCGGCTTCTGCCGAAAGACGCCCGGGAGCGGCGCTTAGCTCCGGAGAGCATCGTACCTTGGTCTTTAGCGTCTTTTGTAGTCTACATCTTAGCAGAAAGCTTTTCCACTATGTCTGGCAGGGAGAAACTGTGCCAGCACAGAAAACATCTCCCATCGTTTTTTTGAGGTTGCAGAAAGGTGTGCAGAGTGTTTTGCAAGAATAGAGAGAAAGTTGTCCAAAACAGCTTCCAATGGAATGTTCATGTGATTGGAAAAGGCAGGAGAGTGCAAAGGTACTGTTGTCTATCAGTTGGCAAGCTGCGCACACAATGCCAGTGTTGTAGAGCTTCCTTCTTCACCTTTCCGAAGCTGCCGCTCTCTCCGGCTGGCGGAGGCGAAGAAGCGGCTTCTTTGCGCAAAGACGATTATGCCGCTCACAGTGCTCTCCTTAGCGCGGCTTCTGCCGAAAGACGCCCGGGAGCGGCGCTTAGCTCCGGAGAGCATCGTACATTGGTCTTTAGCGTCTTTTGTAGTCTACATCTTAGCAGAAAGCTTTTCCACTATGTCTGGCAGGGAGAAACTGTGCCAGCACAGAAAACATCTCCCATCGTGTTTTTGAGGTTGCAGAAAGGTGTGCAGAGTGTTTTGCAAGAAGAGAGAGAAAGTTGTCCAAAACAGCTTCCAATGGAATGTTCATGTGATTGGAAAAGGCAGGAGAGTGCAAAGGTACTGTTTTGTATCAGTTGGCAAGCTGCGCACACAATGCCAGTGTTGTACAGCTTCCTTCTTCACCTTTCCGAAGCTGCCGCTCTCTCCGGCTGGCGGAGGCGAAGAAGCGGCTTCTTCGCGCAAAGACGATTGTGCCGCTCACAGTGCTCTCCGGAGCGCGGCTTTTGCCGAAAGACGCCCGGGAGCGGCGCTTAGCTCCGGAGAGGATCGTACCTTGGTCTTTAGCGTCTTTTGTAGTCTACATCTGAGCAGAAAGCTTTTCCACTATGTCTGGCAGGGAGAAACTGTGCCAGCACAGAAAACATCTCCCATCGTGTTTTTGAGGTTGCAGAAAGGTGTGCAGAGTGTTTTGCAAGAAGAGAGAGAAAGTTGTCCAAAACAGCTTCCAATGGAATGTTCATGTGATTGGAAAAGGCAGGAGAGTGCAAAGGTACTGTTTTCTATCAGTTGGCAAGCTGCGCACACAATGCCAGTGTTGTACAGCTTCCTTCTTCACCTTTCCGAAGCTGCCGCTCTCTCTGGCTGGCGGAGGTGAAGAAGCGGCTTCTTCGCGCAAAGACGATTGTGCCGCTCACAGTGCTCTCCTGAGCGCGGCTTCTGCCGAAAGACGCCCGGGAGCGGCGCTTAGCTCCGGAGAGCATCGTACCTTGGTCTCTAGCGTCTTTTGTAGTCTACATCTTAGCAGAAAGCTTTTCCACTATGTCTGGCAGGGAGAAACTGTGCCAGCACAGAAAACATCTCCCATCGTGTTTTTGAGGTTGCAGAAAGGTGTGCAGAGTGTTTTGCAAGAAGAGAGAGAAAGTTGTCCACAACAGCTTCCAATGGAATGTTCATGTGATTGGAAAAGGCAGGAGAGTGCAAAGGTACTGTTTTGTATCAGTTGGCAAGCTGCGCACACAATGCCAGTGTTGTACAGCTTCCTTCTTCACCTTTCCGAAGCTGCCGCTCTCTCCGGCTGGCGGAGGCGAAGAAGCGGCTTCTTCGCGCAAAGACGATTGTGCCGCTCACAGTGCTCTCCGGAGCGCGGCTTTTGCCGAAAGACGCCCGGGAGCGGCGCTTAGCTCCGGAGAGGATCGTACCTTGGTCTCTAGCGTCTTTTGTAGTCTACATCTGAGCAGAAAGCTTTTCCACTATGTCTGGCAGGGAGAAACTGTGCCAGCACAGAAAACATCTCCCATCGTGTTTTTGAGGTTGCAGAAAGGTGTGCTAAGTGTTTTGCAAGAAGAGAGAGAAAGTTGTCCAAAACAGCTTCCAATGGAATGTTCATGTGATTGGAAAAGGCAGGAGAGTGCAAAGGTACTGTTTTCTATCAGTTGGCAAGCTGCGCACACAATGCCAGTGTTGTACAGCTTCCTTCTTCACCTTTCCGAAGCTGCCGCTCTCTCTGGCTGGCGGAGGTGAAGAAGCGGCTTCTTGGCGCAAAGACGATTGTGCCGCTCACAGTGCTCTCCTGAGCGCGGCTTCTGCCGAAAGACGCCCGGGAGCGGCGCTTAGCTCCGGAGAGCATCGTACCTTGGTCTCTAGCGTCTTTTGTAGTCTACATCTTAGCAGAAAGCTTTTCCACTATGTCTGGCAGGGAGAAACTGTGCCAGCACAGAAAACATCTCCCATCGTGTTTTTGAGGTTGCAGAAAGGTGTGCAGAGTGTTTTGCAAGAAGAGAGAGAAAGTTGTCCAAAACAGCTTCCAATGGAATGTTCATGTGATTGGAAAAGGCAGGAGAGTGCAAAGGTACTGTTTTCTATCAGTTGGCAAGCTGCGCACACAATGCCAGTGTTGTACAGCTTCCTTCTTCACCTTTCCGAAGCTGCCGCTCTCTCCGGCTGGCGGAGGCGAAGAAGCGGCTTCTTTGCGCAAAGACGATTGTGCCGCGCACAGTGCTCTCCTTAGCGCGGCTTCTGCCGAAAGACGCCCGGGAGCGGCGCTTAGCTCCGGAGAGCATCGTACCTTGGTCTCTAGCGTCTTTTGTAGTCTACATCTTAGCAGAAAGCTTTTCCACTATGTCTGGCAGGGAGAAACTGTGCCAGCACAGAAAACATCTCCCATCGTGTTTTTGAGGTTGCAGAAAGGTGTGCAGAGTGTTTTGGAAGAGGAGAGAGAAAGTTGTCCAAAACAGCTTCCAATGGAATGTTCATGTGATTGGAAAAGGCAGGAGAGTGCAAAGGTACTGTTGTCTATCAGTTGGCAAGCTGCGCACACAATGCCGGTGTTGTACAGCTTCCTTCTTCACCTTTCCGAAGCTGCCGCTCTCTCCGGCTGGCGGAGGCGAAGAAGCGGCTTCTTCGCGCAAAGACGATTGTGCCGCTCACAGTGCTCTCCGGAGCGCGGCTTTTGCCGAAAGACGCCCGGGAGCGGCGCTTAGCTCCGGAGAGGATCGTACCTTGCTCTCTAGCGTCTTTTGTAGTCTACATCTGAGCAGAAAGCTTTTCCACTATGTCTGGCAGGGAGAAACTGTGCCAGCACAGAAAACATCTCCCATCGTGTTTTTGAGGTTGCAGAAAGGTGTGCAGAGTGTTTTGCAAGAAGAGAGAGAAAGTTGTCCAAAACAGCTTCCAATGGAATGTTCATGTGATTGGAAAAGGCAGGAGAGTGCAAAGGTACTGTTGTCTATCAGTTGGCAAGCTGCGCACACAATGCCAGTGTTGTACAGCTTCCTTCTTCACCTTTCCGAAGCTGCCGCTCTCTCCGGCTGGCGGAGGCGAAGAAGCGGCTTCTTCGCGCAAAGACGATTGTGCCGCTCACAGTGCTCTCCGGAGCGCGGCTTCTGCCGAAAGACGCCCGGGAGCGGCGCTTAGCTCCGGAGAGCATCGTACCTTGGTCTCTAGCGTCTTTTGTAGTCTACATCTTAGCAGAAAGCTTTTCCACTATGTCTGGCAGGGAGAAACTGTGCCAGCACAGAAAACATCTCCCATCGTGTTTTTGAGGTTGCATAGGGGTCTGCCAAGTGTTTTGCAAGAAGAGAGAGGAAGTTGTCCAAAACAGCTTCCAATGGAATGTTCATGTGATTGGAAAAGGCAGGAGAGTGCAAAGGTACTGTTGTCTATCAGTTGGCAAGCTGCGCACACAATGCCAGTGTTGTAGAGCTTCCTTCTTCACCTTTCCGAAGCTGCCGCTCTCTCCGGCTGGCGGAGGCGAAGAAGCAGCTTCTTCGCGCAAAGACGATTGTGCCGCTCACAGTGCTCTCCGGAGCGCGGCTTTTGCCGAAAGACGCCCGGGAGCGGCGCTTAGCTCCGGAGAGCATCGTACCTTGGTCTCTAGCGTCTTTTGTAGTCTACATCTTAGCAGAAAGCTTTTCCACTATGTCTGGCAGGGAGAAACTGTGCCAGCACAGAAAACATCTCCCATCGTGTTTTTGAGGTTGCATAGGGGTCTGCCAAGTGTTTTGCAAGAAGAGAGAGAAAGTTGTCCAAAACAGCTTCCAATGGAATGTTCATGTGATTGGAAAAGGCAGGAGAGTGCAAAGGTACTGTTGTCTATCAGTTGGCAAGCTGCGCACACAATGCCAGTGTTGTACAGCTTCCTTCTTCACCTTTCCGAAGCTGCCGCTCTCTCCGGCTGGCGGAGGCGAAGAAGCGGCTTCTTCGCGCAATGACGATTGTGCCGCTCACAGTGCTCTCCGGAGCGCGGCTTCTGCCGAAAGACGCCCGGGAGCGGCGCTTAGCTCCGGAGAGCATCGTACCTTGGTCTCTAGCGTCTTTTGTAGTCTACATCTTAGCAGAAAGCTTTTCCACTATGTCTGGCAGGGAGAAACTGTGCCAGCACAGAAAACATCTCCCATCGTGTTTTGGAGGTTGCATAGGGGTCTGCCAAGTGTTTTGCAAGAAGAGAGAGAAAGTTGTCCAAAACAGCTTCCAATGGAATGTTCATGTGATTGGAAAAGGCAGGAGAGTGCAAAGGTACTGTTGTCTATCAGTTGGCAAGCTGCGCACACAATGCCAGTGTTGTACAGCTTCCTTCTTCACCTTTCCGAAGCTGCCGCTCTCTCCGGCTGGCGGAGGCGAAGAAGCGGCTTCTTCGCGCAAAGACGATTGTGCCGCTCACAGTGCTCTCCGGAGCGCGGCTTCGGCCGAAAGACGCCCGGGAGCGGCGCTTAGCTCCGGAGAGCATCGTACCTTGGTCTCTAGCGTCTTTTGTCGTCTACATCTGAGCAGAAAGCTTTTCCACTATGTCTGGCAGGGAGAAACTGTGCCAGCACAGAAAACATCTCCCATCGTGTTTTTGAGGTTGCATAGTGGTCTGCCAAGTGTTTTGCAAGAAGAGAGAGAAAGTTGTCCAAAACAGCTTCCAATGGAATGTTCATGTGATTGGAAAAGGCAGGAGAGTGCAAAGGTACTGTTTTGTATCAGTTGGCAAGCTGCGCACACAATGCCAGTGTTGTAGAGCTTCCTTCTTCACCTTTCCGAAGCTGCCGCTCTCTCCGGCTGGCGGAGGCGAAGAAGCGGTTTCTTCGCGCAAAGACGATTGTGCCGCTCACAGTGCTCTCCTGAGTGCGGCTTCTGCCGAAAGACGCCCGGGAGCGGCGCTTAGCTCCGGAGAGCATCGTACCTTGGTCTCTAGCGTCTTTTGTAGTCTACATCTTAGCAGAAAGCTTTTCCACTATGTCTGGCAGGGAGAAACTGTGCCAGCACAGAAAACATCTCCCATCGTGTTTTTGAGGTTGCAGAAAGGTGTGCAGAGTGTTTTGGAAGAAGAGAGAGAAAGTTGTCCAAAACAGCTTCCAATGGAATGTTCATGTGATTGGAAAAGGCAGGAGAGTGCAAAGGTACTGTTTTGTATCAGTTGGCAAGCTGCGCACACAATGCCAGTGTTGTACAGCTTCCTTCTTCACCTTTCCGAAGCTGCCGCTCTCTCCGGCTGGCGGAAGCGAAGAAGCGGCTTCTTCGCGCAAAGACGATTGTGCCGCTCACAGTGCTCTCCGGAGCGCGGCTTCTGCCGAAAGACGCCCGGGAGCGGCGCTTGGCTCCGGAGAGCATCGTACCTTGGTCTTTAGCGTCTTTTGTAGTCTACATCTTAGCAGAAAGCTTTTCCACTATGTCTGGCAGGGAGAAACTGTGCCAGCACAGAAAACATCTCCCATCGTGTTTTTGAGGTTGCAGAAAGGTGTGCAGTGTGTTTTGCAAGAATAGAGAGAAAGTTGTCCGAAACAGCTTCCAATGGAATGTTCATGTGATTGGAAAAGGCAGGAGAGTGCAAAGGTACTGTTGTCTATCAGTGGGCAAGCTGCGCACACAATGCCAGTGTTGTACAGCTTCCTTCTTCACCTTTCCGAAGCTGCCGCTCTCTCTGGCTGGCGGAGGTGAAGAAGCGGCTTCTTCGCGCAAAGACGATTGTGCCGCTCACAGTGCTCTCCGGAGCGCGGCTTCTGCCGAAAGACGCCCGGGAGCGGCGCTTAGCTCCGGAGAGCATCGTACCTTGGTCTTTAGCGTCTTTTGTAGTCTACATCTTAGCAGAAAGCTTTTCCACTATGTCTGGCAGGGAGAAACTGTGCCAGCACAGAAAACATCTCCCATCGTGTTTTTGAGGTTGCAGAAAGGTGTGCAGAGTGTTTTGCAAGAAGAGAGAGAAAGTTGTCCAAAACAGCTTCCAATGGAATGTTCATGTGATTGGAAAAGGCAGGAGAGTGCAAAGGTACTGTTGTCTATCAGTTGGCAAGCTGCGCACACAATGCCAGTGTTGTACAGCTTCCTTCTTCCCCTTTCCGAAGCTGCCGCTCTCTCTGGCTGGCGGAGGCGAAGAAGCGGCGTCTTCGCGCAAAGACGATTGTGCCGCTCACAGTGCTCTCCGGAGCGCGGCTTCTGCCGAAAGACGCCCGGGAGCGGCGCTTAGCTCCGGAGAGCATCGTACCTTGGTCTTTAGCGTCTTTTGTAGTCTACATCTTAGCAGAAAGCTTTTCCACTATGTCTGGCAGGGAGAAACTGTGCCAGCACAGAAAACATCTCCCATCGTGTTTTTGAGGTTGCAGAAAGGTGTGCAGAGTGTTTTGCAAGAAGAGAGAGAAAATTGTCCAAAACAGCTTCCAATGGAATGTTCATGTGATTGGAAAAGGCAGGAGAGTGCAAAGGTACTGTTGTCTATCAGTTGGCAAGCTGCGCACACAATGCCAGTGTTGTACAGCTTCCTTCTTCACCTTTCCGAAGCTGCCGCTCTCTCCGGCTGGCGGAAGCGAAGAAGCAGCTTCTTCGCGCAAAGACGATTGTGCCGCTCACAGTGCTCTCCTTAGCGCGGCTTCTGCCGAAAGACGCCCGGGAGCGGCGCTTAGCTCCGGAGAGCATCGTACCTTGGTCTCTAGCGTCTTTTGTAGTCTACATCTTAGCAGAAAGCTTTTCCACTATGTCTGGCAGGGAGAAACTGTGCCAGCACAGAAAACATCTCCCATCGTGTTTTTGAGGTTGCAGAAAGGTGTGCAGAGTGTTTTGCAAGAAGAGAGAGAAAGTCGTCCAAAACAGCTTCCAATGGAATATTCATGTGATTGGAAAAGGCAGGAGATTACAAAGGTACTGTTTTCTATCAGTTGGCAAGCTGCGCACACAATGCCAGTGTTGTACAGCTTCCTTCTTCACCTTTCCGAAGCTGCCGCTCTCTCCGGCTGGCGGAGGCGAAGAAGCGGCTTCTTTGCGCAAAGACGATTGTGCCACTCACAGTGCTCTCCTGAGCGCGGCATCTGCCGAAAGACGCCCGGGAGCGGCGCTTAGCTCCGGAGAGCATCGTACCTTGGTCTTTAGCGTCTTTTGTAGTCTACATCTTAGCAGAAAGCTTTTCCACTATGTCTGGCAGGGAGAAACTGTGCCAGCACAGAAAACATCTCCCATCGTGTTTTTGAGGTTGCATAGGGGTCTGCCAAGTGTTTGGCGGGAAGAAAAGGAAAGTTGTCCAAAACAGCTTCCAATGGAATGTTCATGTGATTGGAAAAGGCAGGAGAGTGCAAAGGTACTGTTGTCTATCAGTTGGCAAGCTGCGCACACAATGCCAGTGTTGTACAGCTTCCTTCTTCACCTTTCCGAAGCTGCCGCTCTCTCCGGCTGGCGGAGGCGAAGAAGCGGCTTCTTCGCGCAATGACTATTGTGCCGCTCACAGTGCTCTCCGGAGCGCGGCTTCTGCCGAAAGACGCCCGGGAGTTGCGCTTAGCTCCGGAGAGCATCGTACCTTGGTCTTTAGCGTCTTTTGTAGTCTACATCTTAGCAGAAAGCTTTTCCACTATGTCTGGCAGGGAGAAACTGTGCCAGCACAGAAAACATCTCCCATCGTGTTTTTGAGGTTGCAGAAAGGTGTGCAGAGTGTTTTGCAAGAAGAGAGAGAAAGTTGTCCAAAACAGCTTCCAATGGAATGTTCATGTGATTGGAAAAGGCAGGAGAGTGCAAAGGTACTGTTGTCTATCAGTTGGCAAGCTGCGCACACAATGCCAGTGTTGTACAGCTTCCTTCTTCACCTTTCCGAAGCTGCCGCTCTCTCTGGCTGGCGGAGGCGAAGAAGCGGCTTCTTCGCGCAATGACGATTGTGCCGCTCACAGTGCTCTCCGGAGCGCGGCTTCTGCCGAAAGACGCCCGGGAGCTGCGCTTAGCTCCGGAGAGCATCGTACCTTGGTCTTTAGCGTCTTTTGTAGTCTACATCTTAGCAGAAAGCTTTTCCACTATGTCTGGCAGGGAGAAACTGTGCCAGCACAGAAAACATCTCCCATCGTGTTTTTGAGGTTGCAGAAAGGTGTGCAGAGTGTTTTGCAAGAAGAGAGAGAAAGTTGTCCAAAACAGCTTCCAATGGAATGTTCATGTGATTGGAAAAGGCAGGAGAGTGCAAAGGTACTGTTGTCTATCAGTTGGCAAGCTGCGCACACAATGCCAGTGTTGTACAGCTTCCTTCTTCACCTTTCCGAAGCTGCCGCTCTCTCCGGCTGGCGGAGGCGAAGAAGCAGCTTCTTCGCGCAAAGACGATTGTGCCGCGCACAGTGCTCTCCGGAGCGCGGCTTTTGCCGAAAGACGCCTGGGAGCGGCGCTTAGCTCCGGAGAGCATCGTGCCTTGCTCTCTAGCGTCTTTTGTAGTCTACATCTTAGCAGAAAGCTTTTCCACTATGTCTGGCAGGGAGAAACTGTGCCAGCACAGAAAACATCTCCCATCGTGTTTTTGAGGTTGCATAGGGGTCTGCCAAGTGTTTTGCAAGAAGAAGGAGAAAGTTGTCCAAAACAGCTTCCAATGGAATGTTCATGTGATTGGAAAAGGCAGGAGAGTGCAAAGGTACTGTTGTCTATCAGTTGGCAAGCTGCGCACACAATGCCAGTGTTGTACAGCTTCCTTCTTCACCTTTCCGAAGCTGCCGCTCTCTCCGGCTGGCGGAGGCGAAGAAGCGGCTTCTTGGCGCAAAGACGATTATGCCGCTCACAGTGCTCTCCTTAGCGCGGCTTCTGCCGAAAGACGCCCGGGAGCGGCGCTTAGCTCCGGAGAGCATCGTACCTTGGTCTTTAGCGTCTTTTGTAGTCTACATCTTAGCAGAAAGCTTTTCCACTATGTCTGGCAGGGAGAAACTGTGCCAGCACAGAAAACATCTCCCATCGTGTTTTTGAGGTTGCAGAAAGGTGTGCAGAGTGTTTTGGAAGAGGAGAGAGAAAGTTGTCCAAAACAGCTTCCAATGGAATGTTCATGTGATTGGAAAAGGCAGGAGAGTGCAAAGGTACTGTTTTCTATCAGTTGGCAAGCTGCGCACACAATGCCAGTGTTGTACAGCTTCCTTCTTCACCTTTCCGAAGCTGCCGCTCTCTCCGGCTGGCGGAGGCGAAGAAGCGGCTTCTTCGCGCAAAGACGATTGTGCCGCTCACAGTGCTCTCCGGAGCGCGGCTTCTGCCGAAAGACGCCCGGGAGCGGCGCTTAGCTCCGGAGAGCATCGTACCTTGGTCTCTAGCGTCTTTTGTAGTCTACATCTGAGCAGAAAGCTTTTCCACTATGTCTGGCAGGGAGAAACTGTGCCAGCACAGAAAACATCTCCCATCGTGTTTTTGAGGTTGCATAGGGGTCTGCCAAGTGTTTTGCAAGAAGAGAGAGAAAGTTGTCCAAAACAGCTTCCAATGGAATGTTCATGTGATTGGAAAAGGCAGGAGAGTGCAAAGGTACTGTTGTCTATCAGTTGGCAAGCTGCGCACACAATGCCAGTGTTGTACAGCTTCCTTCTTCACCTTTCCGAAGCTGCCGCTCTCTCCGGCTGGCGGAGGCGAAGAAGCGGCTTCTTCGCGCAAAGACGATTGTGCCGCTCACAGTGCTCTCCGGAGCGCGGCTTCTGCCGAAAGACGCCCGGGAGCGGCGCTTAGCTCCGGAGAGCATCGTACCTTGGTCTCTAGCGTCTTTTGTAGTCTACATCTTAGCAGAAAGCTTTTCCACTATGTCTGGCAGGGAGAAACTGTGCCAGCACAGAAAACATCTCCCATCGTTTTTTTGAGGTTGCAGAAAGGTGTGCTAAGTGTTTTGCAAGAAGAGAGAGAAAGTTGTCCAAAACAGCTTCCAATGGAATGTTCATGTGATTGGAAAAGGCAGGAGAGTGCAAAGGTACTGTTGTCTATCAGTTGGCAAGCTGCGCACACAATGCCAGTGTTGTAGAGCTTCCTTCTTCACCTTTCCGAAGCTGCCGCTCTCTCCGGCTGGCGGAGGCGAAGAAGCAGCTTCTTTGCGCAAAGACGATTGTGCCGCTCACAGTGCTCTCCTGAGCGCGGCTTTTGCCGAAAGACGCCCGGGAGCGGCGCTTAGCTGCGGAGAGCATCGTACCTTGGTCTCTAGCGTCTTTTGTAGTCTACATCTTAGCAGAAAGCTTTTCCACTATGTCTGGCAGGGAGAAACTGTGCCAGCACAGAAAACATCTCCCATCGTGGTTTTGAGGTTGCATAGGGGTCTGCCAAGTGTTTTGCAAGAAGAGAGAGAAAGTTGTCCAAAACAGCTTCCAATGGAATGTTCATGTGATTGGAAAAGGCAGGAGAGTGCAAAGGTACTGTTGTCTATCAGTTGGCAAGCTGCGCACACAATGCCAGTGTTGTACAGCTTCCTTCTTCACCTTTCCGAAGCTGCCGCTCTCTCCGGCTGGCGGAGGCGAAGAAGCGGCTTCTTCGCGCAATGACGATTGTGCCGCTCACAGTGCTCTCCGGAGCGCGGCTTCTGCCGAAAGACGCCCGGGAGCGGCGCTTAGCTCCGGAGAGCATCGTACCTTGGTCTCTAGCGTCTTTTGTAGTCTACATCTTAGCAGAAAGCTTTTCCACTATGTCTGGCAGGGAGAAACTGTGCCAGCACAGAAAACATCTCCCATCGTGTTTTTGAGGTTGCATAGGGGTCTGCCAAGTGTTTTGCAAGAAGAGAGAGAAAGTTGTCCAAAACAGCTTCCAATGGAATGTTCATGTGATTGGAAAAGGCAGGAGAGTGCAAAGGTACTGTTTTGTATCAGTTGGCAAGCTGCGCACACAATGCCAGTGTTGTAGAGCTTCCTTCTTCACCTTTCCGAAGCTGCCGCTCTCTCCGGCTGGCGGAGGCGAAGAAGCGGCTTCTTTGCGCAAAGACGATTGTGCCGCTCACAGTGCTCTCCTGAGTGCGGCTTCTGCCGAAAGACGCCCGGGAGCGGCGCTTAGCTCCGGAGAGCATCGTACCTTGGTCTCTAGCGTCTTTTGTAGTCTACATCTTAGCAGAAAGCTTTTCCACTATGTCTGGCAGGGAGAAACTGTGCCAGCACAGAAAACATCTCCCATCGTGTTTTTGAGGTTGCAGAAAGGTGTTCCGAGTGTTTTGGAAGAAGAGAGAGAAAGTTGTCCAAAACAGCTTCCAATGGAATGTTCATGTGATTGGAAAAGGCAGGAGAGTGCAAAGGTACTGTTTTGTATCAGTTGGCAAGCTGCGCACACAATGCCAGTGTTGTACAGCTTCCTTCTTCACCTTTCCGAAGCTGCCGCTCTCTCCGGCTGGCGGAGGCGAAGAAGCGGCTTCTTCGCGCAAAGACGATTGTGCCGCTCACAGTGCTCTCCGGAGCGCGGCTTCGGCCGAAAGACGCCCGGGAGCGGCGCTTAGCTCCGGAGAGGATCGTACCTTGGTCTTTAGCGTCTTTTGTAGTCTACATCTCAGCAGAAAGCTTTTCCACTATGTCTGGCAGGGAGAAACTGTGCCAGCACAGAAAACATCTCCCATCGTGTTTTTGAGGTTGCAGAAATGTGTGCAGTGTGTTTTGCAAGAATAGAGAGAAAGTTGTCCAAGACAGCTTCCAATGGAATGTTCATGTGATTGGAAAAGGCAGGAGAGTGCAAAGGTACTGTTGTCTATCAGTGGGCAAGCTGCGCACACAATGCCAGTGTTGTAGAGCTTCCTTCTTCACCTTTCCGAAGCTGCCGCTCTCTCTGGCTGGCGGAGGTGAAGAAGCGGCTTCTTCGCGCAAAGACGATTGTGCCGCTCACAGTGCTCTCCGGAGCGCGGCTTCTGCCGAAAGACGCCCGGGAGCGGCGCTTAGCTCCGGAGAGCATCGTACCTTGGTCTTTAGCGTCTTTTGTAGTCTACATCTTAGCAGAAAGCTTTTCCACTATGTCTGGCAGGGAGAAACTGTGCCAGCACAGAAAACATCTCCCATCGTGTTTTTGAGGTTGCAGAAAGGTGTGCAGAGTGTTTTGCAAGAAGAGAGAGAAAGTTGTCCAAAACAGCTTGCAATGGAATGTTCATGTGATTGGAAAAGGCAGGAGAGTGCAAAGGTACTGTTGTCTATCAGTTGGCAAGCTGCGCACACAATGCCAGTGTTGTACAGCTTCCTTCTTCACCTTTCCGAAGCTGCCGCTCTCTCTGGCTGGCGGAGGTGAAGAAGCGGCGTCTTCGCGCAAAGACGATTGTGCCGCTCACAGTGCTCTCCGGAGCGCGGCTTCTGCCGAAAGACGCCCGGGAGCGGCGCTTAGCTCCGGAGAGCATCGTACATTGGTCTTTAGCGTCTTTTGTAGTCTACATCTTAGCAGAAAGCTTTTCCACTATGTCTGGCAGGGAGAAACTGTGCCAGCACAGAAAACATCTCCCATCGTGTTTTTGAGGTTGCAGAAAGGTGTGCAGAGTGTTTTGCAAGAAGAGAGAGAAAATTGTCCAAAACAGCTTCCAATGGAATGTTCATGTGATTGGAAAAGGCAGGAGAGTGCAAAGGTACTGTTGTCTATCAGTTGGCAAGCTGCGCACACAATGCCAGTGTTGTACAGCTTCCTTCTTCACCTTTCCGAAGCTGCCGCTCTCTCCGGCTGGCGGAAGCGAAGAAGCGGCTTCTTTGCGCAAAGACGATTGTGCCGCTCACAGTGCTCTCCTTAGCGCGGCTTCGGCCGAAAGACGCCCGGGAGCGGCGCTTAGCTCCGGAGAGCATCGTACCTTGGTCTCTAGCGTCTTTTGTAGTCTACATCTTAGCAGAAAGCTTTTCCACTATGTCTGGCAGGGAGAAACTGTGCCAGCACAGAAAACATCTCCCATCGTGTTTTTGAGGTTGCAGAAAGGTGTGCAGAGTGTTTTGCAAGAAGAGAGAGAAAGTCGTCCAAAACAGCTTCCAATGGAATATTCATGTGATTGGAAAAGGCAGGAGATTGCAAAGGTACTGTTTTCTATCAGTTGGCAAGCTGCGCACACAATGCCGGTGTTGTAGAGCTTCCTTCTTCACCTTTCCGAAGCTGCCGCTCTCTCCGGCTGGCGGAGGCGAAGAAGCGGCTTCTTCGCGCAAAGACGATTGTGCCACTCACAGTGCTCTCCTGAGCGCGGCTTCTGCCGAAAGACGCCCGGGAGCGGCGCTTAGCTCCGGAGAGCATCGTACCTTGGTCTTTAGCGTCTTTTGTAGTCTACATCTTAGCAGAAAGCTTTTCCACTATGTCTGGCAGGGAGAAACTGTGCCAGCACAGAAAACATCTCCCATCGTGTTTTTGTGGTTGCATAGGGGTCTGCCAAGTGTTTGGCAGGAAGAAAAGGAAAGTTGTCCAAAACAGCTTCCAATGGAATGTTCATGTGATTGGAAAAGGCAGGAGAGTGCAAAGGTACTGTTGTCTATCAGTTGGCAAGCTGCGCACACAATGCCAGTGTTGTACAGCTTCCTTCTTCACCTTTCCGAAGCTGCCGCTCTCTCCGGCTGGCGGAGGCGAAGAAGCGGCTTCCTCGCGCAAAGACGATTGTGCCGCTCACAGTGCTCTCCGGAGCGCGGCTTCTGCCGAAAGACGCCCGGGAGAGGCGCTTAGCTCCGGAGAGCATCGTACCTTGGTCTCTAGCGTCTTTTGTAGTCTACATCTTAGCAGAAAGCTTTTCCACTATGTCTGGCAGGGAGAAACTGTGCCAGCACAGAAAACATCTCCCATCGTGTTTTTGAGGTTGCAGAAAGGTGTGCAGAGTGTTTTGGAAGAAGAGAGAGAAAGTTGTCCAAAACAGCTTCCAATGGAATGTTCATGTGATTGGAAAAGGCAGGAGAGTGCAAAGGTACTGTTGTCTATCAGTTGGCAAGCTGCGCACACAATGCCAGTGTTGTACAGCTTCCTTCTTCACCTTTCCGAAGCTGCCGCTCTCTCCGGCTGGCGGAGGCGAAGAAGCGGCTTCTTCGCGCAATGACGATTGTGCCGCTCACAGTGCTCTCCGGAGCGCGGCTTCTGCCGAAAGACGCCCGGGAGCGGCGCTTAGCTCCGGAGAGCATCGTACCTTGGTCTTTAGCGTCTTTTGTAGTCTACATCTTAGCAGAAAGCTTTTCCACTATGTCTGGCAGGGAGAAACTGTGCCAGCACAGAAAACATCTCCCATCGTGTTTATGAGGTTGCAGAAAGGTGTGCAGAGTGTTTTGCAAGAAGAGAGAGAAAGTTGTCCAAAACAGCTTCCAATGGAATGTTCATGTGATTGGAAAAGGCAGGAGAGTGCAAAGGTACTGTTGTCTATCAGTTGGCAAGCTGCGCACACAATGCCAGTGTTGTACAGCTTCCTTCTTCACCTTTCCGAAGCTGCCGCTCTCTCCGGCTGGCGGAGGCGAAGAAGCGGCTTCTTCGCGCAAAGACGATTGTGCCGCTCACAGTGCTCTCCGGAGCGC
Source organism: Ammospiza nelsoni (assembly GCF_027579445.1). Classification (NCBI taxonomy): domain Eukaryota; kingdom Metazoa; phylum Chordata; class Aves; order Passeriformes; family Passerellidae; genus Ammospiza; species Ammospiza nelsoni. The sequence continues at coordinate 66,261,650 of NC_080669.1, forward strand.
GGCTTCTGCCAAAAGACGCCCGGGAGCGGCGCTTAGCTCCGGAGAGGATCGTACCTTGGTCTTTAGCGTCTTTTGTAGTCTACATCTTAGCAGAAAGCTTTTCCACTATGTCTGGCAGGGAGAAACTGTGCCAGCACAGAAAACATCTCCCATCGTGTTTTTGAGGTTGCAGAAAGGTGTGCAGAGTGTTTTGCAAGAAGAGAGAGAAAGTTGTCCAAAACAGCTTCCAATGGAATGTTCATGTGATTGGAAAAGGCAGGAGAGTGCAAAGGTACTGTTGTCTATCAGTTGGCAAGCTGCGCACACAATGCCAGTGTTGTACAGCTTCCTTCTTCACCTTTCCGAAGCTGCCGCTCTCTCCGGCTGGCGGAGGCGAAGAAGCAGCTTCTTTTCGCAAAGACGATTGTGCCGCGCACAGTGCTCTCCGGAGCGCGGCTTTTGCCGAAAGACGCCCGGGAGCGGCGCTTAGCTCCGGAGAGCATCGTGCCTTGCTCTCTAGCGTCTTTTGTAGTCTACATCTTAGCAGAAAGCTTTTCCACTATGTCTGGCAGGGAGAAACTGTGCCAGCACAGAAAACATCTCCCATCGTGTTTTTGAGGTTGCATAGGGGTCTGCCAAGTGTTTTGCAAGAAGAAGGAGAAAGTTGTCCAAAACAGCTTCCAATGGAATGTTCATGTGATTGGAAAAGGCAGGAGAGTGCAAAGGTACTGTTGTCTATCAGTTGGCAAGCTGCGCACACAATGCCAGTGTTGTACAGCTTCCTTCTTCACCTTTCCGAAGCTGCCGCTCTCTCCGGCTGGCGGAGGCGAAGAAGCGGCTTCTTGGCGCAAAGACGATTATGCCGCTCACAGTGCACTCCTTAGCGCGGCTTATGCCGAAAGACGCCCGGGAGCGGCGCTTAGCTCCGGAGAGCATCGTACCTTGGTCTCTAGCGTCTTTTGTAGTCTACATCTTAGCAGAAAGCTTTTCCACTATGTCTGGCAGGGAGAAACTGTGCCAGCACAGAAAACATCTCCCATCGTGTTTTTGAGGTTGCAGAAAAGTGTGCAGAGTGTTTTGCAAGAAGAGAGAGAAAGTTGTCCAAAACAGCTTCCAATGGAATGTTCATGTGATTGGAAAAGGCAGGAGAGTGCAAAGGTACTGTTGTCTATCAGTTGGCAAGCTGCGCACACAATGCCAGTGTTGTACAGCTTCCTTCTTCACCTTTCCGAAGCTGCCGCTCTCTCCGGCTGGCGGAGGCGAAGAAGCAGCTTCTTCGCGCAAAGACGATTGTGCCGCGCACAGTGCTCTCCGGAGCGCGGCTTTTGCCGAAAGACGCCTGGGAGCGGCGCTTAGCTCCGGAGAGCATCGTGCCTTGCTCTCTAGCGTCTTTTGTAGTCTACATCTTAGCAGAAAGCTTTTCCACTATGTCTGGCAGGGAGAAACTGTGCCAGCACAGAAAACATCTCCCATCGTGTTTTTGAGGTTGCATAGGGGTCTGCCAAGTGTTTTGCAAGAAGAAGGAGAAAGTTGTCCAAAACAGCTTCCAATGGAATGTTCATGTGATTGGAAAAGGCAGGAGAGTGCAAAGGTACTGTTGTCTATCAGTTGGCAAGCTGCGCACACAATGCCAGTGTTGTACAGCTTCCTTCTTCACCTTTCCGAAGCTGCCGCTCTCTCCGGCTGGCGGAGGCGAAGAAGCGGCTTCTTGGCGCAAAGACGATTATGCCGCTCACAGTGCTCTCCTTAGCGCGGCTTCTGCCGAAAGACGCCCGGGAGCGGCGCTTAGCTCCGGAGAGCATCGTACCTTGGTCTTTAGCGTCTTTTGTAGTCTACATCTTAGCAGAAAGCTTTTCCACTATGTCTGGCAGGGAGAAACTGTGCCAGCACAGAAAACATCTCCCATCGTGTTTTTGAGGTTGCAGAAAGGTGTGCAGAGTGTTTTGGAAGAGGAGAGAGAAAGTTGTCCAAAACAGCTTCCAATGGAATGTTCATGTGATTGGAAAAGGCAGGAGAGTGCAAAGGTACTGTTTTCTATCAGTTGGCAAGCTGCGCACACAATGCCAGTGTTGTACAGCTTCCTTCTTCACCTTTCCGAAGCTGCCGCTCTCTCCGGCTGGCGGAGGCGAAGAAGCGGCTTCTTCGCGCAAAGACGATTGTGCCGCTCACAGTGCTCTCCGGAGCGCGGCTTCTGCCGAAAGACGCCCGGGAGCGGCGCTTAGCTCCGGAGAGCATCGTACCTTGGTCTCTAGCGTCTTTTGTAGTCTACATCTGAGCAGAAAGCTTTTCCACTATGTCTGGCAGGGAGAAACTGTGCCAGCACAGAAAACATCTCCCATCGTGTTTTTGAGGTTGCATAGGGGTCTGCCAAGTGTTTTGCAAGAAGAGAGAGAAAGTTGTCCAAAACAGCTTCCAATGGAATGTTCATGTGATTGGAAAAGGCAGGAGAGTGCAAAGGTACTGTTGTCTATCAGTTGGCAAGCTGCGCACACAATGCCAGTGTTGTACAGCTTCCTTCTTCACCTTTCCGAAGCTGCCGCTCTCTCCGGCTGGCGGAGGCGAAGAAGCGGCTTCTTCGCGCAAAGACGATTGTGCCGCTCACAGTGCTCTCCGGAGCGCGGCTTCTGCCGAAAGACGCCCGGGAGCGGCGCTTAGCTCCGGAGAGCATCGTACCTTGGTCTCTAGCGTCTTTTGTAGTCTACATCTTAGCAGAAAGCTTTTCCACTATGTCTGGCAGGGAGAAACTGTGCCAGCACAGAAAACATCTCCCATCGTTTTTTTGAGGTTGCAGAAAGGTGTGCTAAGTGTTTTGCAAGAAGAGAGAGAAAGTTGTCCAAAACAGCTTCCAATGGAATGTTCATGTGATTGGAAAAGGCAGGAGAGTGCAAAGGTACTGTTGTCTATCAGTTGGCAAGCTGCGCACACAATGCCAGTGTTGTAGAGCTTCCTTCTTCACCTTTCCGAAGCTGCCGCTCTCTCCGGCTGGCGGAGGCGAAGAAGCAGCTTCTTTGCGCAAAGACGATTGTGCCGCTCACAGTGCTCTCCTGAGCGCGGCTTTTGCCGAAAGACGCCCGGGAGCGGCGCTTAGCTGCGGAGAGCATCGTACCTTGGTCTCTAGCGTCTTTTGTAGTCTACATCTTAGCAGAAAGCTTTTCCACTATGTCTGGCAGGGAGAAACTGTGCCAGCACAGAAAACATCTCCCATCGTGGTTTTGAGGTTGCATAGGGGTCTGCCAAGTGTTTTGCAAGAAGAGAGAGAAAGTTGTCCAAAACAGCTTCCAATGGAATGTTCATGTGATTGGAAAAGGCAGGAGAGTGCAAAGGTACTGTTGTCTATCAGTTGGCAAGCTGCGCACACAATGCCAGTGTTGTACAGCTTCCTTCTTCACCTTTCCGAAGCTGCCGCTCTCTCCGGCTGGCGGAGGCGAAGAAGCGGCTTCTTCGCGCAATGACGATTGTGCCGCTCACAGTGCTCTCCGGAGCGCGGCTTCTGCCGAAAGACGCCCGGGAGCGGCGCTTAGCTCCGGAGAGCATCGTACCTTGGTCTCTAGCGTCTTTTGTAGTCTACATCTTAGCAGAAAGCTTTTCCACTATGTCTGGCAGGGAGAAACTGTGCCAGCACAGAAAACATCTCCCATCGTGTTTTTGAGGTTGCATAGGGGTCTGCCAAGTGTTTTGCAAGAAGAGAGAGAAAGTTGTCCAAAACAGCTTCCAATGGAATGTTCATGTGATTGGAAAAGGCAGGAGAGTGCAAAGGTACTGTTTTGTATCAGTTGGCAAGCTGCGCACACAATGCCAGTGTTGTAGAGCTTCCTTCTTCACCTTTCCGAAGCTGCCGCTCTCTCCGGCTGGCGGAGGCGAAGAAGCGGCTTCTTTGCGCAAAGACGATTGTGCCGCTCACAGTGCTCTCCTGAGTGCGGCTTCTGCCGAAAGACGCCCGGGAGCGGCGCTTAGCTCCGGAGAGCATCGTACCTTGGTCTCTAGCGTCTTTTGTAGTCTACATCTTAGCAGAAAGCTTTTCCACTATGTCTGGCAGGGAGAAACTGTGCCAGCACAGAAAACATCTCCCATCGTGTTTTTGAGGTTGCAGAAAGGTGTTCCGAGTGTTTTGGAAGAAGAGAGAGAAAGTTGTCCAAAACAGCTTCCAATGGAATGTTCATGTGATTGGAAAAGGCAGGAGAGTGCAAAGGTACTGTTTTGTATCAGTTGGCAAGCTGCGCACACAATGCCAGTGTTGTACAGCTTCCTTCTTCACCTTTCCGAAGCTGCCGCTCTCTCCGGCTGGCGGAGGCGAAGAAGCGGCTTCTTCGCGCAAAGACGATTGTGCCGCTCACAGTGCTCTCCGGAGCGCGGCTTCGGCCGAAAGACGCCCGGGAGCGGCGCTTAGCTCCGGAGAGGATCGTACCTTGGTCTTTAGCGTCTTTTGTAGTCTACATCTCAGCAGAAAGCTTTTCCACTATGTCTGGCAGGGAGAAACTGTGCCAGCACAGAAAACATCTCCCATCGTGTTTTTGAGGTTGCAGAAATGTGTGCAGTGTGTTTTGCAAGAATAGAGAGAAAGTTGTCCAAGACAGCTTCCAATGGAATGTTCATGTGATTGGAAAAGGCAGGAGAGTGCAAAGGTACTGTTGTCTATCAGTGGGCAAGCTGCGCACACAATGCCAGTGTTGTAGAGCTTCCTTCTTCACCTTTCCGAAGCTGCCGCTCTCTCTGGCTGGCGGAGGTGAAGAAGCGGCTTCTTCGCGCAAAGACGATTGTGCCGCTCACAGTGCTCTCCGGAGCGCGGCTTCTGCCGAAAGACGCCCGGGAGCGGCGCTTAGCTCCGGAGAGCATCGTACCTTGGTCTTTAGCGTCTTTTGTAGTCTACATCTTAGCAGAAAGCTTTTCCACTATGTCTGGCAGGGAGAAACTGTGCCAGCACAGAAAACATCTCCCATCGTGTTTTTGAGGTTGCAGAAAGGTGTGCAGAGTGTTTTGCAAGAAGAGAGAGAAAGTTGTCCAAAACAGCTTGCAATGGAATGTTCATGTGATTGGAAAAGGCAGGAGAGTGCAAAGGTACTGTTGTCTATCAGTTGGCAAGCTGCGCACACAATGCCAGTGTTGTACAGCTTCCTTCTTCACCTTTCCGAAGCTGCCGCTCTCTCTGGCTGGCGGAGGTGAAGAAGCGGCGTCTTCGCGCAAAGACGATTGTGCCGCTCACAGTGCTCTCCGGAGCGCGGCTTCTGCCGAAAGACGCCCGGGAGCGGCGCTTAGCTCCGGAGAGCATCGTACCTTGGTCTTTAGCGTCTTTTGTAGTCTACATCTTAGCAGAAAGCTTTTCCACTATGTCTGGCAGGGAGAAACTGTGCCAGCACAGAAAACATCTCCCATCGTGTTTTTGAGGTTGCAGAAAGGTGTGCAGAGTGTTTTGCAAGAAGAGAGAGAAAATTGTCCAAAACAGCTTCCAATGGAATGTTCATGTGATTGGAAAAGGCAGGAGAGTGCAAAGGTACTGTTGTCTATCAGTTGGCAAGCTGCGCACACAATGCCAGTGTTGTACAGCTTCCTTCTTCACCTTTCCGAAGCTGCCGCTCTCTCCGGCTGGCGGAAGCGAAGAAGCGGCTTCTTTGCGCAAAGACGATTGTGCCGCTCACAGTGCTCTCCTTAGCGCGGCTTCGGCCGAAAGACGCCCGGGAGCGGCGCTTAGCTCCGGAGAGCATCGTACCTTGGTCTCTAGCGTCTTTTGTAGTCTACATCTTAGCAGAAAGCTTTTCCACTATGTCTGGCAGGGAGAAACTGTGCCAGCACAGAAAACATCTCCCATCGTGTTTTTGAGGTTGCAGAAAGGTGTGCAGAGTGTTTTGCAAGAAGAGAGAGAAAGTCGTCCAAAACAGCTTCCAATGGAATATTCATGTGATTGGAAAAGGCAGGAGATTGCAAAGGTACTGTTTTCTATCAGTTGGCAAGCTGCGCACACAATGCCGGTGTTGTACAGCTTCCTTCTTCACCTTTCCGAAGCTGCCGCTCTCTCCGGCTGGCGGAGGCGAAGAAGCGGCTTCTTCGCGCAAAGACGATTGTGCCACTCACAGTGCTCTCCTGAGCGCGGCTTCTGCCGAAAGACGCCCGGGAGCGGCGCTTAGCTCCGGAGAGCATCGTACCTTGGTCTTTAGCGTCTTTTGTAGTCTACATCTTAGCAGAAAGCTTTTCCACTATGTCTGGCAGGGAGAAACTGTGCCAGCACAGAAAACATCTCCCATCGTGTTTTTGTGGTTGCATAGGGGTCTGCCAAGTGTTTGGCAGGAAGAAAAGGAAAGTTGTCCAAAACAGCTTCCAATGGAATGTTCATGTGATTGGAAAAGGCAGGAGAGTGCAAAGGTACTGTTGTCTATCAGTTGGCAAGCTGCGCACACAATGCCAGTGTTGTACAGCTTCCTTCTTCACCTTTCCGAAGCTGCCGCTCTCTCCGGCTGGCGGAGGCGAAGAAGCGGCTTCCTCGCGCAAAGACGATTGTGCCGCTCACAGTGCTCTCCGGAGCGCGGCTTCTGCCGAAAGACGCCCGGGAGAGGCGCTTAGCTCCGGAGAGCATCGTACCTTGGTCTCTAGCGTCTTTTGTAGTCTACATCTTAGCAGAAAGCTTTTCCACTATGTCTGGCAGGGAGAAACTGTGCCAGCACAGAAAACATCTCCCATCGTGTTTTTGAGGTTGCAGAAAGGTGTGCAGAGTGTTTTGGAAGAAGAGAGAGAAAGTTGTCCAAAACAGCTTCCAATGGAATGTTCATGTGATTGGAAAAGGCAGGAGAGTGCAAAGGTACTGTTGTCTATCAGTTGGCAAGCTGCGCACACAATGCCAGTGTTGTACAGCTTCCTTCTTCACCTTTCCGAAGCTGCCGCTCTCTCCGGCTGGCGGAGGCGAAGAAGCGGCTTCTTCGCGCAATGACGATTGTGCCGCTCACAGTGCTCTCCGGAGCGCGGCTTCTGCCGAAAGACGCCCGGGAGCGGCGCTTAGCTCCGGAGAGCATCGTACCTTGGTCTTTAGCGTCTTTTGTAGTCTACATCTTAGCAGAAAGCTTTTCCACTATGTCTGGCAGGGAGAAACTGTGCCAGCACAGAAAACATCTCCCATCGTGTTTATGAGGTTGCAGAAAGGTGTGCAGAGTGTTTTGCAAGAAGAGAGAGAAAGTTGTCCAAAACAGCTTCCAATGGAATGTTCATGTGATTGGAAAAGGCAGGAGAGTGCAAAGGTACTGTTGTCTATCAGTTGGCAAGCTGCGCACACAATGCCAGTGTTGTACAGCTTCCTTCTTCACCTTTCCGAAGCTGCCGCTCTCTCCGGCTGGCGGAGGCGAAGAAGCGGCTTCTTCGCGCAAAGACGATTGTGCCGCTCACAGTGCTCTCCGGAGCGCGGCTTCTGCCAAAAGACGCCCGGGAGCGGCGCTTAGCTCCGGAGAGGATCGTACCTTGGTCTTTAGCGTCTTTTGTAGTCTACATCTTAGCAGAAAGCTTTTCCACTATGTCTGGCAGGGAGAAACTGTGCCAGCACAGAAAACATCTCCCATCGTGTTTTTGAGGTTGCAGAAAGGTGTGCAGAGTGTTTTGCAAGAAGAGAGAGAAAGTTGTCCAAAACAGCTTCCAATGGAATGTTCATGTGATTGGAAAAGGCAGGAGAGTGCAAAGGTACTGTTGTCTATCAGTTGGCAAGCTGCGCACACAATGCCAGTGTTGTACAGCTTCCTTCTTCACCTTTCCGAAGCTGCCGCTCTCTCCGGCTGGCGGAGGCGAAGAAGCAGCTTCTTTTCGCAAAGACGATTGTGCCGCGCACAGTGCTCTCCGGAGCGCGGCTTTTGCCGAAAGACGCCCGGGAGCGGCGCTTAGCTCCGGAGAGCATCGTGCCTTGCTCTCTAGCGTCTTTTGTAGTCTACATCTTAGCAGAAAGCTTTTCCACTATGTCTGGCAGGGAGAAACTGTGCCAGCACAGAAAACATCTCCCATCGTGTTTTTGAGGTTGCATAGGGGTCTGCCAAGTGTTTTGCAAGAAGAAGGAGAAAGTTGTCCAAAACAGCTTCCAATGGAATGTTCATGTGATTGGAAAAGGCAGGAGAGTGCAAAGGTACTGTTGTCTATCAGTTGGCAAGCTGCGCACACAATGCCAGTGTTGTACAGCTTCCTTCTTCACCTTTCCGAAGCTGCCGCTCTCTCCGGCTGGCGGAGGCGAAGAAGCGGCTTCTTGGCGCAAAGACGATTATGCCGCTCACAGTGCACTCCTTAGCGCGGCTTATGCCGAAAGACGCCCGGGAGCGGCGCTTAGCTCCGGAGAGCATCGTACCTTGGTCTCTAGCGTCTTTTGTAGTCTACATCTTAGCAGAAAGCTTTTCCACTATGTCTGGCAGGGAGAAACTGTGCCAGCACAGAAAACATCTCCCATCGTGTTTTTGAGGTTGCAGAAAAGTGTGCAGAGTGTTTTGCAAGAAGAGAGAGAAAGTTGTCCAAAACAGCTTCCAATGGAATGTTCATGTGATTGGAAAAGGCAGGAGAGTGCAAAGGTACTGTTGTCTATCAGTTGGCAAGCTGCGCACACAATGCCAGTGTTGTACAGCTTCCTTCTTCACCTTTCCGAAGCTGCCGCTCTCTCCGGCTGGCGGAGGCGAAGAAGCGGCTTCTTCGCGCAAAGACGATTGTGCCGCTCACAGTGCTCTCCGGAGCGCGGCTTCTGCCGAAAGACGCCCGGGAGCGGCGCTTAGCTCCGGAGAGCATCGTACCTTGGTCTCTAGCGTCTTTTGTAGTCTACATCTTAGCAGAAAGCTTTTCCACTATGTCTGGCAGGGAGAAACTGTGCCAGCACAGAAAACATCTCCCATCGTGTTTTTGAGGTTGCAGAAAGGTGTTCCGAGTGTTTTGGAAGAAGAGAGAGAAAGTTGTCCAAAACAGCTTCCAATGGAATGTTCATGTGATTGGAAAAGGCAGGAGAGTGCAAAGGTACTGTTTTGTATCAGTTGGCAAGCTGCGCACACAATGCCAGTGTTGTACAGCTTCCTTCTTCACCTTTCCGAAGCTGCCGCTCTCTCCGGCTGGCGGAGGCGAAGAAGCGGCTTCTTCGCGCAAAGACGATTGTGCCGCTCACAGTGCTCTCCGGAGCGCGGCTTCTGCCGAAAGACGCCCGGGAGCGGCGCTTAGCTCCGGAGAGCATCGTACCTTGGTCTTTAGCGTCTTTTGTAGTCTACATCTTAGCAGAAAGCTTTTCCACTATGTCTGGCAGGGAGAAACTGTGCCAGCACAGAAAACATCTCCCATCGTGTTTTTGAGGTTGCAGAAAGGTGTGCAGTGTGTTTTGCAAGAATAGAGAGAAAGTTGTCCAAAACAGCTTCCAATGGAATGTTCATGTGATTGGAAAAGGCAGGAGAGTGCAAAGGTACTGTTGTCTATCAGTGGGCAAGCTGCGCACACAATGCCAGTGTTGTACAGCTTCCTTCTTCACCTTTCCGAAGCTGCCGCTCTCTCTGGCTGGCGGAGGTGAAGAAGCGGCTTCTTCGCGCAAAGACGATTGTGCCGCTCACAGTGCTCTCCGGAGCGCGGCTTCTGCCGAAAGACGCCCGGGAGCGGCGCTTAGCTCCGGAGAGCATCGTACCTTGGTCTTTAGCGTCTTTTGTAGTCTACATCTTAGCAGAAAGCTTTTCCACTATGTCTGGCAGGGAGAAACTGTGCCAGCACAGAAAACATCTCCCATCGTGTTTTTGAGGTTGCAGAAAGGTGTGCAGAGTGTTTTGCAAGAAGAGAGAGAAAGTTGTCCAAAACAGCTTCCAATGGAATGTTCATGTGATTGGAAAAGGCAGGAGAGTGCAAAGGTACTGTTGTCTATCAGTTGGCAAGCTGCGCACACAATGCCAGTGTTGTACAGCTTCCTTCTTCACCTTTCCGAAGCTGCCGCTCTCTCCGGCTGGCGGAGGCGAAGAAGCAGCTTCTTCGCGCAAAGACGATTGTGCCGCGCACAGTGCTCTCCGGAGCGCGGCTTTTGCCGAAAGACGCCTGGGAGCGGCGCTTAGCTCCGGAGAGCATCGTGCCTTGCTCTCTAGCGTCTTTTGTAGTCTACATCTTAGCAGAAAGCTTTTCCACTATGTCTGGCAGGGAGAAACTGTGCCAGCACAGAAAACATCTCCCATCGTGTTTTTGAGGTTGCATAGGGGTCTGCCAAGTGTTTGGCAGGAAGAAAAGGAAAGTTGTCCAAAACAGCTTCCAATGGAATGTTCATGTGATTGGAAAAGGCAGGAGAGTGCAAAGGTACTGTTGTCTATCAGTTGGCAAGCTGCGCACACAATGCCAGTGTTGTACAGCTTCCTTCTTCCCCTTTCCGAAGCTGCCGCTCTCTCTGGCTGGTGGAGGCGAAGAAGCGGCTTCTTCGCGCAATGACGATTGTGCCGCTCACAGTGCTCTCCGGAGCGCGGCTTATGCCGAAAGACGCCCGGGAGCGGCGCTTAGCTCCGGAGAGCATCGTACCTTGGTCTTTAGCGTCTTTTGTAGTCTACATCTTAGCAGAAAGCTTTTCCACTATGTCTGGCAGGGAGAAACTGTGCCAGCACAGAAAACATCTCCCATCGTGTTTTTGAGGTTGCAGAAAGGTGTGCAGAGTGTTTTGGAAGAGGAGAGAGAAAGTTGTCCAAAACAGCTTCCAATGGAATGTTCATGTGATTGGAAAAGGCAGGAGAGTGCAAAGGTACTGTTTTGTATCAGTTGGCAAGCTGCGCACACAATGCCAGTGTTGTACAGCTTCCTTCTTCACCTTTCCGAAGCTGCCGCTCTCTCCGGCTGGCGGAGGCGAAGAAGCGGCTTCTTCGCGCAAAGACGATTGTGCCGCTCACAGTGCTCTCCGGAGCGCGGCTTCTGCCGAAAGACGCCCGGGAGCGGCGCTTAGCTCCGGAGAGCATCGTACCTTGGTCTCTAGCGTCTTTTGTAGTCTACATCTTAGCAGAAAGCTTTTCCACTATGTCTGGCAGGGAGAAACTGTGCCAGCACAGAAAACATCTCCCATCGTGTTTTTGAGGTTGCATAGGGGTCTGCCAAGTGTTTTGCAAGAAGAGAGAGAAAGTTGTCCAAAACAGCTTCCAATGGAATGTTCATGTGATTGGAAAAGGCAGGAGAGTGCAAAGGTACTGTTGTCTATCAGTTGGCAAGCTGCGCACACAATGCCAGTGTTGTACAGCTTCCTTCTTCACCTTTCCGAAGCTGCCGCTCTCTCCGGCTGGCGGAGGCGAAGAAGCAGCTTCTTTGCGCAAAGACGATTGTGCCGCTCACAGTGCTCTCCGGAGCGCGGCTTCTGCCGAAAGACGCCCGGGAGCGGCGCTTAGCTCCGGAGAGCATCGTACCTTGGTCTCTAGCGTCTTTTGTAGTCTACATCTTAGCAGAAAGCTTTTCCACTATGTCTGGCAGGGAGAAACTGTGCCAGCACAGAAAACATCTCCCATCGTGTTTTTGAGGTTGCAGAAAGGTGTGCAGAGTGTTTTGCAAGAAGAGAGAGAAAGTTGTCCAAAACAGCTTCCAATGGAATGTTCATGTGATTGGAAAAGGCAGAAGAGTGCAAAGGTACTGTTGTCTATCAGTTGGCAAGCTGCGCACACAATGCCAGTGTTGTACAGCTTCCTTCTTCACCTTTCCGAAGCTGCCGCTCTCTCCGGCTGGCGGAGGCGAAGAAGCGGCTTCTTTGCGCAAAGACGATTGTGCCGCGCACAGTGCTCTCCTTAGCGCGGCTTCGGCCGAAAGACGCCCGGGAGCTGCGCTTAGCTCCGGAGAGCATCGTACCTTGGTCTCTAGCGTCTTTTGTAGTCTACATCTTAGCAGAAAGCTTTTCCACTATGTCTGGCAGGGAGAAACTGTGCCAGCACAGAAAACATCTCCCATCGTGTTTTTGAGGTTGCATAGGGGTCTGCCAAGTGTTTTGCAAGAAGAGAGAGAAAGTTGTCCAAAACAGCTTCCAATGGAATGTTCATGTGATTGGAAAAGGCAGGAGAGTGCAAAGGTACTGTTGTCTATCAGTTGGCAAGCTGCGCACACAATGCCAGTGTTGTACAGCTTCCTTCTTCACCTTTCCGAAGCTGCCGCTCTCTCCGGCTGGCGGAGGCGAAGAAGCGGCTTCTTCGCGCAAAGACGATTGTGCCGCTCACAGTGCTCTCCGGAGCGCGGCTTCTGCCGAAAGACGCCCGGGAGCGGCGCTTAGCTCCGGAGAGCATCGTACCTTGGTCTCTAGCGTCTTTTGTAGTCTACATCTTAGCAGAAAGCTTTTCCACTATGTCTGGCAGGGAGAAACTGTGCCAGCACAGAAAACATCTCCCATCGTGTTTTTGAGGTTGCAGAAAGGTGTGCAGAGTGTTTTGCAAGAAGAGAGAGAAAGTTGTCCAAAACAGCTTCCAATGGAATGTTCATGTGATTGGAAAAGGCAGGAGAGTGCAAAGGTACTGTTGTCTATCAGTTGGCAAGCTGCGCACACAATGCCAGTGTTGTACAGCTTCCTTCTTCACCTTTCCGAAGCTGCCGCTCTCTCCGGCTGGCGGAGGCGAAGAAGCGGCTTCTTCGCGCAAAGACGATTGTGCCGCTCACAGTGCTCTCCGGAGCGCGGCTTCTGCCGAAAGACGCCCGGGAGCGGCGCTTAGCTCCGGAGAGCATCGTACCTTGGTCTCTAGCGTCTTTTGTAGTCTACATCTTAGCAGAAAGCTTTTCCACTATGTCTGGCAGGGAGAAACTGTGCCAGCACAGAAAACATCTCCTATCGTGGTTTTGAGGTTGCATAGGGGTCTGCCAAGTGTTTTGCAAGAAGAGAGAGAAAGTTGTCCAAAACAGCTTCCAATGGAATGTTCATGTGATTGGAAAAGGCAGGAGAGTGCAAAGGTACTGTTGTCTATCAGTTGGCAAGCTGCGCACACAATGCCAGTGTTGTACAGCTTCCTTCTTCACCTTTCCGAAGCTGCCGCTCTCTCCGGCTGGCGGAGGCGAAGAAGCGGCTTCTTCGCGCAATGACGATTGTGCCGCTCACAGTGCTCTCCGGAGCGCGGCTTCTGCCGAAAGACGCCCGGGAGCGGCGCTTAGCTCCGGAGAGCATCGTACCTTGGTCTCTAGCGTCTTTTGTAGTCTACATCTTAGCAGAAAGCTTTTCCACTATGTCTGGCAGGGAGAAACTGTGCCAGCACAGAAAACATCTCCCATCGTGTTTTTGAGGTTGCAGAAAGGTGTGCAGAGTGTTTTGCAAGAAGAGAGAGAAAGTTGTCCAAAACAGCTTCCAATGGAATGTTCATGTGATTGGAAAAGGCAGGAGAGTGCAAAGGTACTGTTGTCTATCAGTTGGCAAGCTGCGCACACAATGCCAGTGTTGTACAGCTTCCTTCTTCACCTTTCCGAAGCTGCCGCTCTCTCTGGCTGGCGGAGGCGAAGAAGCGGCTTCTTCGCGCAAAGACGATTGTGCCGCTCACAGTGCTCTCCGGAGCGCGGCTTCTGCCGAAAGACGCCCGGGAGCGGCGCTTAGCTCCGGAGAGCATCGTGCCTTGCTCTCTAGCGTCTTTTGTAGTCTACATCTTAGCAGAAAGCTTTTCCACTATGTCTGGCAGGGAGAAACTGTGCCAGCACAGAAAACATCTCCCATCGTGTTTTTGAGGTTGCATAGGGGTCTGCCAAGTGTTTGGCAGGAAGAAAAGGAAAGTTGTCCAAAACAGCTTCCAATGGAATGTTCATGTGATTGGAAAAGGCAGGAGAGTGCAAAGGTACTGTTGTCTATCAGTTGGCAAGCTGCGCACACAATGCCAGTGTTGTACAGCTTCCTTCTTCACCTTTCCGAAGCTGCCGCTCTCTCTGGCTGGCGGAGGCGAAGAAGCAGCTTCTTCGCGCAATGACGATTGTGCCGCTCACAGTGCTCTCCTTAGCGCGGCTTATGCCGAAAGACGCCCGGGAGCGGCGCTTAGCTCCGGAGAGCATCGTACCTTGGTCTTTAGCGTCTTTTGTAGTCTACATCTTAGCAGAAAGCTTTTCCACTATGTCTGGCAGGGAGAAACTGTGCCAGCACAGAAAACATCTCCCATCGTGTTTTTGAGGTTGCAGAAAGGTGTGCAGAGTGTTTTGGAAGAGGAGAGAGAAAGTTGTCCAAAACAGCTTCCAATGGAATGTTCATGTGATTGGAAAAGGCAGGAGAGTGCAAAGGTACTGTTTTCTATCAGTTGGCAAGCTGCGCACACAATGCCAGTGTTGTACAGCTTCCTTCTTCACCTTTCCGAAGCTGCCGCTCTCTCCGGCTGGCGGAGGCGAAGAAGCGGCTTCTTCGCGCAAAGACGATTGTGCCGCTCACAGTGCTCTCCGGAGCGCGGCTTCTGCCGAAAGACGCCCGGGAGCGGCGCTTAGCTCCGGAGAGCATCGTACCTTGGTCTCTAGCGTCTTTTGTAGTCTACATCTGAGCAGAAAGCTTTTCCACTATGTCTGGCAGGGAGAAACTGTGCCAGCACAGAAAACATCTCCCATCATGTTTTTGAGGTTGCATAGGGGTCTGCCAAGTGTTTTGCAAGAAGAGAGAGAAAGTTGTCCAAAACAGCTTCCAATGGAATGTTCATGTGATTGGAAAAGGCAGGAGAGTGCAAAGGTACTGTTGTCTATCAGTTGGCAAGCTGCGCACACAATGCCAGTGTTGTAGAGCTTCCTTCTTCACCTTTCCGAAGCTGCCGCTCTCTCCGGCTGGCGGAGGCGAAGAAGCAGCTTCTTTGCGCAAAGACGATTGTGCCGCTCACAGTGCTCTCCGGAGCGCGGCATTTCCCGAAAGACGCCCGGGAGCGGCGCTTAGCTGCGGAGAGCATCGTACCTTGGTCTCTAGCGTCTTTTGTAGTCTACATCTTAGCAGAAAGCTTTTCCACTATGTCTGGCAGGGAGAAACTGTGCCAGCACAGAAAACATCTCCCATCGTGGTTTTGAGGTTGCATAGGTGTCTGCCAAGTGTTTGGCAGGAAGAAAAGGAAAGTTGTCCAAAACAGCTTCCAATGGAATGTTCATGTGATTGGAAAAGGCAGGAGAGTGCAAAGGTACTGTTTTCTATCAGTTGGCAAGCTGCGCACACAATGCCAGTGTTGTACAGCTTCCTTCTTCACCTTTCCGAAGCTGCCGCTCTCTCCGGCTGGCGGAGGCGAAGAAGCGGCTTCCTCGCGCAAAGACGATTGTGCCGCTCACAGTGCTCTCCGGAGCGCGGCTTCTGCCGAAAGACGCCCGGGAGCGGCGCTTAGCTCCGGAGAGCATCGTACCTTGGTCTTTAGCGTCTTTTGTAGTCTACATCTTAGCAGAAAGCTTTTCCACTATGTCTGGCAGGGAGAAACTGTGCCAGCACAGAAAACATCTCCCATCGTGTTTTTGAGGTTGCAGAAAGGTGTGCAGAGTGTTTTGGAAGAAGAGAGAGAAAGTTGTCCAAAACAGCTTCCAATGGAATGTTCATGTGATTGGAAAAGGCAGGAGAGTGCAAAGGTACTGTTGTCTATCAGTTGGCAAGCTGCGCACACAATGCCAGTGTTGTACAGCTTCCTTCTTCACCTTTCCGAAGCTGCCGCTCTCTCCGGCTGGCGGAGGCGAAGAAGCGGCTTCTTCGCGCAATGACGATTGTGCCGCTCACAGTGCTCTCCGGAGCGCGGCTTCTGCCGAAAGACGCCCGGGAGCTGCGCTTAGCTCCGGAGAGCATCGTACCTTGGTCTTTAGCGTCTTTTGTAGTCTACATCTTAGCAGAAAGCTTTTCCACTATGTCTGGCAGGGAGAAACTGTGCCAGCACAGAAAACATCTCCCATCGTGTTTTTGAGGTTGCAGAAAGGTGTGCAGAGTGTTTTGCAAGAAGAGAGAGAAAGTTGTCCAAAACAGCTTCCAATGGAATGTTCATGTGATTGGAAAAGGCAGGAGAGTGCAAAGGTACTGTTGTCTATCAGTTGGCAAGCTGCGCACACAATGCCAGTGTTGTACAGCTTCCTTCTTCACCTTTCCGAAGCTGCCGCTCTCTCTGGCTGGCGGAGGCGAAAAAGCGGCTTCTTCGCGCAAAGACGATTGTGCCGCTCACAGTGCTCTCCGGAGCGCGGCTTCTGCCGAAAGACGCCCGGGAGCGGCGCTTAGCTCCGGAGAGCATCGTGCCTTGCTCTCTAGCGTCTTTTGTAGTCTACATCTTAGCAGAAAGCTTTTCCACTATGTCTGGCAGGGAGAAACTGTGCCAGCACAGAAAACATCTCCCATCGTGTTTTTGAGGTTGCATAGGGGTCTGCCAAGTGTTTGGCAGGAAGAAAAGGAAAGTTGTCCAAAACAGCTTCCAATGGAATGTTCATGTGATTGGAAAAGGCAGGAGAGTGCAAAGGTACTGTTGTCTATCAGTTGGCAAGCTGCGCACACAATGCCAGTGTTGTACAGCTTCCTTCTTCCCCTTTCCGAAGCTGCCGCTCTCTCTGGCTGGTGGAGGCGAAGAAGCGGCTTCTTCGCGCAATGACGATTGTGCCGCTCACAGTGCTCTCCTTAGCGCGGCTTATGCCGAAAGACGCCCGGGAGCGGCGCTTAGCTCCGGAGAGCATCGTACCTTGGTCTTTAGCGTCTTTTGTAGTCTACATCTTAGCAGAAAGCTTTTCCACTATGTCTGGCAGGGAGAAACTGTGCCAGCACAGAAAACATCTCCCATCGTGTTTTTGAGGTTGCAGAAAGGTGTGCAGAGTGTTTTGGAAGAGGAGAGAGAAAGTTGTCCAAAACAGCTTCCAATGGAATGTTCATGTGATTGGAAAAGGCAGGAGAGTGCAAAGGTACTGTTTTGTATCAGTTGGCAAGCTGCGCACACAATGCCAGTGTTGTACAGCTTCCTTCTTCACCTTTCCGAAGCTGCCGCTCTCTCCGGCTGGCGGAGGCGAAGAAGCGGCTTCTTCGCGCAAAGACGATTGTGCCGCTCACAGTGCTCTCCGGAGCGCGGCTTCTGCCGAAAGACGCCCGGGAGCGGCGCTTAGCTCCGGAGAGCATCGTACCTTGGTCTCTAGCGTCTTTTGTAGTCTACATCTTAGCAGAAAGCTTTTCCACTATGTCTGGCAGGGAGAAACTGTGCCAGCACAGAAAACATCTCCCATCGTGTTTTTGAGGTTGCATAGGGGTCTGCCAAGTGTTTTGCAAGAAGAGAGAGAAAGTTGTCCAAAACAGCTTCCAATGGAATGTTCATGTGATTGGAAAAGGCAGGAGAGTGCAAAGGTACTGTTGTCTATCAGTTGGCAAGCTGCGCACACAATGCCAGTGTTGTACAGCTTCCTTCTTCACCTTTCCGAAGCTGCCGCTCTCTCCGGCTGGCGGAGGCGAAGAAGCAGCTTCTTTGCGCAAAGACGATTGTGCCGCTCACAGTGCTCTCCGGAGCGCGGCTTCTGCCGAAAGACGCCCGGGAGCGGCGCTTAGCTCCGGAGAGCATCGTACCTTGGTCTCTAGCGTCTTTTGTAGTCTACATCTTAGCAGAAAGCTTTTCCACTATGTCTGGCAGGGAGAAACTGTGCCAGCACAGAAAACATCTCCCATCGTGTTTTTGAGGTTGCAGAAAGGTGTGCAGAGTGTTTTGCAAGAAGAGAGAGAAAGTTGTCCAAAACAGCTTCCAATGGAATGTTCATGTGATTGGAAAAGGCAGAAGAGTGCAAAGGTACTGTTGTCTATCAGTTGGCAAGCTGCGCACACAATGCCAGTGTTGTACAGCTTCCTTCTTCACCTTTCCGAAGCTGCCGCTCTCTCCGGCTGGCGGAGGCGAAGAAGCGGCTTCTTTGCGCAAAGACGATTGTGCCGCGCACAGTGCTCTCCTTAGCGCGGCTTCTGCCGAAAGACGCCCGGGAGCGGCGCTTAGCTCCGGAGAGCATCGTACCTTGGTCTCTAGCGTCTTTTGTAGTCTACATCTTAGCAGAAAGCTTTTCCACTATGTCTGGCAGGGAGAAACTGTGCCAGCACAGAAAACATCTCCCATCGTGTTTTTGAGGTTGCATAGGGGTCTGCCAAGTGTTTTGCAAGAAGAGAGAGAAAGTTGTCCAAAACAGCTTCCAATGGAATGTTCATGTGATTGGAAAAGGCAGGAGAGTGCAAAGGTACTGTTTTCTATCAGTTGGCAAGCTGCGCACACAATGCCAGTGTTGTACAGCTTCCTTCTTCACCTTTCCGAAGCTGCCGCTCTCTCCGGCTGGCGGAGGCGAAGAAGCGGCTTCTTTGCGCAAAGACGATTATGCCGCGCACAGTGCTCTCCTTAGCGCGGCTTCGGCCGAAAGACGCCCGGGAGTGGCGCTTAGCTCCGGAGAGCATCGTACCTTGGTCTCTAGCGTCTTTTGTAGTCTACATCTTAGCAGAAAGCTTTTCCACTATGTCTGGCAGGGAGAAACTGTGCCAGCACAGAAAACATCTCCCATCGTGTTTTTGAGGTTGCATAGGGGTCTGCCAAGTGTTTTGCAAGAAGAGAGAGAAAGTTGTCCAAAACAGCTTCCAATGGAATGTTCATGTGATTGGAAAAGGCAGGAGAGTGCAAAGGTACTGTTGTCTATCAGTTGGCAAGCTGCGCACACAATGCCAGTGTTGTACAGCTTCCTTCTTCACCTTTCCGAAGCTGCCGCTCTCTCCGGCTGGCGGAGGCGAAGAAGCGGCTTCTTCGCGCAAAGACGATTGTGCCGCTCACAGTGCTCTCCGGAGCGCGGCTTCTGCCGAAAGACGCCCGGGAGCGGCGCTTAGCTCCGGAGAGCATCGTACCTTGGTCTCTAGCGTCTTTTGTAGTCTACATCTTAGCAGAAAGCTTTTCCACTATGTCTGGCAGGGAGAAACTGTGCCAGCACAGAAAACATCTCCCATCGTGTTTTTGAGGTTGCAGAAAGGTGTGCAGAGTGTTTTGCAAGAAGAGAGAGAAAGTTGTCCAAAACAGCTTCCAATGGAATGTTCATGTGATTGGAAAAGGCAGGAGAGTGCAAAGGTACTGTTGTCTATCAGTTGGCAAGCTGCGCACACAATGCCAGTGTTGTACAGCTTCCTTCTTCACCTTTCCGAAGCTGCCGCTCTCTCCGGCTGGCGGAGGCGAAGAAGCGGCTTCTTCGCGCAAAGACGATTGTGCCGCTCACAGTGCTCTCCGGAGCGCGGCTTTTGCCGAAAGACGCCCGGGAGCGGCGCTTAGCTGCGGAGAGCATCGTACCTTGGTCTCTAGCGTCTTTTGTAGTCTACATCTTAGCAGAAAGCTTTTCCACTATGTCTGGCAGGGAGAAACTGTGCCAGCACAGAAAACATCTCCCATCGTGGTTTTGAGGTTGCATAGGGGTCTGCCAAGTGTTTTGCAAGAAGAGAGAGAAAGTTGTCCAAAACAGCTTCCAATGGAATGTTCATGTGATTGGAAAAGGCAGGAGAGTGCAAAGGTACTGTTGTCTATCAGTTGGCAAGCTGCGCACACAATGCCAGTGTTGTACAGCTTCCTTCTTCACCTTTCCGAAGCTGCCGCTCTCTCCGGCTGGCGGAGGCGAAGAAGCGGCTTCTTCGCGCAATGACGATTGTGCCGCTCACAGTGCTCTCCGGAGCGCGGCTTCTGCCGAAAGACGCCCGGGAGCGGCGCTTAGCTCCGGAGAGCATCGTACCTTGGTCTCTAGCGTCTTTTGTAGTCTACATCTTAGCAGAAAGCTTTTCCACTATGTCTGGCAGGGAGAAACTGTGCCAGCACAGAAAACATCTCCCATCGTGTTTTTGAGGTTGCAGAAAGGTGTGCAGAGTGTTTTGCAAGAAGAGAGAGAAAGTTGTCCAAAACAGCTTCCAATGGAATGTTCATGTGATTGGAAAAGGCAGGAGAGTGCAAAGGTACTGTTGTCTATCAGTTGGCAAGCTGCGCACACAATGCCAGTGTTGTACAGCTTCCTTCTTCACCTTTCCGAAGCTGCCGCTCTCTCTGGCTGGCGGAGGCGAAGAAGCGGCTTCTTCGCGCAAAGACGATTGTGCCGCTCACAGTGCTCTCCGGAGCGCGGCTTCTGCCGAAAGACGCCCGGGAGCGGCGCTTAGCTCCGGAGAGCATCGTGCCTTGCTCTCTAGAGTCTTTTGTAGTCTACATCTTAGCAGAAAGCTTTTCCACTATGTCTGGCAGGGAGAAACTGTGCCAGCACAGAAAACATCTCCCATCGTGTTTTTGAGGTTGCATAGGGGTCTGCCAAGTGTTTGGCAGGAAGAAAAGGAAAGTTGTCCAAAACAGCTTCCAATGGAATGTTCATGTGATTGGAAAAGGCAGGAGAGTGCAAAGGTACTGTTGTCTATCAGTTGGCAAGCTGCGCACACAATGCCAGTGTTGTACAGCTTCCTTCTTCACCTTTCCGAAGCTGCCGCTCTCTCTGGCTGGCGGAGGCGAAGAAGCGGCTTCTTCGCGCAATGACGATTGTGCCGCTCACAGTGCTCTCCTTAGCGCGGCTTATGCCGAAAGACGCCCGGGAGCGGCGCTTAGCTCCGGAGAGCATCGTACCTTGGTCTTTAGCGTCTTTTGTAGTCTACATCTTAGCAGAAAGCTTTTCCACTATGTCTGGCAGGGAGAAACTGTGCCAGCACAGAAAACATCTCCCATCGTGTTTTTGAGGTTGCAGAAAGGTGTGCAGAGTGTTTTGGAAGAGGAGAGAGAAAGTTGTCCAAAACAGCTTCCAATGGAATGTTCATGTGATTGGAAAAGGCAGGAGAGTGCAAAGGTACTGTTTTGTATCAGTTGGCAAGCTGCGCACACAATGCCAGTGTTGTACAGCTTCCTTCTTCACCTTTCCGAAGCTGCCGCTCTCTCCGGCTGGCGGAGGCGAAGAAGCGGCTTCTTCGCGCAAAGACGATTGTGCCGCTCACAGTGCTCTCCGGAGCGCGGCTTCTGCCGAAAGACGCCCGGGAGCGGCGCTTAGCTCCGGAGAGCATCGTACCTTGGTCTCTAGCGTCTTTTGTAGTCTACATCTGAGCAGAAAGCTTTTCCACTATGTCTGGCAGGGAGAAACTGTGCCAGCACAGAAAACATCTCCCATCATGTTTTTGAGGTTGCATAGGGGTCTGCCAAGTGTTTTGCAAGAAGAGAGAGAAAGTTGTCCAAAACAGCTTCCAATGGAATGTTCATGTGATTGGAAAAGGCAGGAGAGTGCAAAGGTACTGTTGTCTATCAGTTGGCAAGCTGCGCACACAATGCCAGTGTTGTACAGCTTCCTTCTTCACCTTTCCGAAGCTGCCGCTCTCTCCGGCTGGCGGAGGCGAAGAAGCAGCTTCTTCGCGCAAAGACGATTGTGCCGCTCACAGTGCTCTCCGGAGCGCGGCTTCTGCCGAAAGACGCCCGGGAGCGGCGCTTAGCTCCGGAGAGCATCGTACCTTGGTCTCTAGCGTCTTTTGTAGTCTACATCTTAGCAGAAAGCTTTTCCACTATGTCTGGCAGGGAGAAACTGTGCCAGCACAGAAAACATCTCCCATCGTTTTTTTGAGGTTGCAGAAAGGTGTGCTAAGTGTTTTGCAAGAAGAGAGAGAAAGTTGTCCAAAACAGCTTCCAATGGAATGTTCATGTGATTGGAAAAGGCAGAAGAGTGCAAAGGTACTGTTGTCTATCAGTTGGCAAGCTGCGCACACAATGCCAATGTTGTAGAGCTTCCTTCTTCACCTTTCCGAAGCTGCCGCTCTCTCCGGCTGGCGGAGGCGAAGAAGCAGCTTCTTTGCGCAAAGACGATTGTGCCGCTCACAGTGCTCTCCGGAGCGCGGCTTTTGCCGAAAGACGCCCGGGAGCGGCGCTTAGCTGCGGAGAGCATCGTACCTTGGTCTCTAGCGTCTTTTGTAGTCTACATCTTAGCAGAAAGCTTTTCCACTATGTCTGGCAGGGAGAAACTGTGCCAGCACAGAAAACATCTCCCATCGTGGTTTTGAGGTTGCATAGGGGTCTGCCAAGTGTTTTGCAAGAAGAGAGAGAAAGTTGTCCAAAACAGCTTCCAATGGAATGTTCATGTGATTGGAAAAGGCAGGAGAGTGCAAAGGTACTGTTTTCTATCAGTTGGCAAGCTGCGCGCACAATGCCAGTGTTGTACAGCTTCCTTCTTCACCTTTCCGAAGCTGCCGCTCTCTCCGGCTGGCGGAGGCGAAGAAGCGGCTTCTTCGCGCAATGACGATTGTGCCGCTCACAGTGCTCTCCGGAGCGCGGCTTCTGCCGAAAGACGCCCGGGAGCGGCGCTTAGCTCCGGAGAGCATCGTACCTTGGTCTCTAGCGTCTTTTGTAGTCTACATCTTAGCAGAAAGCTTTTCCACTATGTCTGGCAGGGAGAAACTGTGCCAGCACAGAAAACATCTCCCATCGTGTTTTTGAGGTTGCATAGGGGTCTGCCAAGTGTTTTGCAAGAAGAGAGAGAAAGTTGTCCAAAACAGCTTCCAATGGAATGTTCATGTGATTGGAAAAGGCAGGAGAGTGCAAAGGTACTGTTGTCTATCAGTTGGCAAGCTGCGCACACAATGCCAGTGTTGTACAGCTTCCTTCTTCACCTTTCCGAAGCTGCCGCTCTCTCTGGCTGGCGGAGGTGAAGAAGCGGCTTCTTCGCGCAAAGACGATTGTGCCGCTCACAGTGCTCTCCTGAGTGCGGCTTCTGCCGAAAGACGCCCGGGAGCGGCGCTTAGCTCCGGAGAGCATCGTACCTTGGTCTCTAGCGTCTTTTGTAGTCTACATCTTAGCAGAAAGCTTTTCCACTATGTCTGGCAGGGAGAAACTGTGCCAGCACAGAAAACATCTCCCATCGTGTTTTTGAGGTTGCAGAAAGGTGTGCAGAGTGTTTTGCAAGAAGAGAGAGAAAGTTGTCCAAAACAGCTTCCAATGGAATGTTCATGTGATTGGAAAAGGCAGGAGAGTGCAAAGGTACTGTTTTCTATCAGTTGGCAAGCTGCGCACACAATGCCAGTGTTGTACAGCTTCCTTCTTCACCTTTCCGAAGCTGCCGCTCTCTCCGGCTGGCGGAGGCGAAGAAGCGGCTTCTTTGCGCAAAGACGATTGTGCCGCGCACAGTGCTCTCCTTAGCGCGGCTTCTGCCGAAAGACGCCCGGGAGCGGCGCTTAGCTCCGGAGAGCATCGTACCTTGGTCTCTAGCGTCTTTTGTAGTCTACATCTTAGCAGAAAGCTTTTCCACTATGTCTGGCAGGGAGAAACTGTGCCAGCACAGAAAACATCTCCCATCGTGTTTTTGAGGTTGCATAGGGGTCTGCCAAGTGTTTTGCAAGAAGAGAGAGAAAGTTGTCCAAAACAGCTTCCAATGGAATGTTCATGTGATTGGAAAAGGCAGGAGAGTGCAAAGGTACTGTTGTCTATCAGTTGGCAAGCTGCGCACACAATGCCAGTGTTGTACAGCTTCCTTCTTCACCTTTCCGAAGCTGCCGCTCTCTCCGGCTGGCGGAGGCGAAGAAGCGGCTTCTTCGCGCAATGACGATTGTGCCGCTCACAGTGCTCTCCGGAGCGCGGCTTCTGCCGAAAGACGCCCGGGAGCGGCGCTTAGCTCCGGAGAGGATCGTACCTTGGTCTCTAGCGTCTTTTGTAGTCTACATCTTAGCAGAAAGCTTTTCCACTATGTCTGGCAGGGAGAAACTGTGCCAGCACAGAAAACATCTCCCATCGTGTTTTTGAGGTTGCAGAAAGGTGTGCAGTGTGTTTTGCAAGAATAGAGAGAAAGTTGTCCAAAACAGCTTCCAATGGAATGTTCATGTGATTGGAAAAGGCAGGAGAGTGCAAAGGTACTGTTGTCTATCAGTGGGCAAGCTGCGCACACAATGCCAGTGTTGTACAGCTTCCTTCTTCACCTTTCCGAAGCTGCCGCTCTCTCTGGCTGGCGGAGGTGAAGAAGCGGCTTCTTCGCGCAAAGACGATTGTGCCGCTCACAGTGCTCTCCAGAGCGCGGCTTCTGCCGAAAGACGCCCGGGAGCGGCGCTTAGCTCCGGAGAGCATCGTACCTTGGTCTTTAGCGTCTTTTGTAGTCTACATCTTAGCAGAAAGCTTTTCCACTATGTCTGGCAGGGAGAAACTGTGCCAGCACAGAAAACATCTCCCATCGTGTTTTTGAGGTTGCATAGGGGTCTGCCAAGTGTTTGGCAGGAAGAAAAGGAAAGTTGTCCAAAACAGCTTCCAATGGAATGTTCATGTGATTGGAAAAGGCAGGAGAGTGCAAAGGTACTGTTGTCTATCAGTTGGCAAGCTGCGCACACAATGCCAGTGTTGTAGAGCTTCCTTCTTCACCTTTCCGAAGCTGCCGCTCTCTCTGGCTGGCGGAGGCGAAGAAGCGGCTTCTTCGCGCAATGACGATTGTGCCGCTCACAGTGCTCTCCTTAGCGCGGCTTATGCCGAAAGACGCCCGGGAGCTGCGCTTAGCTCCGGAGAGCATCGTACCTTGGTCTTTAGCGTCTTTTGTAGTCTACATCTTAGCAGAAAGCTTTTCCACTATGTCTGGCAGGGAGAAACTGTGCCAGCACAGAAAACATCTCCCATCGTGTTTTTGAGGTTGCAGAAAGGTGTGCAGAGTGTTTTGGAAGAGGAGAGAGAAAGTTGTCCAAAACAGCTTCCAATGGAATGTTCATGTGATTGGAAAAGGCAGGAGAGTGCAAAGGTACTGTTTTCTATCAGTTGGCAAGCTGCGCACACAATGCCAGTGTTGTACAGCTTCCTTCTTCACCTTTCCGAAGCTGCCGCTCTCTCCGGCTGGCGGAGGCGAAGAAGCGGCTTCTTCGCGCAAAGACGATTGTGCCGCTCACAGTGCTCTCCTTAGCGCGGCTTCTGCCGAAAGACGCCCGGGAGCGGCGCTTAGCTCCGGAGAGCATCGTACCTTGGTCTCTAGCGTCTTTTGTAGTCTACATCTGAGCAGAAAGCTTTTCCACTATGTCTGGCAGGGAGAAACTGTGCCAGCACAGAAAACATCTCCCATCGTGTTTTTGAGGTTGCATAGGGGTCTGCCAAGTGTTTTGCAAGAAGAGAGAGAAAGTTGTCCAAAACAGCTTCCAATGGAATGTTCATGTGATTGGAAAAGGCAGGAGAGTGCAAAGGTACTGTTTTGTATCAGTTGGCAAGCTGCGCACACAATGCCAGTGTTGTACAGCTTCCTTCTTCACCTTTCCGAAGCTGCCGCTCTCTCCGGCTGGCGGAGGCGAAGAAGCAGCTTCTTCGCGCAAAGACGATTGTGCCGCTCACAGTGCTCTCCGGAGCGCGGCTTCTGCCGAAAGACGCCCGGGAGCGGCGCTTAGCTCCGGAGAGCATCGTACCTTGGTCTCTAGCGTCTTTTGTAGTCTACATCTTAGCAGAAAGCTTTTCCACTATGTCTGGCAGGGAGAAACTGTGCCAGCACAGAAAACATCTCCCATCGTTTTTTTGAGGTTGCAGAAAGGTGTGCTAAGTGTTTTGCAAGAAGAGAGAGAAAGTTGTCCAAAACAGCTTCCAATGGAATGTTGATGTGATTGGAAAAGGCAGAAGAGTGCAAAGGTACTGTTGTCTATCAGTTGGCAAGCTGCGCACACAATGCCAGTGTTGTAGAGCTTCCTTCTTCACCTTTCCGAAGCTGCCGCTCTCTCCGGCTGGCGGAGGCGAAGAAGCAGCTTCTTTGCGCAAAGACGATTGTGCCGCTCACAGTGCTCTCCGGAGCGCGGCTTTTGCCGAAAGACGCCCGGGAGCGGCGCTTAGCTGCGGAGAGCATCGTACCTTGGTCTCTAGCGTCTTTTGTAGTCTACATCTTAGCAGAAAGCTTTTCCACTATGTCTGGCAGGGAGAAACTGTGCCAGCACAGAAAACATCTCCCATCGTGGTTTTGAGGTTGCATAGGGGTCTGCCAAGTGTTTTGCAAGAAGAGAGAGAAAGTTGTCCAAAACAGCTTCCAATGGAATGTTCATGTGATTGGAAAAGGCAGGAGAGTGCAAAGGTACTGTTGTCTATCAGTTGGCAAGCTGCGCACACAATGCCAGTGTTGTAGAGCTTCCTTCTTCACCTTTCCGAAGCTGCCGCTCTCTCCGGCTGGCGGAGGCGAAGAAGCGGCTTCTTCGCGCAATGACGATTGTGCCACTCACAGTGCTCTCCGGAGCGCGGCTTCTGCCGAAAGACGCCCGGGAGCGGCGCTTAGCTCCGGAGAGCATCGTACCTTGGTCTCTAGCGTCTTTTGTAGTCTACATCTTAGCAGAAAGCTTTTCCACTATGTCTGGCAGGGAGAAACTGTGCCAGCACAGAAAACATCTCCCATCGTGTTTTTGAGGTTGCAGAAAGGTGTGCAGAGTGTTTTGCAAGAAGAGAGAGAAAGTTGTCCAAAACAGCTTCCAATGGAATGTTCATGTGATTGGAAAAGGCAGGAGAGTGCAAAGGTACTGTTTTCTATCAGTTGGCAAGCTGCGCACACAATGCCAGTGTTGTACAGCTTCCTTCTTCACCTTTCCGAAGCTGCCGCTCTCTCCGGCTGGCGGAGGCGAAGAAGCGGCTTCTTTGCGCAAAGACGATTGTGCCGCGCACAGTGCTCTCCTTAGCGCGGCTTCTGCCGAAAGACGCCCGGGAGCGGCGCTTAGCTCCGGAGAGCATCGTACCTTGGTCTCTAGCGTCTTTTGTAGTCTACATCTTAGCAGAAAGCTTTTCCACTATGTCTGGCAGGGAGAAACTGTGCCAGCACAGAAAACATCTCCCATCGTGTTTTTGAGGTTGCATAGGGGTCTGCCAAGTGTTTTGCAAGAAGAGAGAGAAAGTTGTCCAAAACAGCTTCCAATGGAATGTTCATGTGATTGGAAAAGGCAGGAGAGTGCAAAGGTACTGTTGTCTATCAGTTGGCAAGCTGCGCACACAATGCCAGTGTTGTACAGCTTCCTTCTTCACCTTTCCGAAGCTGCCGCTCTCTCCGGCTGGCGGAGGCGAAGAAGCGGCTTCTTCGCGCAATGACGATTGTGCCGCTCACAGTGCTCTCCGGAGCGCGGCTTCTGCCGAAAGACGCCCGGGAGCGGCGCTTAGCTCCGGAGAGCATCGTACCTTGGTCTCTAGCGTCTTTTGTAGTCTACATCTTAGCAGAAAGCTTTTCCACTATGTCTGGCAGGGAGAAACTGTGCCAGCACAGAAAACATCTCCCATCGTGTTTTTGAGGTTGCAGAAAGGTGTGCAGTGTGTTTTGCAAGAATAGAGAGAAAGTTGTCCAAAACAGCTTCCAATGGAATGTTCATGTGATTGGAAAAGGCAGGAGAGTGCAAAGGTACTGTTGTCTATCAGTGGGCAAGCTGCGCACACAATGCCAGTGTTGTACAGCTTCCTTCTTCACCTTTCCGAAGCTGCCGCTCTCTCTGGCTGGCGGAGGTGAAGAAGCGGCTTCTTCGCGCAAAGACGATTGTGCCGCTCACAGTGCTCTCCAGAGCGCGGCTTCTGCCGAAAGACGCCCGGGAGCGGCGCTTAGCTCCGGAGAGCATCGTACCTTGGTCTTTAGCGTCTTTTGTAGTCTACATCTTAGCAGAAAGCTTTTCCACTATGTCTGGCAGGGAGAAACTGTGCCAGCACAGAAAACATCTCCCATCGTGTTTTTGAGGTTGCATAGGGGTCTGCCAAGTGTTTGGCAGGAAGAAAAGGAAAGTTGTCCAAAACAGCTTCCAATGGAATGTTCATGTGATTGGAAAAGGCAGGAGAGTGCAAAGGTACTGTTGTCTATCAGTTGGCAAGCTGCGCACACAATGCCAGTGTTGTAGAGCTTCCTTCTTCACCTTTCCGAAGCTGCCGCTCTCTCTGGCTGGCGGAGGCGAAGAAGCGGCTTCTTCGCGCAATGACGATTGTGCCGCTCACAGTGCTCTCCTTAGCGCGGCTTATGCCGAAAGACGCCCGGGAGCTGCGCTTAGCTCCGGAGAGCATCGTACCTTGGTCTTTAGCGTCTTTTGTAGTCTACATCTTAGCAGAAAGCTTTTCCACTATGTCTGGCAGGGAGAAACTGTGCCAGCACAGAAAACATCTCCCATCGTGTTTTTGAGGTTGCAGAAAGGTGTGCAGAGTGTTTTGGAAGAGGAGAGAGAAAGTTGTCCAAAACAGCTTCCAATGGAATGTTCATGTGATTGGAAAAGGCAGGAGAGTGCAAAGGTACTGTTTTCTATCAGTTGGCAAGCTGCGCACACAATGCCAGTGTTGTACAGCTTCCTTCTTCACCTTTCCGAAGCTGCCGCTCTCTCCGGCTGGCGGAGGCGAAGAAGCGGCTTCTTCGCGCAAAGACGATTGTGCCGCTCACAGTGCTCTCCTTAGCGCGGCTTCTGCCGAAAGACGCCCGGGAGCGGCGCTTAGCTCCGGAGAGCATCGTACCTTGGTCTCTAGCGTCTTTTGTAGTCTACATCTGAGCAGAAAGCTTTTCCACTATGTCTGGCAGGGAGAAACTGTGCCAGCACAGAAAACATCTCCCATCGTGTTTTTGAGGTTGCATAGGGGTCTGCCAAGTGTTTTGCAAGAAGAGAGAGAAAGTTGTCCAAAACAGCTTCCAATGGAATGTTCATGTGATTGGAAAAGGCAGGAGAGTGCAAAGGTACTGTTTTGTATCAGTTGGCAAGCTGCGCACACAATGCCAGTGTTGTACAGCTTCCTTCTTCACCTTTCCGAAGCTGCCGCTCTCTCCGGCTGGCGGAGGCGAAGAAGCAGCTTCTTCGCGCAAAGACGATTGTGCCGCTCACAGTGCTCTCCGGAGCGCGGCTTCTGCCGAAAGACGCCCGGGAGCGGCGCTTAGCTCCGGAGAGCATCGTACCTTGGTCTCTAGCGTCTTTTGTAGTCTACATCTTAGCAGAAAGCTTTTCCACTATGTCTGGCAGGGAGAAACTGTGCCAGCACAGAAAACATCTCCCATCGTTTTTTTGAGGTTGCAGAAAGGTGTGCTAAGTGTTTTGCAAGAAGAGAGAGAAAGTTGTCCAAAACAGCTTCCAATGGAATGTTGATGTGATTGGAAAAGGCAGAAGAGTGCAAAGGTACTGTTGTCTATCAGTTGGCAAGCTGCGCACACAATGCCAGTGTTGTAGAGCTTCCTTCTTCACCTTTCCGAAGCTGCCGCTCTCTCCGGCTGGCGGAGGCGAAGAAGCAGCTTCTTTGCGCAAAGACGATTGTGCCGCTCACAGTGCTCTCCGGAGCGCGGCTTTTGCCGAAAGACGCCCGGGAGCGGCGCTTAGCTGCGGAGAGCATCGTACCTTGGTCTCTAGCGTCTTTTGTAGTCTACATCTTAGCAGAAAGCTTTTCCACTATGTCTGGCAGGGAGAAACTGTGCCAGCACAGAAAACATCTCCCATCGTGGTTTTGAGGTTGCATAGGGGTCTGCCAAGTGTTTTGCAAGAAGAGAGAGAAAGTTGTCCAAAACAGCTTCCAATGGAATGTTCATGTGATTGGAAAAGGCAGGAGAGTGCAAAGGTACTGTTGTCTATCAGTTGGCAAGCTGCGCACACAATGCCAGTGTTGTAGAGCTTCCTTCTTCACCTTTCCGAAGCTGCCGCTCTCTCCGGCTGGCGGAGGCGAAGAAGCGGCTTCTTCGCGCAATGACGATTGTGCCACTCACAGTGCTCTCCGGAGCGCGGCTTCTGCCGAAAGACGCCCGGGAGCGGCGCTTAGCTCCGGAGAGCATCGTACCTTGGTCTCTAGCGTCTTTTGTAGTCTACATCTTAGCAGAAAGCTTTTCCACTATGTCTGGCAGGGAGAAACTGTGCCAGCACAGAAAACATCTCCCATCGTGTTTTTGAGGTTGCAGAAAGGTGTGCAGAGTGTTTTGCAAGAAGAGAGAGAAAGTTGTCCAAAACAGCTTCCAATGGAATGTTCATGTGATTGGAAAAGGCAGGAGAGTGCAAAGGTACTGATGTCTATCAGTTGGCAAGCTGCGCACACAATGCCAGTGTTGTACAGCTTCCTTCTTCACCTTTCCGAAGCTGCCGCTCTCTCCGGCTGGCGGAGGCGAAGAAGCGGCTTCTTCGCGCAAAGACGATTGTGCCGCTCACAGTGCTCTCCGGAGCGCGGCTTCTGCCGAAAGACGCCCGGGAGCGGCGCTTAGCTCCGGAGAGCATCGTACCTTGGTCTCTAGCGTCTTTTGTAGTCTACATCTTAGCAGAAAGCTTTTCCACTATGTCTGGCAGGGAGAAACTGTGCCAGCACAGAAAACATCTCCCATCGTGTTTTTGAGGTTGCATAGGGGTCTGCCAAGTGTTTTGCAAGAAGAGAGAGAAAGTTGTCCAAAACAGCTTCCAATGGAATGTTCATGTGATTGGAAAAGGCAGGAGAGTGCAAAGGTACTGTTTTGTATCAGTTGGCAAGCTGCGCACACAATGCCAGTGTTGTACAGCTTCCTTCTTCACCTTTCCGAAGCTGCCGCTCTCTCCGGCTGGCGGAGGCGAAGAAGCGGCTTCTTCGCGCAAAGACGATTGTGCCGCTCACAGTGCTCTCCTGAGTGCGGCTTCTGCCGAAAGACGCCCGGGAGCGGCGCTTAGCTCCGGTGAGGATCGTACCTTGGTCTTTAGCGTCTTTTGTAGTCTACATCTTAGCAGAAAGCTTTTCCACTATGTCTGGCAGGGAGAAACTGTGCCAGCACAGAAAACATCTCCCATCGTGTTTTTGAGGTTGCAGAAAGGTGTGCAGAGTGTTTTGGAAGAAGAGAGAGAAAGTTGTCCAAAACAGCTTCCAATGGAATGTTCATGTGATTGGAAAAGGCAGGAGAGTGCAAAGGTACTGTTGTCTATCAGTTGGCAAGCTGCGCACACAATGCCAGTGTTGTAGAGCTTCCTTCTTCACCTTTCCGAAGCTGCCGCTCTCTCTGGCTGGCGGAGGCGAAGAAGCGGCTTCTTCGCGCAATGACGATTGTGCCGCTCACAGTGCTCTCCTTAGCGCGGCTTATGCCGAAAGACGCCCGGGAGCTGCGCTTAGCTCCGGAGAGCATCGTACCTTGGTCTTTAGCGTCTTTTGTAGTCTACATCTTAGCAGAAAGCTTTTCCACTATGTCTGGCAGGGAGAAACTGTGCCAGCACAGAAAACATCTCCCATCGTGTTTTTGAGGTTGCAGAAAGGTGTGCAGAGTGTTTTGGAAGAGGAGAGAGAAAGTTGTCCAAAACAGCTTCCAATGGAATGTTCATGTGATTGGAAAAGGCAGGAGAGTGCAAAGGTACTGTTTTCTATCAGTTGGCAAGCTGCGCACACAATGCCAGTGTTGTACAGCTTCCTTCTTCACCTTTCCGAAGCTGCCGCTCTCTCCGGCTGGCGGAGGCGAAGAAGCGGCTTCTTCGCGCAAAGACGATTGTGCCGCTCACAGTGCTCTCCGGGGCGCGGCTTCTGCCGAAAGACGCCCGGGAGCGGCGCTTAGCTCCGGAGAGCATCGTACCTTGGTCTCTAGCGTCTTTTGTAGTCTACATCTGAGCAGAAAGCTTTTCCACTATGTCTGGCAGGGAGAAACTGTGCCAGCACAGAAAACATCTCCCATCGTGTTTTTGAGGTTGCATAGGGGTCTGCCAAGTGTTTTGCAAGAAGAGAGAGAAAGTTGTCCAAAACAGCTTCCAATGGAATGTTCATGTGATTGGAAAAGGCAGGAGAGTGCAAAGGTACTGTTGTCTATCAGTTGGCAAGCTGCGCACACAATGCCAGTGTTGTACAGCTTCCTTCTTCACCTTTCCGAAGCTGCCGCTCTCTCCGGCTGGCGGAGGCGAAGAAGCAGCTTCTTCGCGCAAAGACGATTGTGCCGCTCACAGTGCTCTCCGGAGCGCGGCTTCTGCCGAAAGACGCCCGGGAGCGGCGCTTAGCTCCGGAGAGCATCGTACCTTGGTCTCTAGCGTCTTTTGTAGTCTACATCTTAGCAGAAAGCTTTTCCACTATGTCTGGCAGGGAGAAACTGTGCCAGCACAGAAAACATCTCCCATCGTTTTTTTGAGGTTGCAGAAAGGTGTGCTAAGTGTTTTGCAAGAAGAGAGAGAAAGTTGTCCAAAACAGCTTCCAATGGAATGTTCATGTGATTGGAAAAGGCAGAAGAGTGCAAAGGTACTGTTGTCTATCAGTTGGCAAGCTGCGCACACAATGCCAGTGTTGTACAGCTTCCTTCTTCACCTTTCCGAAGCTGCCGCTCTCTCCGGCTGGCGGAGGCGAAGAAGCAGCTTCTTTGCGCAAAGACGATTGTGCCGCTCACAGTGCTCTCCGGAGCGCGGCTTTTGCCGAAAGACGCCCGGGAACGGCGCTTAGCTGCGGAGAGCATCGTACCTTGGTCTCTAGCGTCTTTTGTAGTCTACATCTTAGCAGAAAGCTTTTCCACTATGTCTGGCAGGGAGAAACTGTGCCAGCACAGAAAACATCTCCCATCGTGTTTTTGAGGTTGCATAGGGGTCTGCCAAGTGTTTTGCAAGAAGAGAGAGAAAGTTGTCCAAAACAGCTTCCAATGGAATGTTCATGTGATTGGAAAAGGCAGGAGAGTGCAAAGGTACTGTTGTCTATCAGTTGGCAAGCTGCGCACACAATGCCAGTGTTGTACAGCTTCCTTCTTCACCTTTCCGAAGCTGCCGCTCTCTCCGGCTGGCGGAGGCGAAGAAGCGGCTTCTTCGCGCAATGACGATTGTGCCACTCACAGTGCTCTCCGGAGCGCGGCTTCTGCCGAAAGACGCCCGGGAGCGGCGCTTAGCTCCGGAGAGCATCGTACCTTGGTCTCTAGCGTCTTTTGTAGTCTAGATCTTAGCAGAAAGCTTTTCCACTATGTCTGGCAGGGAGAAACTGTGCCAGCACAGAAAACATCTCCCATCGTGTTTTTGAGGTTGCAGAAAGGTGTGCAGAGTGTTTTGCAAGAAGAGAGAGAAAGTTGTCCAAAACAGCTTCCAATGGAATGTTCATGTGATTGGAAAAGGCAGGAGAGTGCAAAGGTACTGTTTTCTATCAGTTGGCAAGCTGCGCACACAATGCCAGTGTTGTACAGCTTCCTTCTTCACCTTTCCGAAGCTGCCGCTCTCTCCGGCTGGCGGAGGCGAAGAAGCGGCTTCTTTGCGCAAAGACGATTGTGCCGCGCACAGTGCTCTCCTTAGCGCGGCTTCTGCCGAAAGACGCCCGGGAGCGGCGCTTAGCTCCGGAGAGCATCGTACCTTGGTCTCTAGCGTCTTTTGTAGTCTACATCTTAGCAGAAAGCTTTTCCACTATGTCTGGCAGGGAGAAACTGTGCCAGCACAGAAAACATCTCCCATCGTGTTTTTGAGGTTGCATAGGGGTCTGCCAAGTGTTTTGCAAGAAGAGAGAGAAAGTTGTCCAAAACAGCTTCCAATGGAATGTTCATGTGATTGGAAAAGGCAGGAGAGTGCAAAGGTACTGTTGTCTATCAGTTGGCAAGCTGCGCACACAATGCCAGTGTTGTACAGCTTCCTTCTTCACCTTTCCGAAGCTGCCGCTCTCTCCGGCTGGCGGAGGCGAAGAAGCGGCTTCTTCGCGCAAAGACGATTGTGCCGCTCACAGTGCTCTCCGGATCGCGGCTTCTGCCGAAAGACGCCCGGGAGCGGCGCTTACCTCCGGAGAGCATCGTACCTTGGTCTCTAGCGTCTTTTGTAGTCTACATCTTAGCAGAAAGCTTTTCCACTATGTCTGGCAGGGAGAAACTGTGCCAGCACAGAAAACATCTCCCATCGTGTTTTTGAGGTTGCATAGGGGTCTGCCAAGTGTTTTGCAAGAAGAGAGAGAAAGTTGTCCAAAACAGCTTCCAATGGAATGTTCATGTGATTGGAAAAGGCAGGAGAGTGCAAAGGTACTGTTTTGTATCAGTTGGCAAGCTGCGCACACAATGCCAGTGTTGTACAGCTTCCTTCTTCACCTTTCCGAAGCTGCCGCTCTCTCCGGCTGGCGGAGGCGAAGAAGCGGCTTCTTCGCGCAAAGACGATTGTGCCGCTCACAGTGCTCTCCGGAGCGCGGCTTCTGCCGAAAGACGCCCGGGAGCGGCGCTTAGCTCCGGAGAGCATCGTACCTTGGTCTCTAGCGTCTTTTGTAGTCTACATCTTAGCAGAAAGCTTTTCCACTATGTCTGGCAGGGAGAAACTGTGCCAGCACAGAAAACATCTCCCATCGTGTTTTTGAGGTTGCAGAAAGGTGTGCAGAGTGTTTTGCAAGAAGAGAGAGAAAGTTGTCCAAAACAGCTTCCAATGGAATGTTCATGTGATTGGAAAAGGCAGGAGAGTGCAAAGGTACTGTTTTCTATCAGTTGGCAAGCTCCGCACACAATGCCAGTGTTGTACAGCTTCCTTCTTCACCTTTCCGAAGCTGCCGCTCTCTCCGGCTGGCGGAGGCGAAGAAGCGGCTTCTTTGCGCAAAGACGATTGTGCCGCGCACAGTGCTCTCCTTAGCGTGGCTTCTGCCGAAAGACGCCCGGGAGCGGCGCTTAGCTCCGGAGAGCATCGTACCTTGGTCTCTAGCGTCTTTTGTAGTCTACATCTTAGCAGAAAGCTTTTCCACTATGTCTGGCAGGGAGAAACTGTGCCAGCACAGAAAACATCTCCCATCGTGTTTTTGAGGTTGCATAGGGGTCTGCCAAGTGTTTTGCAAGAAGAGAGAGAAAGTTGTCCAAAAGAGCTTCCAATGGAATGTTCATGTGATTGGAAAAGGCAGGAGAGTGCAAAGGTACTGTTTTGTATCAGTTGGCAAGCTGCGCACACAATGCCAGTGTTGTACAGCTTCCTTCTTCACCTTTCCGAAGCTGCCGCTCTCTCCGGCTGGCGGAGGCGAAGAAGCGGCTTCTTCGCGCAAAGACGATTGTGCCGCTCACAGTGCTCTCCGGAGCGCGGCTTCTGCCGAAAGACGCCCGGGAGCGGCGCTTAGCTCCGGAGAGCATCGTACCTTGGTCTCTAGCGTCTTTTGTAGTCTACATCTTAGCAGAAAGCTTTTCCACTATGTCTGGCAGGGAGAAACTGTGCCAGCACAGAAAACATCTCCCATCGTGTTTTTGAGGTTGCATAGGGGTCTGCCAAGTGTTTTGCAAGAAGAGAGAGAAAGTTGTCCAAAACAGCTTCCAATGGAATGTTCATGTGATTGGAAAAGGCAGGAGAGTGCAAAGGTACTGTTTTGTATCAGTTGGCAAGCTGCGCACACAATGCCAGTGTTGTAGAGCTTCCTTCTTCACCTTTCCGAAGCTGCCGCTCTCTCCGGCTGGCGGAGGCGAAGAAGCGGCTTCTACGCGCAAAGACGATTGTGCCGCTCACAGTGCTCTCCTGAGTGCGGCTTCTGCCGAAAGACGCCCGGGAGCGGCGCTTAGCTCCGGAGAGCATCGTACCTTGGTCTCTAGCGTCTTTTGTAGTCTACATCTTAGCAGAAAGCTTTTCCACTATGTCTGGCAGGGAGAAACTGTGCCAGCACAGAAAACATCTCCCATCGTGTTTTTGAGGTTGCAGAAAGGTGTTCCGAGTGTTTTGGAAGAAGAGAGAGAAAGTTGTCCAAAACAGCTTCCAATGGAATGTTCATGTGATTGGAAAAGGCAGGAGAGTGCAAAGGTACTGTTTTGTATCAGTTGGCAAGCTGCGCACACAATGCCAGTGTTGTACAGCTTCCTTCTTCACCTTTCCGAAGCTGCCGCTCTCTCCGGCTGGCGGAGGTGAAGAAGCGGCTTCTTCGCGCAAAGACGATTGTGCCGCTCACAGTGCTCTCCGGAGAGCGGCTTCTGCCGAAAGACGCCCGGGAGCGGCGCTTAGCTCCGGAGAGCATCATACCTTGGTCTTTAGCGTCTTTTGTAGTCTACATCTTAGCAGAAAGCTTTTCCACTATGTCTGGCAGGGAGAAACTGTGCCAGCACAGAAAACATCTCCCATCGTGTTTTTGAGGTTGCAGAAAGGTGTGCAGAGTGTTTTGCAAGAAGAGAGAGAAAGTTGTCCAAAACAGCTTCCAATGGAATGTTCATGTGATTGGAAAAGGCAGGAGAGTGCAAAGGTACTGTTGTCTATCAGTTGGCAAGCTGCGCACACAATGCCAGTGTTGTACAGCTTCCTTCTTCACCTTTCCGAAGCTGCCGCTCTCTCTGGCTGGCGGAGGTGAAGAAGCGGCGTCTTCGCGCAAAGACGATTGTGCCGCTCACAGTGCTCTCCGGAGCGCGGCTTCTGCCGAAAGACACCCGGGAGCGGCGCTTAGCTCCGGAGAGCATCGTACCTTGGTCTTTAGCGTCTTTTGTAGTCTACATCTTAGCAGAAAGCTTTTCCACTATGTCTGGCAGGGAGAAACTGTGCCAGCACAGAAAACATCTCCCATCGTGTTTTTGAGGTTGCAGAAAGGTGTGCAGAGTGTTTTGCAAGAAGAGAGAGAAAATTGTCCAAAACAGCTTCCAATGGAATGTTCATGTGATTGGAAAAGGCAGGAGAGTGCAAAGGTACTGTTGTCTATCAGTTGGCAAGCTGCGCACACAATGCCAGTGTTGTACAGCTTCCTTCTTCACCTTTCCGAAGCTGCCGCTCTCTCCGGCTGGCGGAAGCGAAGAAGCGGCTTCTTCGCGCAAAGACGATTGTGCCGCTCACAGTGCTCTCCTTAGCGCGGCTTCGGCCGAAAGACGCCCGGGAGCGGCGCTTAGCTCCGGAGAGCATCGTACCTTGGTCTTTAGCGTCTTTTGTAGTCTACATCTTAGCAGAAAGCTTTTCCACTATGTCTGGCAGGGAGAAACTGTGCCAGCACAGAAAACATCTCCCATCGTGTTTTTGAGGTTGCAGAAAGGTGTGCAGAGTGTTTTGGAAGAAGAGAGAGAAAGTTGTCCAAAACAGCTTCCAATGGAATGTTCATGTGATTGGAAAAGGCAGGAGAGTGCAAAGGTACTGTTGTCTATCAGTTGGCAAGCTGCGCACACAATGCCAGTGTTGTACAGCTTCCTTCTTCACCTTTCCGAAGCTGCCGCTCTCTCCGGCTGGCGGAGGCGAAGAAGCGGCTTCTTCGCGCAATGACGATTGTGCCGCTCACAGTGCTCTCCGGAGCGCGGCTTCTGCCGAAAGACGCCCGGGAGCTGCGCTTAGCTCCGGAGAGCATCGTACCTTGGTCTTTAGCGTCTTTTGTAGTCTACATCTTAGCAGAAAGCTTTTCCACTATGTCTGGCAGGGAGAAACTGTGCCAGCACAGAAAACATCTCCCATCGTGTTTTTGAGGTTGCATAGGGGTCTGCCAAGTGTTTTGTAAGAAGAAGGAGAAAGTTGTCCAAAACAGCTTCCAATGGCATGTTCATGTGATTGGAAAAGGCAGGAGAGTGCAAAGGTACTGTTGTCTATCAGTTGGCAAGCTGCGCACACAATGCCAGTGTTGTACAGCTTCCTTCTTCACCTTTCCGAAGCTGCCGCTCTCTCCGGCTGGCGGAGGCGAAGAAGCGGCTTCTTCGCGCAAAGACGATTGTGCCGCTCACAGTGCTCTCCTGAGTGCGGCTTCTGCCGAAAGACGCCCGGGAGCGGCGCTTAGCTCCGGAGAGCATCGTACCTTGGTCTCTAGCGTCTTTTGTAGTCTACATCTGAGCAGAAATCTTTTCCACTATGTCTGGCAGGGAGAAACTGTGCCAGCACAGAAAACATCTCCCATCGTTTTTTTGAGGTTGCAGAAAGGTGTGCTAAGTGTTTTGCAAGAAGAGAGAGAAAGTTGTCCAAAACAGCTTCCAATGGAATGTTCATGTGATTGGAAAAGGCAGGAGAGTGCAAAGGTACTGTTGTCTATCAGTTGGCAAGCTGCGCACACAATGCCAGTGTTGTAGAGCTTCCTTCTTCACCTTTCCGAAGCTGCCGCTCTCTCCGGCTGGCGGAGGCGAAGAAGCGGCTTCTTTGCGCAAAGACGATTATGCCGCTCACAGTGCTCTCCTTAGCGCGGCTTCTGCCGAAAGACGCCCGGGAGCGGCGCTAAGCTCCGGAGAGCATCGTACCTTGGTCTTTAGCGTCTTTTGTAGTCTACATCTTAGCAGAAAGCTTTTCCACTATGTCTGGCAGGGAGAAACTGTGCCAGCACAGAAAACATCTCCCATCGTGTTTTTGAGGTTGCAGAAAGGTGTGCAGAGTGTTTTGCAAGAAGAGAGAGAAAGTTGTCCAAAACAGCTTCCAATGGAATGTTCATGTGATTGGAAAAGGCAGGAGAGTGCAAAGGTACTGTTTTCTATCAGTTGGCAAGCTGCGCACACAATGCCAGTGTTGTACAGCTTCCTTCTTCACCTTTCCGAAGCTGCCGCTCTCTCCGGCTGGCGGAGGCGAAGAAGCGGCTTCTTCGCGCAAAGACGATTGTGCCGCTCACAGTGCTCTCCGGAGCGCGGCTTTTGCCGAAAGACGCCCGGGAGCGGCGCTTAGCTCCGGAGAGCATCGTACCTTGGTCTCTAGCGTCTTTTGTAGTCTACATCTGAGCAGAAAGCTTTTCCACTATGTCTGGCAGGGAGAAACTGTGCCAGCACAGAAAACATCTCCCATCGTGTTTTTGAGGTTGCAGAAAGGTGTGCAGAGTGTTTTGCAAGAAGAGAGAGAAAGTTGTCCAAAACAGCTTCCAATGGAATGTTCATGTGATTGGAAAAGGCAGGAGAGTGCAAAGGTAGTTTTCTATCAGTTGGCAAGCTGCGCACACAATGCCAGTGTTGTACAGCTTCCTTCTTCACCTTTCCGAAGCTGCCGCTCTCTCCGGCTGGCGGAGGCGAAGAAGCCGCTTCTTCGCGCAAAGACGATTGTGCCGCTCACAGTGCTCTCCGGAGCGCGGCTTCTGCCGAAAGACGCCCGGGAGCGGCGCTTAGCTCCGGAGAGCATCGTACCTTGGTCTCTAGCGTCTTTTGTAGTCTACATCTGAGCAGAAAGCTTTTCCACTATGTCTGGCAGGGAGAAACTGTGCCAGCACAGAAAACATCTCCCATCGTGTTTTTGAGGTTGCAGAAAGGTGTGCTAAGTGTTTTGCAAGAAGAGAGAGAAAGTTGTCCAAAACAGCTTCCAATGGAATGTTCATGTGATTGGAAAAGGCAGGAGAGTGCAAAGGTACTGTTGTCTATCAGTTGGCAAGCTGCGCACACAATGCCAGTGTTGCAGAGCTTCCTTCTTCACCTTTCCGAAGCTGCCGCTCTCTCCGGCTGGTGGAGGCGAAGAAGCAGCTTCTTCACGCAAAGACGATTGTGCCGCTCACAGTGCTCTCCGGAGCGCGGCTTTTGCCGAAAGACGCCCGGGAGCGGCGCTTAGCTCCGGAGAGCATCATACCTTGGTCTCTAGCGTCTTTTGTAGTCTACATCTGAGCAGAAAGCTTTTCCACTATGTCTGGCAGGGAGAAACTGTGCCAGCACAGAAAACATCTCCCATCGTGTTTTTGAGGTTGCATAGGGGTCTGCCAAGTGTTTTGCAAGAAGAGAGGGAAAGTTGTCCAAAACAGCTTCCAATGGAATGTTCATGTGATTGGAAAAGGCAGGAGAGTGCAAAGGTACTGTTGTCTATCAGTTGGCAAGCTGCGCACACAATGCCAGTGTTGTACAGCTTCCTTCTTCACCTTTCCGAAGCTTCCGCTCTCTCCGGCTGGCGGAGGCGAAGAAGCGGCTTCTTCGCGCAATGACGATTGTGCCGCTCACAGTGCTCTCCGGAGCGCGGCTTCTGCCGAAAGACGCCCGGGAGCGGCGCTTAGCTCCGGAGAGCATCGTACCTTGGTCTTTAGCGTCTTTTGTAGTCTACATCTTAGCAGAAAGCTTTTCCACTATGTCTGGCAGGGAGAAACTGTGCCAGCACAGAAAACATCTCCCATCGTGTTTTTGAGGTTGCAGAAAGGTGTGCAGAGTGTTTTGCAAGAAGAGAGAGAAAGTTGTCCAAAACAGCTTCCAATGGAATGTTCATGTGATTGGAAAAGGCAGGAGAGTGCAAAGGTACTGTTTTCTATCAGTTGGCAAGCTGCGCACACAATGCCAGTGTTGTAGAGCTTCCTTCTTCACCTTTCCGAAGCTGCCGCTCTCTCCGGCTGGTGGAGGCGAAGAAGCAGCTTCTTCGCGCAAAGACGATTGTGCCGCGCACAGTGCTCTCCGGAGCGCGGCTTCTGCCGAAAGACGCCCGGGAGCGGCGCTTAGCTCCGGAGAGCATCGTGCCTTGCTCTCTAGCGTCTTTTGTAGTCTACATCTTAGCAGAAAGCTTTTCCACTATGTCTGGCAGGGAGAAACTGTGCCAGCACAGAAAACATCTCCCATCGTGTTTTTGAGGTTGCATAGGGGTCTGCCAAGTGTTTTGCAAGAAGAAGGAGAAAGTTGTCCAAAACAGCTTCCAATGGAATGTTCATGTGATTGGAAAAGGCAGGAGAGTGCAAAGGTACTGTTGTCTATCAGTTGGCAAGCTGCGCACACAATGCCAGTGTTGTACAGCTTCCTTCTTCACCTTTCCGAAGCTGCCGCTCTCTCCGGCTGGCGGAGGCGAAGAAGCGGCTTCTTCGCGCAAAGACGATTGTGCCGCTCACAGTGCTCTCCTGAGTGCGGCTTCTGCCGAAAGACGCCCGGGAGCGGCGCTTAGCTCCGGAGAGCATCGTACCTTGGTCTCTAGCGTCATTTGTAGTCTACATCTGAGCAGAAAGCTTTTCCACTATGTCTGGCAGGGAGAAACTGTGCCAGCACAGAAAACATCTCCCATCGTTTTTTTGAGGTTGCAGAAAGGTGTGCTAAGTGTTTTGCAAGAAGAGAGAGAAAGTTGTCCAAAACAGCTTCCAATGGAATGTTCATGTGATTGGAAAAGGCAGGAGAGTGCAAAGGTACTGTTGTCTATCAGTTGGCAAGCTGCGCACACAATGCCAGTGTTGTACAGCTTCCTTCTTCACCTTTCCGAAGCTGCCGCTCTCTCCGGCTGGCGGAGGCGAAGAAGCGGCTTCTTTGCGCAAAGACGATTATGCCGCTCACAGTGCTCTCCTTAGCGCGGCTTCTGCCGAAAGACGCCCGGGAGCGGCGCTTAGCTCCGGAGAGCATCGTACCTTGGTCTTTAGCGTCTTTTGTAGTCTACATCTTAGCAGAAAGCTTTTCCACTATGTCTGGCAGGGAGAAACTGTGCCAGCACAGAAAACATCTCCCATCGTGTTTTTGAGGTTGCAGAAAGGTGTGCAGAGTGTTTTGCAAGAAGAGAGAGAAAGTTGTCCAAAACAGCTTCCAATGGAATGTTCATGTGATTGGAAAAGGCAGGAGAGTGCAAAGGTACTGTTTTGTATCAGTTGGCAAGCTGCGCACACAATGCCAGTGTTGTAGAGCTTCCTTCTTCACCTTTCCGAAGCTGCCGCTCTCTCCGGCTGGCGGAGGCGAAGAAGCGGCTTCTTCGCGCAAAGACGATTGTGCCGCTCACAGTGCTCTCCTGAGTGCGGCTTCTGCCGAAAGACGCCCGGGAGCGGCGCTTAGCTCCGGAGAGCATCGTACCTTGGTCTTTAGCGTCTTTTGTAGTCTACATCTTAGCAGAAAGCTTTTCCACTATGTCTGGCAGGGAGAAACTGTGCCAGCACAGAAAACATCTCCCATCGTGTTTTTGAGGTTGCATAGGGGTCTGCCAAGTGTTTGGCAGGAAGAAAAGGAAAGTTGTCCAAAACAGCTTCCAATGGAATGTTCATGTGATTGGAAAAGGCAGGAGAGTGCAAAGGTACTGTTGTCTATCAGTTGGCAAGCTGCGCACACAATGCCAGTGTTGTACAGCTTCCTTCTTCACCTTTCCGAAGCTGCCGCTCTCTCTGGCTGGCGGAGGCGAAGAAGCGGCTTCTTCGCGCAATGACGATTGTGCCGCTCACAGTGCTCTCCTGAGTGCGGCTTCTGCCGAAAGACGCCCGGGAGCTGCGCTTAGCTCCGGAGAGCATCGTACCTTGGTCTTTAGCGTCTTTTGTAGTCTACATCTTAGCAGAAAGCTTTTCCACTATGTCTGGCAGGGAGAAACTGTGCCAGCACAGAAAACATCTCCCATCGTGTTTTTGAGGTTGCAGAAAGGTGTGCAGAGTGTTTTGCAAGAAGAGAGAGAAAGTTGTCCAAAACAGCTTCCAATGGAATGTTCATGTGATTGGAAAAGGCAGGAGAGTGCAAAGGTACTGTTGTCTATCAGTTGGCAAGCTGCGCACACAATGCCAGTGTTGTACAGCTTCCTTCTTCACCTTTCCGAAGCTGCCGCTCTCTCCGGCTGGTGGAGGCAAAGAAGCAGCTTCTTCGCGCAAAGACGATTGTGCCGCGCACAGTGCTCTCCGGAGCGCGGCTTTTGCCGAAAGACGCCTGGGAGCGGCGCTTAGCTCCGGAGAGCATCGTGCCTTGCTCTCTAGCGTCTTTTGTAGTCTACATCTTAGCAGAAAGCTTTTCCACTATGTCTGGCAGGGAGAAACTGTGCCAGCACAGAAAACATCTCCCATCGTGTTTTTGAGGTTGCATAGGGGTGTGCCAAGTGTTTTGCAAGAAGAAGGAGAAAGTTGTCCAAAACAGCTTCCAATGGAATGTTCATGTGATTGGAAAAGGCAGGAGAGTGCAAAGGTACTGTTGTCTATCAGTTGGCAAGCTGCGCACACAATGCCAGTGTTGTACAGCTTCCTTCTTCACCTTTCCGAAGCTGCCGCTCTCTCCGGCTGGCGGAGGCGAAGAAGCGGCTTCTTCGCGCAAAGACGATTGTGCCGCTCACAGTGCTCTCCTGAGTGCGGCTTCTGCCGAAAGACGCCCGGGAGCGGCGCTTAGCTCCGGAGAGCATCGTACCTTGGTCTCTAGCGTCTTTTGTAGTCTACATCTGAGCAGAAAGCTTTTCCACTATGTCTGGCAGGGAGAAACTGTGCCAGCACAGAAAACATCTCCCATCGTTTTTTTGAGGTTGCAGAAAGGTGTGCAGAGTGTTTTGCAAGAAGAGAGAGAAAGTTGTCCAAAACAGCTTCCAATGGAATGTTCATGTGATTGGAAAAGGCAGGAGAGTGCAAAGGTACTGTTGTCTATCAGTTGGCAAGCTGCGCACACAATGCCAGTGTTGTACAGCTTCCTTCTTCACCTTTCCGAAACTGCCGCTCTCTCCGGCTGGCGGAGGCGAAGAAGCGGCTTCTTTGCGCAAAGACGATTATGCCGCTCACAGTGCTCTCCTTAGCGCGGCTTCTGCCGAAAGACGCCCGGGAGCGGCGCTTAGCTCCGGAGAGCATCGTACCTTGGTCTTTAGCGTCTTTTGTAGTCTACATCTTAGCAGAAAGCTTTTCCACTATGTCTGGCAGGGAGAAACTGTGCCAGCACAGAAAACATCTCCCATCATGTTTTTGAGGTTGCAGAAAGGTGTGCAGAGTGTTTTGCAAGAAGAGAGAGAAAGTTGTCCAAAACAGCTTCCAATGGAATGTTCATGTGATTGGAAAAGGCAGGAGAGTGCAAAGGTACTGTTTTGTATCAGTTGGCAAGCTGCGCACACAATGCCAGTGTTGTAGAGCTTCCTTCTTCACCTTTCCGAAGCTGCCGCTCTCTCCGGCTGGCGGAGGCGAAGAAGCGGCTTCTTCGCGCAAAGACGATTGTGCCGCTCACAGTGCTCTCCGGAGCGCGGCTTCTGCCGAAAGACGCCCGGGAGCGGCGCTTAGCTCCGGAGAGGATCGTACCTTGGTCTTTAGCGTCTTTTGTAGTCTACATCTTAGCAGAAAGCTTTTCCACTATGTCTGGCAGGGAGAAACTGTGCCAGCACAGAAAACATCTCCCATCGTGTTTTTGAGGTTGCAGAAAGGTGTGCAGTGTGTTTTGCAAGAAGAGAGAGAAAATTGTCCAAAACAGCTTCCAATGGAATGTTCATGTGATTGGAAAAGGCAGGAGAGTGCAAAGGTACTGTTGTCTATCAGTTGGCAAGCTGCGCACACAATGCCAGTGTTGTACAGCTTCCTTCTTCACCTTTCCGAAGCTGCCGCTCTCTCCGGCTGGCGGAAGCGAAGAAGCGGCTTCTTCGCGCAAAGACGATTGTGCCGCTCACAGTGCTCTCCTTAGCGCGGCTTCGGCCGAAAGACGCCCGGGAGCGGCGCTTAGCTCCGGAGAGCATCGTACCTTGGTCTCTAGCGTCTTTTGTAGTCTACATCTTAGCAGAAAGCTTTTCCACTATGTCTGGCAGGGAGAAACTGTGCCAGCACAGAAAACATCTCCCATCGTGTTTTTGAGGTTGCAGAAAGGTGTGCAGAGTGTTTTGCAAGAAGAGAGAGAAAGTTGTCCAAAACAGCTTCCAATGGAATGTTCATGTGATTGGAAAAGGCAGGAGAGTGCAAAGGTACTGTTGTCTATCAGTTGGCAA
The DNA here is from genome assembly GCF_027579445.1 of Ammospiza nelsoni. Lineage (NCBI taxonomy): Eukaryota > Metazoa > Chordata > Aves > Passeriformes > Passerellidae > Ammospiza > Ammospiza nelsoni. The sequence continues at coordinate 66,305,676 of NC_080669.1, forward strand.
GCTGCGCACACAATGCCAGTGTTGTACAGCTTCCTTCTTCACCTTTCCGAAGCTGCCGCTCTCTCCGGCTGGTGGAGGCAAAGAAGCAGCTTCTTCGCGCAAAGACGATTGTGCCGCGCACAGTGCTCTCCGGAGCGCGGCTTTTGCCGAAAGACGCCTGGGAGCGGCGCTTAGCTCCGGAGAGCATCGTGCCTTGCTCTCTAGCGTCTTTTGTAGTCTACATCTTAGCAGAAAGCTTTTCCACTATGTCTGGCAGGGAGAAACTGTGCCAGCACAGAAAACATCTCCCATCGTGTTTTTGAGGTTGCATAGGGGTGTGCCAAGTGTTTTGCAAGAAGAAGGAGAAAGTTGTCCAAAACAGCTTCCAATGGAATGTTCATGTGATTGGAAAAGGCAGGAGAGTGCAAAGGTACTGTTGTCTATCAGTTGGCAAGCTGCGCACACAATGCCAGTGTTGTAGAGCTTCCTTCTTCACCTTTCCGAAGCTGCCGCTCTCTCCGGCTGGCGGAGGCGAAGAAGCGGCTTCTTCGCGCAAAGACGATTGTGCCGCTCACAGTGCTCTCCTGAGTGCGGCTTCTGCCGAAAGACGCCCGGGAGCGGCGCTTAGCTCCGGAGAGCATCGTACCTTGGTCTCTAGCGTCTTTTGTAGTCTACATCTTAGCAGAAAGCTTTTCCACTATGTCTGGCAGGGAGAAACTGTGCCAGCACAGAAAACATCTCCCATCGTTTTTTTGAGGTTGCAGAAAGGTGTGCAGAGTGTTTTGGAAGAAGAGAGAGAAAGTTGTCCAAAACAGCTTCCAATGGAATGTTCATGTGATTGGAAAAGGCAGGAGAGTGCAAAGGTACTGTTGTCTATCAGTTGGCAAGCTGCGCACACAATGCCAGTGTTGTAGAGCTTCCTTCTTCACCTTTCCGAAGCTGCCGCTCTCTCCGGCTGGCGGAGGCGAAGAAGCGGCTTCTTTGCGCAAAGACGATTATGCCGCTCACAGTGCTCTCCTTAGCGCGGCTTCTGCCGAAAGACGCCCCGGAGCGGCGCTTAGCTCCGGAGAGCATCGTACCTTGGTCTTTAGCGTCTTTTGTAGTCTACATCTTAGCAGAAAGCTTTTCCACTATGTCTGGCAGGGAGAAACTGTGCCAGCACAGAAAACATCTCCCATCGTGTTTTTGAGGTTGCAGAAAGGTGTGCAGAGTGTTTTGCAAGAAGAGAGAGAAAGTTGTCCAAAACAGCTTCCAATGGAATGTTCATGTGATTGGAAAAGGCAGGAGAGTGCAAAGGTACTGTTTTGTATCAGTTGGCAAGCTGCGCACACAATGCCAGTGTTGTAGAGCTTCCTTCTTCACCTTTCCGAAGCTGCCGCTCTCTCCGGCTGGCGGAGGCGAAGAAGCGGCTTCTTCGCGCAAAGACGATTGTGCCGCTCACAGTGCTCTCCTGAGTGCGGCTTCTGCCGAAAGACGCCCGGGAGCGGCGCTTAGCTCCGGAGAGCATCGTACCTTGGTCTTTAGCGTCTTTTGTAGTCTACATCTTAGCAGAAAGCTTTTCCACTATGTCTGGCAGGGAGAAACTGTGCCAGCACAGAAAACATCTCCCATCGTGTTTTTGAGGTTGCATAGGGGTCTGCCAAGTGTTTGGCAGGAAGAAAAGGAAAGTTGTCCAAAACAGCTTCCAATGGAATGTTCATGTGATTGGAAAAGGCAGGAGAGTGCAAAGGTACTGTTGTCTATCAGTTGGCAAGCTGCGCACACAATGCCAGTGTTGTACAGCTTCCTTCTTCACCTTTCCGAAGCTGCCGCTCTCTCTGGCTGGCGGAGGCGAAGAAGCGGCTTCTTCGCGCAATGACGATTGTGCCGCTCACAGTGCTCTCCTGAGCGCGGCTTCTGCCGAAAGACGCCCGGGAGCTGCGCTTAGCTCCAGAGAGCATCGTACCTTGGTCTTTAGCGTCTTTTGTAGTCTACATCTTAGCAGAAAGCTTTTCCACTATGTCTGGCAGGGAGAAACTGTGCCAGCACAGAAAACATCTCCCATCGTGTTTTTGAGGTTGCAGAAAGGTGTGCAGAGTGTTTTGCAAGAAGAGAGAGAAAGTTGTCCAAAACAGCTTCCAATGGAATGTTCATGTGATTGGAAAAGGCAGGAGAGTGCAAAGGTACTGTTGTCTATCAGTTGGCAAGCTGCGCACACAATGCCAGTGTTGTACAGCTTCCTTCTTCACCTTTCCGAAGCTGCCGCTCTCTCCGGCTGGTGGAGGCAAAGAAGCAGCTTCTTCGCGCAAAGACGATTGTGCCGCGCACAGTGCTCTCCGGAGCGAGGCTTTTGCCGAAAGACGCCTGGGAGCGGCGCTTAGCTCCGGAGAGCATCGTGCCTTGCTCTCTAGCGTCTTTTGTAGTCTACATCTTAGCAGAAAGCTTTTCCACTATGTCTGGCAGGGAGAAACTGTGCCAGCACAGAAAACATCTCCCATCGTGTTTTTGAGGTTGCATAGGGGTGTGCCAAGTGTTTTGCAAGAAGAAGGAGAAAGTTGTCCAAAACAGCTTCCAATGGAATGTTCATGTGATTGGAAAAGGCAGGAGAGTGCAAAGGTACTGTTGTCTATCAGTTGGCAAGCTGCGCACACAATGCCAGTGTTGTAGAGCTTCCTTCTTCACCTTTCCGAAGCTGCCGCTCTCTCCGGCTGGCGGAGGCGAAGAAGCGGCTTCTTCGCGCAAAGACGATTGTGCCGCTCACAGTGCTCTCCTGAGTGCGGCTTCTGCCGAAAGACGCCCGGGAGCGGCGCTTAGCTCCGGAGAGCATCGTACCTTGGTCTCTAGCGTCTTTTGTAGTCTACATCTGAGCAGAAAGCTTTTCCACTATGTCTGGCAGGGAGAAACTGTGCCAGCACAGAAAACATCTCCCATCGTTTTTTTGAGGTTGCAGAAAGGTGTGCAGAGTGTTTTGCAAGAAGAGAGAGAAAGTTGTCCAAAACAGCTTCCAATGGAATGTTCATGTGATTGGAAAAGGCAGGAGAGTGCAAAGGTACTGTTGTCTATCAGTTGGCAAGCTGCGCACACAATGCCAGTGTTGTACAGCTTCCTTCTTCACCTTTCCGAAACTGCCGCTCTCTCCGGCTGGCGGAGGCGAACAAGCGGCTTCTTTGCGCAAAGACGATTATGCCGCTCACAGTGCTCTCCTTAGCGCGGCTTCTGCCGAAAGACGCCCGGGAGCGGCGCTTAGCTCCGGAGAGCATCGTACCTTGGTCTTTAGCGTCTTTTGTAGTCTACATCTTAGCAGAAAGCTTTTCCACTATGTCTGGCAGGGAGAAACTGTGCCAGCACAGAAAACATCTCCCATCATGTTTTTGAGGTTGCAGAAAGGTGTGCAGAGTGTTTTGCAAGAAGAGAGAGAAAGTTGTCCAAAACAGCTTCCAATGGAATGTTCATGTGATTGGAAAAGGCAGGAGAGTGCAAAGGTACTGTTTTGTATCAGTTGGCAAGCTGCGCACACAATGCCAGTGTTGTAGAGCTTCCTTCTTCACCTTTCCGAAGCTGCCGCTCTCTCCGGCTGGCGGAGGCGAAGAAGCGGCTTCTTCGCGCAAAGACGATTGTGCCGCTCACAGTGCTCTCTGGAGCGCGGCTTCTGCCGAAAGACGCCCGGGAGCGGCGCTTAGCTCCGGAGAGGATCGTACCTTGGTCTTTAGCGTCTTTTGTAGTCTACATCTTAGCAGAAAGCTTTTCCACTATGTCTGGCAGGGAGAAACTGTGCCAGCACAGAAAACATCTCCCATCGTGTTTTTGAGGTTGCAGAAAGGTGTGCAGTGTGTTTTGCAAGAAGAGAGAGAAAATTGTCCAAAACAGCTTCCAATGGAATGTTCATGTGATTGGAAAAGGCAGGAGAGTGCAAAGGTACTGTTGTCTATCAGTTGGCAAGCTGCGCACACAATGCCAGTGTTGTACAGCTTCCTTCTTCACCTTTCCGAAGCTGCCGATCTCTCCGGCTGGCGGAAGCGAAGAAGCGGCTTCTTCGCGCAAAGACGATTGTGCCGCTCACAGTGCTCTCCTTAGCGCGGCTTCGGCCGAAAGACGCCCGGGAGCGGCGCTTAGCTCCGGAGAGCATCGTACCTTGGTCTCTAGCGTCTTTTGTAGTCTACATCTTAGCAGAAAGCTTTTCCACTATGTCTGGCAGGGAGAAACTGTGCCAGCACAGAAAACATCTCCCATCGTGTTTTTGAGGTTGCAGAAAGGTGTGCAGAGTGTTTTGCAAGAAGAGAGAGAAAGTCGTCCAAAACAGCTTCCAATGGAATATTCATGTGATTGGAAAAGGCAGGAAATTGCAAAGGTACTGTTTTCTATCAGTTGGCAAGCTGCGCACACAATGCCGGTGTTGTACAGCTTCCTTCTTCACCTTTCCGAAGCTGCCGCTCTCTCCGGCTGGCGGAGGCGAAGAAGCGGCTTCTTCGCGCAAAGACGATTGTGCCACTCACAGTGCTCTCCTGAGCGCGGCTTCTGCCGAAAGACGCCCGGGAGCGGCGCTTAGCTCCGGAGAGCATCGTACATTGGTCTTTAGCGTCTTTTGTAGTCTACATCTTAGCAGAAAGCTTTTCCACTATGTCTGGCAGGGAGAAACTGTGCCAGCACAGAAAACATCTCCCATCGTGTTTTTGAGGTTGCATAGGGGTCTGCCAAGTGTTTGGCAGGAAGAAAAGGAAAGTTGTCCAAAACAGCTTCCAATGGAATGTTCATGTGATTGGAAAAGGCAGGAGAGTGCAAAGGTACTGTTGTCTATCAGTTGGCAAGCTGCGCACACAATGCCAGTGTTGTACAGCTTCCTTCTTCACCTTTCCGAAGCTGCCGCTCTCTCTGGCTGGCGGAGGCGAAGAAGCGGCTTCTTCGCGCAATGACGATTGTGCCGCTCACAGTGCTCTCCTGAGCGCGGCTTCTGCCGAAAGACGCCCGGGAGCTGCGCTTAGCTCCAGAGAGCATCGTACCTTGGTCTTTAGCGTCTTTTGTAGTCTACATCTTAGCAGAAAGCTTTTCCACTATGTCTGGCAGGGAGAAACTGTGCCAGCACAGAAAACATCTCCCATCGTGTTTTTGAGGTTGCAGAAAGGTGTGCAGAGTGTTTTGCAAGAAGAGAGAGAAAGTTGTCCAAAACAGCTTCCAATGGAATGTTCATGTGATTGGAAAAGGCAGGAGAGTGCAAAGGTACTGTTGTCTATCAGTTGGCAAGCTGCGCACACAATGCCAGTGTTGTACAGCTTCCTTCTTCACCTTTCCGAAGCTGCCGCTCTCTCCGGCTGGTGGAGGCAAAGAAGCAGCTTCTTCGCGCAAAGACGATTGTGCCGCGCACAGTGCTCTCCGGAGCGAGGCTTTTGCCGAAAGACGCCTGGGAGCGGCGCTTAGCTCCGGAGAGCATCGTGCCTTGCTCTCTAGCGTCTTTTGTAGTCTACATCTTAGCAGAAAGCTTTTCCACTATGTCTGGCAGGGAGAAACTGTGCCAGCACAGAAAACATCTCCCATCGTGTTTTTGAGGTTGCATAGGGGTGTGCCAAGTGTTTTGCAAGAAGAAGGAGAAAGTTGTCCAAAACAGCTTCCAATGGAATGTTCATGTGATTGGAAAAGGCAGGAGAGTGCAAAGGTACTGTTGTCTATCAGTTGGCAAGCTGCGCACACAATGCCAGTGTTGTAGAGCTTCCTTCTTCACCTTTCCGAAGCTGCCGCTCTCTCCGGCTGGCGGAGGCGAAGAAGCGGCTTCTTCGCGCAAAGACGATTGTGCCGCTCACAGTGCTCTCCTGAGTGCGGCTTCTGCCGAAAGACGCCCGGGAGCGGCGCTTAGCTCCGGAGAGCATCGTACCTTGGTCTCTAGCGTCTTTTGTAGTCTACATCTGAGCAGAAAGCTTTTCCACTATGTCTGGCAGGGAGAAACTGTGCCAGCACAGAAAACATCTCCCATCGTTTTTTTGAGGTTGCAGAAAGGTGTGCAGAGTGTTTTGCAAGAAGAGAGAGAAAGTTGTCCAAAACAGCTTCCAATGGAATGTTCATGTGATTGGAAAAGGCAGGAGAGTGCAAAGGTACTGTTGTCTATCAGTTGGCAAGCTGCGCACACAATGCCAGTGTTGTACAGCTTCCTTCTTCACCTTTCCGAAACTGCCGCTCTCTCCGGCTGGCGGAGGCGAACAAGCGGCTTCTTTGCGCAAAGACGATTATGCCGCTCACAGTGCTCTCCTTAGCGCGGCTTCTGCCGAAAGACGCCCGGGAGCGGCGCTTAGCTCCGGAGAGCATCGTACCTTGGTCTTTAGCGTCTTTTGTAGTCTACATCTTAGCAGAAAGCTTTTCCACTATGTCTGGCAGGGAGAAACTGTGCCAGCACAGAAAACATCTCCCATCATGTTTTTGAGGTTGCAGAAAGGTGTGCAGAGTGTTTTGCAAGAAGAGAGAGAAAGTTGTCCAAAACAGCTTCCAATGGAATGTTCATGTGATTGGAAAAGGCAGGAGAGTGCAAAGGTACTGTTTTGTATCAGTTGGCAAGCTGCGCACACAATGCCAGTGTTGTAGAGCTTCCTTCTTCACCTTTCCGAAGCTGCCGCTCTCTCCGGCTGGCGGAGGCGAAGAAGCGGCTTCTTCGCGCAAAGACGATTGTGCCGCTCACAGTGCTCTCTGGAGCGCGGCTTCTGCCGAAAGACGCCCGGGAGCGGCGCTTAGCTCCGGAGAGGATCGTACCTTGGTCTTTAGCGTCTTTTGTAGTCTACATCTTAGCAGAAAGCTTTTCCACTATGTCTGGCAGGGAGAAACTGTGCCAGCACAGAAAACATCTCCCATCGTGTTTTTGAGGTTGCAGAAAGGTGTGCAGTGTGTTTTGCAAGAAGAGAGAGAAAATTGTCCAAAACAGCTTCCAATGGAATGTTCATGTGATTGGAAAAGGCAGGAGAGTGCAAAGGTACTGTTGTCTATCAGTTGGCAAGCTGCGCACACAATGCCAGTGTTGTACAGCTTCCTTCTTCACCTTTCCGAAGCTGCCGCTCTCTCCGGCTGGCGGAAGCGAAGAAGCGGCTTCTTCGCGCAAAGACGATTGTGCCGCTCACAGTGCTCTCCTTAGCGCGGCTTCGGCCGAAAGACGCCCGGGAGCGGCGCTTAGCTCCGGAGAGCATCGTACCTTGGTCTCTAGCGTCTTTTGTAGTCTACATCTTAGCAGAAAGCTTTTCCACTATGTCTGGCAGGGAGAAACTGTGCCAGCACAGAAAACATCTCCCATCGTGTTTTTGAGGTTGCAGAAAGGTGTGCAGAGTGTTTTGCAAGAAGAGAGAGAAAGTCGTCCAAAACAGCTTCCAATGGAATATTCATGTGATTGGAAAAGGCAGGAAATTGCAAAGGTACTGTTTTCTATCAGTTGGCAAGCTGCGCACACAATGCCGGTGTTGTACAGCTTCCTTCTTCACCTTTCCGAAGCTGCCGCTCTCTCCGGCTGGCGGAGGCGAAGAAGCGGCTTCTTCGCGCAAAGACGATTGTGCCACTCACAGTGCTCTCCTGAGCGCGGCTTCTGCCGAAAGACGCCCGGGAGCGGCGCTTAGCTCCGGAGAGCATCGTACATTGGTCTTTAGCGTCTTTTGTAGTCTACATCTTAGCAGAAAGCTTTTCCACTATGTCTGGCAGGGAGAAACTGTGCCAGCACAGAAAACATCTCCCATCGTGTTTTTGAGGTTGCATAGGGGTCTGCCAAGTGTTTGGCAGGAAGAAAAGGAAAGTTGTCCAAAACAGCTTCCAATGGAATGTTCATGTGATTGGAAAAGGCAGGAGAGTGCAAAGGTACTGTTGTCTATCAGTTGGCAAGCTGCGCACACAATGCCAGTGTTGTAGAGCTTCCTTCTTCACCTTTCCGAAGCTGCCGCTCTCTCCGGCTGGCGGAGGCGAAGAAGCGGCTTCTTCGCGCAAAGACGATTGTGCCGCTCACAGTGCTCTCCGGAGCGCGGCTTCTGCCGAAAGACGCCCGGGAGCGGCGCTTAGCTCCGGAGAGCATCGTACCTTGGTCTTTAGCGTCTTTTGTAGTCTACATCTTAGCAGAAAGCTTTTCCACTATGTCTGGCAGGGAGAAACTGTGCCAGCACAGAAAACATCTCCCATCGTGTTTTTGAGGTTGCAGAAAGGTGTGCAGAGTGTTTTGCAAGAAGAGAGAGAAAGTTGTCCAAAACAGCTTCCAATGGAATGTTCATGTGATTGGAAAAGGCAGGAGAGTGCAAAGGTACTGTTGTCTATCAGTTGGCAAGCTGCGCACACAATGCCAGTGTTGTACAGCTTCCTTCTTCACCTTTCCGAAGCTGCCGCTCTCTCCGGCTGGTGGAGGCAAAGAAGCAGCTTCTTCGCGCAAAGACGATTGTGCCGCGCACAGTGCTCTCCGGAGCGCGGCTTTTGCCGAAAGACGCCTGGGAGCGGCGCTTAGCTCCGGAGAGCATCGTGCCTTGCTCTCTAGCGTCTTTTGTAGTCTACATCTTAGCAGAAAGCTTTTCCACTATGTCTGGCAGGGAGAAACTGTGCCAGCACAGAAAACATCTCCCATCGTGTTTTTGAGGTTGCATAGGGGTCTGCCAAGTGTTTTGCAAGAAGAAGGAGAAAGTTGTCCAAAACAGCTTCCAATGGAATGTTCATGTGATTGGAAAAGGCAGGAGAGTGCAAAGGTACTGTTGTCTATCAGTTGGCAAGCTGCGCACACAATGCCAGTGTTGTAGAGCTTCCTTCTTCACCTTTCCGAAGCTGCCGCTCTCTCCGGCTGGCGGAGGCGAAGAAGCGGCTTCTTCGCGCAAAGACGATTGTGCCGCTCACAGTGCTCTCCTGAGTGCGGCTTCTGCCGAAAGACGCCCGGGAGCGGCGCTTAGCTCCGGAGAGCATCGTACCTTGGTCTCTAGCGTCTTTTGTAGTCTACATCTGAGCAGAAAGCTTTTCCACTATGTCTGGCAGGGAGAAACTGTGCCAGCACAGAAAACATCTCCCATCGTTTTTTTGAGGTTGCAGAAAGGTGTGCAGAGTGTTTTGCAAGAAGAGAGAGAAAGTTGTCCAAAACAGCTTCCAATGGAATGTTCATGTGATTGGAAAAGGCAGGAGAGTGCAAAGGTACTGTTGTCTATCAGTTGGCAAGCTGCGCACACAATGCCAGTGTTGTACAGCTTCCTTCTTCACCTTTCCGAAGCTGCCGCTCTCTCCGGCTGGCGGAGGCGAAGAAGCGGCTTCTTTGCGCAAAGACGATTATGCCGCTCACAGTGCTCTCCTTAGCGCGGCTTCTGCCGAAAGACGCCCGGGAGCGGCGCTTAGCTCCGGAGAGCATCGTACCTTGGTCTTTAGCGTCTTTTGTAGTCTACATCTTAGCAGAAAGCTTTTCCACTATGTCTGGCAGGGAGAAACTGTGCCAGCACAGAAAACATCTCCCATCGTGTTTTTGAGGTTGCAGAAAGGTGTGCAGAGTGTTTTGCAAGAAGAGAGAGAAAGTTGTCCAAAACAGCTTCCAATGGAATGTTCATGTGATTGGAAAAGGCAGGAGAGTGCAAAGGTACTGTTTTGTATCAGTTGGCAAGCTGCGCACACAATGCCAGTGTTGTAGAGCTTCCTTCTTCACCTTTCCGAAGCTGCCGCTCTCTCCGGCTGGCGGAGGCGAAGAAGCGGCTTCTTCGCGCAAAGACGATTGTGCCGCTCACAGTGCTCTCCGGAGCGCGGCTTCTGCCGAAAGACGCCCGGGAGCGGCGCTTAGCTCCGGAGAGGATCGTACCTTGGTCTTTAGCGTCTTTTGTAGTCTACATCTTAGCAGAAAGCTTTTCCACTATGTCTGGCAGGGAGAAACTGTGCCAGCACAGAAAACATCTCCCATCGTGTTTTTGAGGTTGCAGAAAGGTGTGCAGTGTGTTTTGCAAGAAGAGAGAGAAAATTGTCCAAAACAGCTTCCAATGGAATGTTCATGTGATTGGAAAAGGCAGGAGAGTGCAAAGGTACTGTTGTCTATCAGTTGGCAAGCTGCGCACACAATGCCAGTGTTGTAGAGCTTCCTTCTTCACCTTTCCGAAGCTGCCGCTCTCTCCGGCTGGCGGAGGCGAAGAAGCGGCTTCTTCGCGCAAAGACGATTGTGCCGCTCACAGTGCTCTCCGGAGCGCGGCTTCTGCCGAAAGACGCCCGGGAGCGGCGCTTAGCTCCGGAGAGCATCGTACCTTGGTCTTTAGCGTCTTTTGTAGTCTACATCTTAGCAGAAAGCTTTTCCACTATGTCTGGCAGGGAGAAACTGTGCCAGCACAGAAAACATCTCCCATCGTGTTTTTGAGGTTGCAGAAAGGTGTGCAGAGTGTTTTGCAAGAAGAGAGAGAAAGTTGTCCAAAACAGCTTCCAATGGAATGTTCATGTGATTGGAAAAGGCAGGAGAGTGCAAAGGTACTGTTGTCTATCAGTTGGCAAGCTGCGCACACAATGCCAGTGTTGTACAGCTTCCTTCTTCACCTTTCCGAAGCTGCCGCTCTCTCCGGCTGGTGGAGGCGAAGAAGCAGCTTCTTCGCGCAAAGACGATTGTGCCGCTCACAGTGCTCTCCGGAGCGCGGCTTTTGCCGAAAGACGCCTGGGAGCGGCGCTTAGCTCCGGAGAGCATCGTGCCTTGCTCTCTAGCGTCTTTTGTAGTCTACATCTTAGCAGAAAGCTTTTCCACTATGTCTGGCAGGGAGAAACTGTGCCAGCACAGAAAACATCTCCCATCGTGTTTTTGAGGTTGCATAGGGGTCTGCCAAGTGTTTTGCAAGAAGAAGGAGAAAGTTGTCCAAAACAGCTTCCAATGGAATGTTCATGTGATTGGAAAAGGCAGGAGAGTGCAAAGGTACTGTTTTCTATCAGTTGGCAAGCTGCGCACACAATGCCAGTGTTGTACAGCTTCCTTCTTCACCTTTCCGAAGCTGCCGCTCTCTCCGGCTGGCGGAGGCGAAGAAGCGGCTTCTTCGCGCAAAGACGATTGTGCCGCTCACAGTGCTCTCCTGAGTGCGGCTTCTGCCGAAAGACGCCCGGGAGCGGCGCTTAGCTCCGGAGAGCATCGTACCTTGGTCTCTAGCGTCTTTTGTAGTCTACATCTGAGCAGAAAGCTTTTCCACTATGTCTGGCAGGGAGAAACTGTGCCAGCACAGAAAACATCTCCCATCGTTTTTTTGAGGTTGCAGAAAGGTGTGCTAAGTGTTTTGCAAGAAGAGAGAAAGTTGTCCAAAACAGCTTCCAATGGAATGTTCATGTGATTGGAAAACGCAGGAGAGTGCAAAGGTACTGTTGTCTATCAGTTGGCAAGCTGCGCACACAATGCCAGTGTTGTACAGCTTCCTTCTTCACCTTTCCGAAGCTGCCGCTCTCTCCGGCTGGCGGAGGCGAAGAAGCGGCTTCTTCGCGCAAAGACGATTATGCCGCTCACAGTGCTCTCCTTAGCGCGGCTTCTGCCGAAAGACGCCCGGGAGCGGCGCTTAGCTCCGGAGAGCATCGTACCTTGGTCTTTAGCGTCTTTTGTAGTCTACATCTTAGCAGAAAGCTTTTCCACTATGTCTGGCAGGGAGAAACTGTGCCAGCACAGAAAACATCTCCCATCGTGTTTTTGAGGTTGCAGAAAGGTGTGCAGAGTGTTTTGCAAGAAGAGAGAGAAAGTTGTCCAAAACAGCTTCCAATGGAATGTTCATGTGATTGGAAAAGGCAGGAGATTGCAAAGGTACTGTTTTGTATCAGTTGGCAAGCTGCGCACACAATGCCAGTGTTGTACAGCTTCCTTCTTCACCTTTCCGAAGCTGCCGCTCTCTCCGGCTGGCGGAGGCGAAGAAGCGGCTTCTTCGCGCAAAGACGATTGTGCCGCTCACAGTGCTCTCTGGAGCGCGGCTTCTGCCGAAAGACGCCCGGGAGCGGCGCTTAGCTCCGGAGAGGATCGTACCTTGGTCTTTAGCGTCTTTTGTAGTCTACATCTTAGCAGAAAGCTTTTCCACTATGTCTGGCAGGGAGAAACTGTGCCAGCACAGAAAACATCTCCCATCGTGTTTTTGAGGTTGCAGAAAGGTGTGCAGTGTGTTTTGCAAGAATAGAGAGAAAGTCGTCCAGAACAGCTTCCAATGGAATATTCATGTGATTGGAAAAGGCAGGAGATTGCAAAGGTACTGTTTTCTATCAGTTGGCAAGCTGCGCACACAATGCCGGTGTTGTACAGCTTCCTTCTTCACCTTTCCGAAGCTGCCGCTCTCTCCGGCTGGCGGAGGCGAAGAAGCGGCTTCTTCGCGCAAAGACGATTGTGCCACTCACAGTGCTCTCCTGAGCGCGGCTTCTGCCGAAAGACGCCCGGGAGCGGCGCTTAGCTCCGGAGAGCATCGTACATTGGTCTTTAGCGTCTTTTGTAGTCTACATCTTAGCAGAAAGCTTTTCCACTATGTCTGGCAGGGAGAAACTGTGCCAGCACAGAAAACATCTCCCATCGTGTTTTTGAGGTTGCATAGGGGTCTGCCAAGTGTTTGGCAGGAAGAAAAGGAAAGTTGTCCAAAACAGCTTCCAATGGAATGTTCATGTGATTGGAAAAGGCAGGAGAGTGCAAAGGTACTGTTGTCTATCAGTTGGCAAGCTGCGCACACAATGCCAGTGTTGTAGAGCTTCCTTCTTCACCTTTCCGAAGCTGCCGCTCTCTCCGGCTGGCGGAGGCGAAGAAGCGGCTTCTTCGCGCAAAGACGATTGTGCCGCTCACAGTGCTCTCCGGAGCGCGGCTTCTGCCGAAAGACGCCCGGGAGCGGCGCTTAGCTCCGGAGAGCATCGTACCTTGGTCTTTAGCGTCTTTTGTAGTCTACATCTTAGCAGAAAGCTTTTCCACTATGTCTGGCAGGGAGAAACTGTGCCAGCACAGAAAACATCTCCCATCGTGTTTTTGAGGTTGCAGAAAGGTGTGCAGAGTGTTTTGCAAGAAGAGAGAGAAAGTTGTCCAAAACAGCTTCCAATGGAATGTTCATGTGATTGGAAAAGGCAGGAGAGTGCAAAGGTACTGTTGTCTATCAGTTGGCAAGCTGCGCACACAATGCCAGTGTTGTACAGCTTCCTTCTTCACCTTTCCGAAGCTGCCGCTCTCTCCGGCTGGTGGAGGCGAAGAAGCAGCTTCTTCGCGCAAAGACGATTGTGCCGCGCACAGTGCTCTCCGGAGCGCGGCTTTTGCCGAAAGACGCCTGGGAGCGGCGCTTAGCTCCGGAGAGCATCGTGCCTTGCTCTCTAGCGTCTTTTGTAGTCTACATCTTAGCAGAAAGCTTTTCCACTATGTCTGGCAGGGAGAAACTGTGCCAGCACAGAAAACATCTCCCATCGTGTTTTTGAGGTTGCATAGGGGTCTGCCAAGTGTTTTGCAAGAAGAAGGAGAAAGTTGTCCAAAACAGCTTCCAATGGAATGTTCATGTGATTGGAAAAGGCAGGAGAGTGCAAAGGTACTGTTTTGTATCAGTTGGCAAGCTGCGCACACAATGCCAGTGTTGTACAGCTTCCTTCTTCACCTTTCCGAAGCTGCCGCTCTCTCCGGCTGGCGGAGGCGAAGAAGCGGCTTCTTCGCGCAAAGACGATTGTGCCGCTCACAGTGCTCTCCTGAGTGCGGCTTCTGCCGAAAGACGCCCGGGAGCGGCGCTTAGCTCCGGAGAGCATCGTACCTTGGTCTCTAGCGTCTTTTGTAGTCTACATCTGAGCAGAAAGCTTTTCCACTATGTCTGGCAGGGAGAAACTGTGCCAGCACAGAAAACATCTCCCATCGTTTTTTTGAGGTTGCAGAAAGGTGTGCTAAGTGTTTTGCAAGAAGAGAGAGAAAGTTGTCCAAAACAGCTTCCAATGGAATGTTCATGTGATTGGAAAAGGCAGGAGAGTGCAAAGGTACTGTTGTCTATCAGTTGGCAAGCTGCGCACACAATGCCAGTGTTGTACAGCTTCCTTCTTCACCTTTCCGAAGCTGCCGCTCTCTCCGGCTGGCGGAGGCGAAGAAGCGGCTTCTTCGCGCAAAGACGATTATGCCGCTCACAGTGCTCTCCTTAGCGCGGCTTCTGCCGAAAGACGCCCGGGAGCGGCGCTTAGCTCCGGAGAGCATCGTACCTTGGTCTTTAGCGTCTTTTGTAGTCTACATCTTAGCAGAAAGCTTTTCCACTATGTCTGGCAGGGAGAAACTGTGCCAGCACAGAAAACATCTCCCATCGTGTTTTTGAGGTTGCAGAAAGGTGTGCAGAGTGTTTTGCAAGAAGAGAGAGAAAGTTGTCCAAAACAGCTTCCAATGGAATGTTCATGTGATTGGAAAAGGCAGGAGAGTGCAAAGGTACTGTTTTGTATCAGTTGGCAAGCTGCGCACACAATGCCAGTGTTGTAGAGCTTCCTTCTTCACCTTTCCGAAGCTGCCGCTCTCTCCGGCTGGCGGAGGCGAAGAAGCGGCTTCTTCGCGCAAAGACGATTGTGCCGCTCACAGTGCTCTCCGGAGCGCGGCATCTGCCGAAAGACGCCCGGGAGCGGCGCTTAGCTCCGGAGAGGATCGTACCTTGGTCTTTAGCGTCTTTTGTAGTCTACATCTTAGCAGAAAGCTTTTCCACTATGTCTGGCAGGGAGAAACTGTGCCAGCACAGAAAACATCTCCCATCGTGTTTTTGAGGTTGCAGAAAGGTGTGCAGTGTGTTTTGCAAGAATAGAGAGAAAGATGTCCAAAACAGATTCCAATGGAATGTTCATGTGATTGGAAAAGGCAGGAGAGTGCAAAGGTACTGTTGTCTATCAGTGGGCAAGCTGCGCACACAATGCCAGTGTTTGTACAGCTTCCTTCTTCACCTTTCCGAAGCTGCCGCTCTCTCTGGCTGGCGGAGGTGAAGAAGCGGCTTCTTCGCGCAAAGACGATTGTGCCGCTCACAGTGCTCTCCGGAGCGCGGCTTCTGCCGAAAGACGCCCGGAGCGGCGCTTAGCTCCGGAGAGCATCGTACCTTGGTCTTTAGCGTCTTTTGTAGTCTACATCTTAGCAGAAAGCTTTTCCACTATGTCTGGCAGGGAGAAACTGTGCCAGCACAGAAAACATCTCCCATCGTGTTTTTGAGGTTGCAGAAAGGTGTGCAGAGTGTTTTGCAAGAATAGAGAGAAAGTTGTCCAAAACAGCTTCCAATGGAATGTTCATGTGATTGGAAAAGGCAGGAGAGTGCAAAGGTACTGTTGTCTATCAGTTGGCAAGCTGCGCACACAATGCCAGTGTTGTACAGCTTCCTTCTTCACCTTTCCGAAGCTGCCGCTCTCTCTGGCTGGCGGAGGTGAAGAAGCGGCGTCTTCGCGCAAAGACGATTGTGCCGCTCACAGTGCTCTCCGGAGCGCGGCTTCTGCCGAAAGACGCCCGGGAGCGGCGCTTAGCTCCGGAGAGCATCGTACCTTGGTCTTTAGCGTCTTTTGTAGTCTACATCTTAGCAGAAAGCTTTTCCACTATGTCTGGCAGGGAGAAACTGTGCCAGCACAGAAAACATCTCCCATCGTGTTTTTGAGGTTGCAGAAAGGTGTGCTAAGTGTTTTGCAAGAAGAGAGAGAAAATTGTCCAAAACAGCTTCCAATGGAATGTTCATGTGATTGGAAAAGGCAGGAGAGTGCAATGGTACTGTTGTCTATCAGTTGGCAAGCTGCGCACACAATGCCAGTGTTGTACAGCTTCCTTCTTCACCTTTCCGAAGCTGCCGCTCTCTCCGGCTGGCGGAAGCGAAGAAGCGGCTTCTTCGCGCAAAGACGATTGTGCCGCTCACAGTGCTCTCCGGAGCGCGGCTTCGGCCGAAAGACGCCCGGGAGCGGCGCTTAGCTCCGGAGAGCATCGTACCTTGGTCTCTAGCGTCTTTTGTAGTCTACATCTTAGCAGAAAGCTTTTCCACTATGTCTGGCAGGGAGAAACTGTGCCAGCACAGAAAACATCTCCCATCGTGTTTTTGAGGTTGCAGAAAGGTGTGCAGAGTGTTTTGCAAGAAGAGAGAGAAAGTCGTCCAAAACAGCTTCCAATGGAATATTCATGTGATTGGAAAAGGCAGGAGAGTGCAAAGGTACTGTTTTCTATCAGTTGGCAAGCTGCGCACACAATGCCAGTGTTGTACAGCTTCCTTCTTCACCTTTCCGAAGCTGCCGCTCTCTCCGGCTGGCGGAGGCGAAGAAGCGGCTTCTTCGCGCAAAGACGATTGTGCCACTCACAGTGCTCTCCGGAGCGCGGCTTCTGCCGAAAGACGCCCGGGAGCGGCGCTTAGCTCCGGAGAGCATCGTACCTTGGTCTTTAGCGTCTTTTGTAGTCTACATCTTAGCAGAAAGCTTTTCCACTATGTCTGGCAGGGAGAAACTGTGCCAGCACAGAAAACATCTCCCATCGTGTTTTTGAGGTTGCATAGGGGTCTGCCAAGTGTTTGGCAGGAAGAAAAGGAAAGTTGTCCAAAACAGCTTCCAATGGAATGTTCATGTGATTGGAAAAGGCAGGAGAGTGCAAAGGTACTGTTGTCTATCAGTTGGCAAGCTGCGCACACAATGCCAGTGTTGTAGAGCTTCCTTCTTCACCTTTCCGAAGCTGCCGCTCTCTCCGGCTGGCGGAGGCAAAGAAGCGGCTTCTTCGCGCAAAGACGATTGTGCCGCTCACAGTGCTCTCCGGAGCGCGGCTTCTGCCGAAAGACGCCTGGGAGCGGCGCTTAGCTCCGGAGAGGATCGTACCTTGGTCTTTAGCGTCTTTTGTAGTCTACATCTTAGCAGAAAGCTTTTCCACTATGTCTGGCAGGGAGAAACTGTGCCAGCACAGAAAACATCTCCCATCGTGTTTTTGAGGTTGCAGAAAGGTGTGCAGAGTGTTTTGCAAGAAGAGAGAGAAAGTTGTCCAAAACAGCTTCCAATGGAATGTTCATGTGATTGGAAAAGGCAGGAGAGTGCAAAGGTACTGTTGTCTATCAGTTGGCAAGCTGCGCACACAATGCCAGTGTTGTACAGCTTCCTTCTTCACCTTTCCGAAGCTGCCGCTCTCTCCGGCTGGCGGAGGCGAAGAAGCGGCTTCTTCGCGCAAAGACGATTGTGCCGCTCACAGTGCTCTCCTGAGTGCGGCTTCTGCCGAAAGACGCCCGGGAGCGGCGCTTAGCTCCGGAGAGCATCGTACCTTGGTCTCTAGCGTCTTTTGTAGTCTACATCTGAGCAGAAAGCTTTTCCACTATGTCTGGCAGGGAGAAACTGTGCCAGCACAGAAAACATCTCCCATCGTTTTTTTGAGGTTGCAGAAAGGTGTGCTAAGTGTTTTGCAAGAAGAGAGAGAAAGTTGTCCAAAACAGCTTCCAATGGAATGTTCATGTGATTGGAAAAGGCAGGAGAGTGCAAAGGTACTGTTGTCTATCAGTTGGCAAGCTGCGCACACAATGCCAGTGTTGTACAGCTTCCTTCTTCACCTTTCCGAAGCTGCCGCTCTCTCCGGCTGGCGGAGGCGAAGAAGCGGCTTCTTTGCGCAATGACGATTATGCCGCTCACAGTGCTCTCCTTAGCGCGGCTTCTGCCGAAAGACGCCCGGGAGCGGCGCTTAGCTCCGGAGAGCATCGTACCTTGGTCTTTAGCGTCTTTTGTAGTCTACATCTTAGCAGAAAGCTTTTCCACTATGTCTGGCAGGGAGAAACTGTGCCAGCACAGAAAACATCTCCCATCGTGTTTTTGAGGTTGCAGAAAGGTGTGCAGAGTGTTTTGGAAGAAGAGAGAGAAAGTTGTCCAAAACAGCTTCCAATGGAATGTTCATGTGATTGGAAAAGGCAGGAGAGTGCAAAGGTACTGTTTTGTATCAGTTGGCAAGCTGCGCACACAATGCCAGTGTTGTACAGCTTCCTTCTTCACCTTTCCGAAGCTGCCGCTCTCTCCGGCTGGCGGAGGCGAAGAAGCGGCTTCTTGGCGCAAAGACGATTGTGCCGCTCACAGTGCTCTCCGGAGCGCGGCTTCTGCCGAAAGACGCCCGGGAGCAGCGCTTAGCTCCGGAGAGGATCGTACCTTGGTCTTTAGCGTCTTTTGTAGTCTACATCTTAGCAGAAAGCTTTTCCACTATGTCTGGCAGGGAGAAACTGTGCCAGCACAGAAAACATCTCCCATCGTGTTTTTGAGGTTGCAGAAAGGTGTGCAGAGTGTTTTGCAAGAATAGAGAGAAAGTTGTCCAAAACAGCTTCCAATGGAATGTTCATGTGATTGGAAAAGGCAGGAGAGTGCAAAGGTACTGTTGTCTATCAGTGGGCAAGCTGCGCACACAATGCCAGTGTTGTACAGCTTCCTTCTTCACCTTTCCGAAGCTGCCGCTCTCTCTGGCTGGCGGAGGTGAAGAAGCGGCTTCTTCGCGCAAAGACGATTGTGCCGCTCACAGTGCTCTCCGGAGCGCGGCTTCTGCCGAAAGACGCCCGGGAGCGGCGCTTAGCTCCGGAGAGCATCGTACCTTGGTCTTTAGCGTCTTTTGTAGTCTACATCTTAGCAGAAAGCTTTTCCACTATGTCTGGCAGGGAGAAACTGTGCCAGCACAGAAAACATCTCCCATCGTGTTTTTGAGGTTGCAGAAAGGTGTGCAGAGTGTTTTGCAAGAATAGAGAGAAAGTTGTCCAAAACAGCTTCCAATGGAATGTTCATGTGATTGGAAAAGGCAGGAGAGTGCAAAGGTACTGTTGTCTATCAGTTGGCAAGCTGCGCACACAATGCCAGTGTTGTACAGCTTCCTTCTTCACCTTTCCGAAGCTGCCGCTCTCTCTGGCTGGTGGAGGTGAAGAAGCGGCGTCTTCGCGCAAAGACGATTGTGCCGCTCACAGTGCTCTCCGGAGCGCGGCTTCTGCCGAAAGACGCCCGGGAGCAGCGCTTAGCTCCGGAGAGCATCGTACCTTGGTCTTTAGCGTCTTTTGTAGTCTACATCTTAGCAGAAAGCTTTTCCACTATGTCTGGCAGGGAGAAACTGTGCCAGCACAGAAAACATCTCCCATCGTGTTTTTGAGGTTGCAGAAAGGTGTGCAGAGTGTTTTGCAAGAAGAGAGAGAAAATTGTCCAAAACAGCTTCCAATGGAATGTTCATGTGATTGGAAAAGGCAGGAGAGTGCAAAGGTACTGTTGTCTATCAGTTGGCAAGCTGCGCACACAATGCCAGTGTTGTACAGCTTCCTTCTTCACCTTTCCGAAGCTGCCGCTCTCTCCGGCTGGCGGAAGCGAAGAAGCGGCTTCTTCGCGCAAAGACGATTGTGCCGCTCACAGTGCTCTCCGGAGCGCGGCTTCGGCCGAAAGACGCCCGGGAGCGGCGCTTAGCTCCGGAGAGCATCGTACCTTGGTCTCTAGCGTCTTTTGTAGTCTACATCTTAGCAGAAAGCTTTTCCACTATGTCTGGCAGGGAGAAACTGTGCCAGCACAGAAAACATCTCCCATCGTGTTTTTGAGGTTGCAGAAAGGTGTGCAGAGTGTTTTGCAAGAAGAGAGAGAAAGTCGTCCAAAACAGCTTCCAATGGAATATTCATGTGATTGGAAAAGGCAGGAGAGTGCAAAGGTACTGTTTTCTATCAGTTGGCAAGCTGCGCACACAATGCCAGTGTTGTACAGCTTCCTTCTTCACCTTTCCGAAGCTGCCGCTCTCTCCGGCTGGCGGAGGCGAAGAAGCGGCTTCTTCGCGCAAAGACGATTGTGCCACTCACAGTGCTCTCCGGAGCGCGGCTTCTGCCGAAAGACGCCCGGGAGCGGCGCTTAGCTCCGGAGAGCATCGTACCTTGGTCTTTAGCGTCTTTTGTAGTCTACATCTTAGCAGAAAGCTTTTCCACTATGTCTGGCAGGGAGAAACTGTGCCAGCACAGAAAACATCTCCCATCGTGTTTTTGAGGTTGCATAGGGGTCTGCCAAGTGTTTGGCAGGAAGAAAAGGAAAGTTGTCCAAAACAGCTTCCAATGGAATGTTCATGTGATTGGAAAAGGCAGGAGAGTGCAAAGGTACTGTTGTCTATCAGTTGGCAAGCTGCGCACACAATGCCAGTGTTGTAGAGCTTCCTTCTTCACCTTTCCGAAGCTGCCGCTCTCTCCGGCTGGCGGAGGCAAAGAAGCGGCTTCTTCGCGCAAAGACGATTGTGCCGCTCACAGTGCTCTCCGGAGCGCGGCTTCTGCCGAAAGACGCCTGGGAGCGGCGCTTAGCTCCGGAGAGGATCGTACCTTGGTCTTTAGCGTCTTTTGTAGTCTACATCTTAGCAGAAAGCTTTTCCACTATGTCTGGCAGGGAGAAACTGTGCCAGCACAGAAAACATCTCCCATCGTGTTTTTGAGGTTGCAGAAAGGTGTGCAGAGTGTTTTGCAAGAAGAGAGAGAAAGTTGTCCAAAACAGCTTCCAATGGAATGTTCATGTGATTGGAAAAGGCAGGAGAGTGCAAAGGTACTGTTGTCTATCAGTTGGCAAGCTGCGCACACAATGCCAGTGTTGTACAGCTTCCTTCTTCACCTTTCCGAAGCTGCCGCTCTCTCCGGCTGGCGGAGGCGAAGAAGCGGCTTCTTCGCGCAAAGACGATTGTGCCGCTCACAGTGCTCTCCTGAGTGCGGCTTCTGCCGAAAGACGCCCGGGAGCGGCGCTTAGCTCCGGAGAGCATCGTACCTTGGTCTCTAGCGTCTTTTGTAGTCTACATCTGAGCAGAAAGCTTTTCCACTATGTCTGGCAGGGAGAAACTGTGCCAGCACAGAAAACATCTCCCATCGTTTTTTTGAGGTTGCAGAAAGGTGTGCTAAGTGTTTTGCAAGAAGAGAGAGAAAGTTGTCCAAAACAGCTTCCAATGGAATGTTCATGTGATTGGAAAAGGCAGGAGAGTGCAAAGGTACTGTTGTCTATCAGTTGGCAAGCTGCGCACACAATGCCAGTGTTGTACAGCTTCCTTCTTCACCTTTCCGAAGCTGCCGCTCTCTCCGGCTGGCGGAGGCGAAGAAGCGGCTTCTTTGCGCAATGACGATTATGCCGCTCACAGTGCTCTCCTTAGCGCGGCTTCTGCCGAAAGACGCCCGGGAGCGGCGCTTAGCTCCGGAGAGCATCGTACCTTGGTCTTTAGCGTCTTTTGTAGTCTACATCTTAGCAGAAAGCTTTTCCACTATGTCTGGCAGGGAGAAACTGTGCCAGCACAGAAAACATCTCCCATCGTGTTTTTGAGGTTGCAGAAAGGTGTGCAGAGTGTTTTGGAAGAAGAGAGAGAAAGTTGTCCAAAACAGCTTCCAATGGAATGTTCATGTGATTGGAAAAGGCAGGAGAGTGCAAAGGTACTGTTTTGTATCAGTTGGCAAGCTGCGCACACAATGCCAGTGTTGTACAGCTTCCTTCTTCACCTTTCCGAAGCTGCCGCTCTCTCCGGCTGGCGGAGGCGAAGAAGCGGCTTCTTGGCGCAAAGACGATTGTGCCGCTCACAGTGCTCTCCGGAGCGCGGCTTCTGCCGAAAGACGCCCGGGAGCGGCGCTTAGCTCCGGAGAGGATCGTACCTTGGTCTTTAGCGTCTTTTGTAGTCTACATCTTAGCAGAAAGCTTTTCCACTATGTCTGGCAGGGAGAAACTGTGCCAGCACAGAAAACATCTCCCATCGTGTTTTTGAGGTTGCAGAAAGGTGTGCAGAGTGTTTTGCAAGAATAGAGAGAAAGTTGTCCAAAACAGCTTCCAATGGAATGTTCATGTGATTGGAAAAGGCAGGAGAGTGCAAAGGTACTGTTGTCTATCAGTGGGCAAGCTGCGCACACAATGCCAGTGTTGTACAGCTTCCTTCTTCACCTTTCCGAAGCTGCCGCTCTCTCTGGCTGGCGGAGGTGAAGAAGCGGCTTCTTCGCGCAAAGACGATTGTGCCGCTCACAGTGCTCTCCGGAGCGCGGCTTCTGCCGAAAGACGCCCGGGAGCGGCGCTTAGCTCCGGAGAGCATCGTACCTTGGTCTTTAGCGTCTTTTGTAGTCTACATCTTAGCAGAAAGCTTTTCCACTATGTCTGGCAGGGAGAAACTGTGCCAGCACAGAAAACATCTCCCATCGTGTTTTTGAGGTTGCAGAAAGGTGTGCAGAGTGTTTTGCAAGAATAGAGAGAAAGTTGTCCAAAACAGCTTCCAATGGAATGTTCATGTGATTGGAAAAGGCAGGAGAGTGCAAAGGTACTGTTGTCTATCAGTTGGCAAGCTGCGCACACAATGCCAGTGTTGTACAGCTTCCTTCTTCACCTTTCCGAAGCTGCCGCTCTCTCTGGCTGGCGGAGGTGAAGAAGCGGCGTCTTCGCGCAAAGACGATTGTGCCGCTCACAGTGCTCTCCGGAGCGCGGCTTCTGCCGAAAGACGCCCGGGAGCAGCGCTTAGCTCCGGAGAGCATCGTACCTTGGTCTTTAGCGTCTTTTGTAGTCTACATCTTAGCAGAAAGCTTTTCCACTATGTCTGGCAGGGAGAAACTGTGCCAGCACAGAAAACATCTCCCATCGTGTTTTTGAGGTTGCAGAAAGGTGTGCAGAGTGTTTTGCAAGAAGAGAGAGAAAGTTGTCCAAAACAGCTTCCAATGGAATGTTCATGTGATTGGAAAAGGCAGGAGAGTGCAAAGGTACTGTTGTCTATCAGTTGGCAAGCTGCGCACACAATGCCAGTGTTGTACAGCTTCCTTCTTCACCTTTCCGAAGCTGCCGCTCTCTCCGGCTGGCGGAAGCGAAGAAGCGGCTTCTTCGCGCAAAGACGATTGTGCCGCTCACAGTGCTCTCCTTAGCGCGGCTTCGGCCGAAAGACGCCCGGGAGCGGCGCTTAGCTCCGGAGAGCATCGTACCTTGGTCTCTAGCGTCTTTTGTAGTCTACATCTTAGCAGAAAGCTTTTCCACTATGTCTGGCAGGGAGAAACTGTGCCAGCACAGAAAACATCTCCCATCGTGTTTTTGAGGTTGCAGAAAGATGTGCAGAGTGTTTTGCAAGAAGAGAGAGAAAGTCGTCCAAAACAGCTTCCAATGGAATATTCTTGTGATTGGAAAAGGCAGGAGATTGCAAAGGTACTGTTTTCTATCAGTTGGCAAGCTGCGCACACAATGCCAGTGTTGTACAGCTTCCTTCTTCACCTTTCCGAAGCTGCCGCTCTCTCCGGCTGGCGGAGGCGAAGAAGCGGCTTCTTCGCGCAAAGACGATTGTGCCACTCACAGTGCTCTCCTGAGCGCGGCTTCTGCCGAAAGACGCCCGGGAGCGGCGCTTAGCTCCGGAGAGCATCGTACCTTGGTCTTTAGCGTCTTTTGTAGTCTACATCTTAGCAGAAAGCTTTTCCACTATGTCTGGCAGGGAGAAACTGTGCCAGCACAGAAAACATCTCCCATCGTGTTTTTGAGGTTGCATAGGGGTCTGCCAAGTGTTTGGCAGGAAGAAAAGGAAAGTTGTCCAAAACAGCTTCCAATGGAATGTTCATGTGATTGGAAAAGGCAGGAGAGTGCAAAGGTACTGTTGTCTATCAGTTGGCAAGCTGCGCACACAATGCCAGTGTTGTAGAGCTTCCTTCTTCACCTTTCCGAAGCTGCCGCTCTCTCCGGCTGGCGGAGGCGAAGAAGCGGCTTCTTCGCGCAAAGACGATTGTGCCGCTCACAGTGCTCTCCGGAGCGCGGCTTCTGCCGAAAGACGCCTGGGAGCGGCGCTTAGCTCCGGAGAGCATCGTACCTTGGTCTTTAGCGTCTTTTGTAGTCTACATCTTAGCAGAAAGCTTTTCCACTATGTCTGGCAGGGAGAAACTGTGCCAGCACAGAAAACATCTCCCATCGTGTTTTTGAGGTTGCAGAAAGGTGTGCAGAGTGTTTTGCAAGAAGAGAGAGAAAGTTGTCCAAAACAGCTTCCAATGGAATGTTCATGTGATTGGAAAAGGCAGGAGAGTGCAAAGGTACTGTTGTCTATCAGTTGGCAAGCTGCGCACACAATGCCAGTGTTGTACAGCTTCCTTCTTCACCTTTCCGAAGCTGCCGCTCTCTCCGGCTGGCGGAGGCGAAGAAGCGGCTTCTTCGCGCAATGACGATTGTGCCGCTCACAGTGCTCTCCGGAGCGCGGCTTCTGCCGAAAGACGCCCGGGAGCTGCGCTTAGCTCCGGAGAGCATCGTACCTTGGTCTTTAGCGTCTTTTGTAGTCTACATCTTAGCAGAAAGCTTTTCCACTATGTCTGGCAGGGAGAAACTGTGCCAGCACAGAAAACATCTCCCATCGTGTTTTTGAGGTTGCATAGGGGTCTGCCAAGTGTTTGGCAGGAAGAAAAGGAAAGTTGTCCAAAACAGCTTCCAATGGAATGTTCATGTGATTGGAAAAGGCAGGAGAGTGCAAAGGTACTGTTGTCTATCAGTTGGCAAGCTGCGCACACAATGCCAGTGTTGTACAGCTTCCTTCTTCACCTTTCCGAAGCTGCCGCTCTCTCTGGCTGGCGGAGGCGAAGAAGCGGCTTCTTCGCGCAAAGACGATTGTGCCGCTCACAGTGCTCTCCGGAGCGCGGCTTCTGCCGAAAGACGCCCGGGAGCGGCGCTTAGCTCCGGAGAGCATCGTACCTTGGTCTTTAGCGTCTTTTGTAGTCTACATCTTAGCAGAAAGCTTTTCCACTATGTCTGGCAGGGAGAAACTGTGCCAGCACAGAAAACATCTCCCATCGTGTTTTTGAGGTTGCATAGGGGTCTGCCAAGTGTTTTGCAAGAAGAAGGAGAAAGTTGTCCAAAACAGCTTCCAATGGAATGTTCATGTGATTGGAAAAGGCAGGAGAGTGCAAAGGTACTGTTTTCTATCAGTTGGCAAGCTGCGCACACAATGCCAGTGTTGTAGAGCTTCCTTCTTCACCTTTCCGAAGCTGCCGCTCTCTCCGGCTGGCGGAGGCGAAGAAGCGGCTTCTTCGCGCAAAGACGATTGTGCCGCTCACAGTGCTCTCCTGAGTGCGGCTTCTGCCGAAAGACGCCCGGGAGCGGCGCTTAGCTCCGGAGAGCATCGTACCTTGGTCTCTAGCGTCTTTTGTAGTCTACATCTGAGCAGAAAGCTTTTCCACTATGTCTGGCAGGGAGAAACTGTGCCAGCACAGAAAACATCTCCCATCGTTTTTTTGAGGTTGCAGAAAGGTGTGCTAAGTGTTTTGCAAGAAGAGAGAGAAAGTTGTCCAAAACAGCTTCCAATGGAATGTTCATGAGATTGGAAAACGCAGGAGAGTGCAAAGGTACTGTTGTCTATCAGTTGGCAAGCTGCGCACACAATGCCAGTGTTGTACAGCTTCCTTCTTCACCTTTCCGAAGCTGCCGCTCTCTCCGGCTGGCGGAGGCGAAGAAGCGGCTTCTTTGCGCAAAGACGATTATGCCGCTCACAGTGCTCTCCTTAGCGCGGCTTCTGCCGAAAGACGCCCGGGAGCGGCGCTTAGCTCCGGAGAGCATCGTACCTTGGTCTTTAGCGTCTTTTGTAGTCTACATCTTAGCAGAAAGCTTTTCCACTATGTCTGGCAGGGAGAAACTGTGCCAGCACAGAAAACATCTCCCATCGTGTTTTTGAGGTTGCAGAAAGGTGTGCAGAGTGTTTTGCAAGAAGAGAGAGAAAGTTGTCCAAAACAGCTTCCAATGGAATGTTCATGTGATTGGAAAAGGCAGGAGAGTGCAAAGGTACTGTTTTGTATCAGTTGGCAAGCTGCGCACACAATGCCAGTGTTGTACAGCTTCCTTCTTCACCTTTCCGAAGCTGCCGCTCTCTCCGGCTGGCGGAGGCGAAGAAGCGGCTTCTTCGCGCAAAGACGATTGTGCCGCTCACAGTGCTCTCCTTAGCGCGGCTTCTGCCGAAAGACGCCCGGGAGCGGCGCTTAGCTCCGGAGAGGATCGTACCTTGGTCTTTAGCGTCTTTTGTAGTCTACATCTTAGCAGAAAGCTTTTCCACTATGTCTGGCAGGGAGAAACTGTGCCAGCACAGAAAACATCTCCCATCGTGTTTTTGAGGTTGCAGAAAGGTGTGCAGTGTGTTTTGCAAGAATAGAGAGAAAGTCGTCCAAAACAGCTTCCAATGGAATATTCATGTGATTGGAAAAGGCAGGAGATTGCAAAGGTACAGTTTTCTATCAGTTGGCAAGCTGCGCACACAATGCCGGTGTTGTACAGCTTCCTTCTTCACCTTTCCGAAGCTGCCGCTCTCTCCGGCTGGCGGAGGCGAAGAAGCGGCTTCTTCGCGCAAAGACGATTGTGCCACTCACAGTGCTCTCCTGAGCGCGGCTTCTGCCGAAAGACGCCCGGGAGCGGCGCTTAGCTCCGGAGAGCATCGTACCTTGGTCTTTAGCGTCTTTTGTAGTCTACATCTTAGCAGAAAGCTTTTCCACTATGTCTGGCAGGGAGAAACTGTGCCAGCACAGAAAACATCTCCCATCGTGTTTTTGAGGTTGCATAGGGGTCTGCCAAGTGTTTGGCAGGAAGAAAAGGAAAGTTGTCCAAAACAGCTTCCAATGGAATGTTCATGTGATTGGAAAAGGCAGGAGAGTGCAAAGGTACTGTTGTCTATCAGTTGGCAAGCTGCGCACACAATGCCGGTGTTGTACAGCTTCCTTCTTCACCTTTCCGAAGCTGCCGCTCTCTCCGGCTGGCGGAGGCGAAGAAGCGGCTTCTTCGCGCAAAGACGATTGTGCCGCTCACAGTGCTCTCCGGAGCGCGGCTTCTGCCGAAAGACGCCCGGGAGCGGCGCTTAGCTCCGGAGAGCATCGTACCTTGGTCTTTAGCGTCTTTTGTAGTCTACATCATAGCAGAAAGCTTTTCCACTATGTCTGGCAGGGAGAAACTGTGCCAGCACAGAAAACATCTCCCATCGTGTTTTTGAGGTTGCAGAAAGGTGTGCAGAGTATTTTGCAAGAAGAGAGAGAAAGTTGTCCAAAACAGCTTCCAATGGAATGTTCATGTGATTGGAAAAGGCAGGAGAGTGCAAAGGTACTGTTGTCTATCAGTGGGCAAGCTGCGCACACAATGCCAGTGTTGTACAGCTTCCTTCTTCACCTTTCCGAAGCTGCCGCTCTCTCCGGCTGGTGGAGGCGAAGAAGCAGCTTCTTCGCGCAAAGACGATTGTGCCGCGCACAGTGCTCTCCGGAGCGCGGCTTTTGCCGAAAGACGCCTGGGAGCGGCGCTTAGCTCTGGAGAGCATCGTGCCTTGCTCTCTAGCGTCTTTTGTAGTCTACATCTTAGCAGAAAGCTTTTCCACTATGTCTGGCAGGGAGAAACTGTGCCAGCACAGAAAACATCTCCCATCGTGTTTTTGAGGTTGCAGAATGGTGTGCAGAGTGTTTTGCAAGAATAGAGAGAGAAAGTTGTCCAAAACAGCTTCCAATGGAATGTTCATGTGATTGGAAAAGGCAGGAGAGTGCAAAGGTACTGTTGTCTATCAGTTGGCAAGCTGCGCACACAATGCCAGTGTTGTACAGCTTCCTTCTTCACCTTTCCGAAGCTGCCGCTCTCTCCGGCTGGCGGAGGCGAAGAAGCGGCTTCTTCGCGCAATGACGATTGTGCCGCTCACAGTGCTCTCCGGAGCGCGGCTTCTGCCGAAAGACGCCCGGGAGCGGCGCTTAGCTCCGGAGAGCATCGTACCTTGGTCTTTAGCGTCTTTTGTAGTCTACATCTTAGCAGAAAGCTTTTCCACTATGTCTGGCAGGGAGAAACTGTGCCAGCACACAAAACATCTCCCATCGTGATTTTGAGGTTGCAGAAAGGTGTGCAGTGTGTTTTGCAAGAAGAGAGAAAAAGTTGTCCAAAACAGCTTCCAATGGAATGTTCATGTGATTGGAAAAGGCAGGAGAGTGCAAAGGTACTGTTGTCTATCAGTGGGCAAGCTGCGCACACAATGCCAGTGTTGTACAGCTTCCTTCTTCACCTTTCCGAAGCTGCCGCTCTCTCTGGCTGGCGGAGGTGAAGAAGCGGCTTCTTCGCGCAAAGACGATTGTGCCGCTCACAGTGCTCTCCGGAGCGCGGCTTCTGCCGAAAGACGCCCGGGAGCGGCGCTTAGCTCCGGAGAGCATCGTACCTTGGTCTTTAGCGTCTTTTGTAGTCTACATCTTAGCAGAAAGCTTTTCCACTATGTCTGGCAGGGAGAAACTGTGCCAGCACAGAAAACATCTCCCATCGTGTTTTTGAGGTTGCAGAAAGGTGTGCAGAGTGTTTTGCAAGAATAGAGAGAAAGTTGTCCAAAACAGCTTCTAATGGAATGTTCATGTGATTGGAAAAGGCAGGAGATTGCAAAGGTACTGTTGTCTATCAGTTGGCAAGCTGCGCACACAATGCCAGTGTTGTACAGCTTCCTTCTTCACCTTTCCGAAGCTGCCGCTCTCTCTGGCTGGCGGAGGTGAAGAAGCGGCGTCTTCGCGCAAAGACGATTGTGCCGCTCACAGTGCTCTCCGGAGCGCGGCTTCTGCCGAAAGACGCCCGGGAGCGGCGCTTAGCTCCGGAGAGCATCGTACCTTGGTCTTTAGCGTCTTTTGTAGTCTACATCTTAGCAGAAAGCTTTTCCACTATGTCTGGCAGGGAGAAACTGTGCCAGCACAGAAAACATCTCCCATCGTGTTTTTGAGGTTGCAGAAAGGTGTGCAGAGTGTTTTGCAAGAAGAGAGAGAAAATTGTCCAAAACAGCTTCCAATGGAATGTTCATGTGATTGGAAAAGGCAGGAGAGTGCAAAGGTACTGTTGTCTATCAGTTGGCAAGCTGCGCACACAATGCCAGTGTTGTACAGCTTCCTTCTTCACCTTTCCGAAGCTGCCGCTCTCTCCGGCTGGCGGAAGCGAAGAAGCGGCTTCTTCGCGCAAAGACGATTGTGCCGCTCACAGTGCTCTCCTTAGCGCGGCTTTGGCCGAAAGACGCCCGGGAGCGGCGCTTAGCTCCGGAGAGCATCGTACCTTGGTCTCTAGCGTCTTTTGTAGTCTACATCTTAGCAGAAAGCTTTTCCACTATGTCTGGCAGGGAGAAACTGTGCCAGCACAGAAAACATCTCCCATCGTGTTTTTGAGGTTGCAGAAAGGTGTGCAGAGTGTTTTGCAAGAAGAGAGAGAAAGTTGTCCAAAACAGCTTCCAATGGAATATTCATGTGATTGGAAAAGGCAGGAGATTGCAAAGGTACTGTTTTCTATCAGTTGGCAAGCTGCGCACACAATGCCAGTGTTGTACAGCTTCCTTCTTCACCTTTCCGAAGCTGCCGCTCTCTCCGGCTGGCGGAGGCGAAGAAGCGGCTTCTTCGCGCAAAGACGATTGTGCCACTCACAGTGCTCTCCTGAGCGCGGCTTCTGCCGAAAGACGCCCGGGAGCGGCGCTTAGCTCCGGAGAGCATCGTACCTTGGTCTTTAGCGTCTTTTGTAGTCTACATCTTAGCAGAAAGCTTTTCCACTATGTCTGGCAGGGAGAAACTGTGCCAGCACAGAAAACATCTCCCATCGTGTTTTTGAGGTTGCATAGGGGTCTGCCAAGTGTTTGGCAGGAAGAAAAGGAAAGTTGTCCAAAACAGCTTCCAATGGAATGTTCATGTGATTGGAAAAGGCAGGAGAGTGCAAAGGTACTGTTTTGTATCAGTTGGCAAGCTGCGCACACAATGCCAGTGTTGTACAGCTTCCTTCTTCACCTTTCCGAAGCTGCCGCTCTCTCCGGCTGGCGGAGGCGAAGAAGCGGCTTCTTCGCGCAAAGACGATTGTGCCGCTCACAGTGCTCTCCGGAGCGCGGCTTCTGCCGAAAGACGCCCGGGAGCGGCGCTTAGCTCCGGAGAGGATCGTACCTTGGTCTTTAGCGTCTTTTGTAGTCTACATCTTAGCAGAAAGCTTTTCCACTATGTCTGGCAGGGAGAAACTGTGCCAGCACAGAAAACATCTCCCATCGTGTTTTTGAGGTTGCAGAAAGGTGTGCAGTGTGTTTTGCAAGAATAGAGAGAAAGTTGTCCAAAACAGCTTCCAATGGAATGTTCATGTGATTGGAAAAGGCAGGAGAGTGCAAAGGTACTGTTGTCTATCAGTGGGCAAGCTGCGCACACAATGCCAGTGTTGTACAGCTTCCTTCTTCACCTTTCCGAAGCTGCCGCTCTCTCTGGCTGGCGGAGGTGAAGAAGCGGCTTCTTCGCGCAAAGACGATTGTGCCGCTCACAGTGCTCTCCGGAGCGCGGCTTCTGCCGAAAGACGCCCGGGAGCGGCGCTTAGCTCCGGAGAGCATCGTACCTTGGTCTTTAGCGTCTTTTGTAGTCTACATCTTAGCAGAAAGCTTTTCCACTATGTCTGGCAGGGAGAAACTGTGCCAGCACAGAAAACATCTCCCATCGTGTTTTTGAGGTTGCAGAAAGGTGTGCAGAGTGTTTTGCAAGAATAGAGAGAAAGTTGTCCAAAACAGCTTCCAATGGAATGTTCATGTGATTGGAAAAGGCAGGAGAGTGCAAAGGTACTGTTGTCTATCAGTTGGCAAGCTGCGCACACAATGCCAGTGTTGTACAGCTTCCTTCTTCACCTTTCCGAAGCTGCCGCTCTCTCTGGCTGGCGGAGGTGAAGAAGCGGCGTCTTCGCGCAAAGACGATTGTGCCGCTCACAGTGCTCTCCGGAGCGCGGCTTCTGCCGAAAGACGCCCGGGAGCGGCGCTTAGCTCCGGAGAGCATCGTACCTTGGTCTTTAGCGTCTTTTGTAGTCTACATCTTAGCAGAAAGCTTTTCCACTATGTCTGGCAGGGAGAAACTGTGCCAGCACAGAAAACATCTCCCATCGTGTTTTTGAGGTTGCAGAAAGGTGTGCAGAGTGTTTTGCAAGAAGAGAGAGAAAATTGTCCAAAACAGCTTCCAATGGAATGTTCATGTGATTGGAAAAGGCAGGAGAGTGCAAAGGTACTGTTGTCTATCAGTTGGCAAGCTGCGCACACAATGCCAGTGTTGTACAGCTTCCTTCTTCACCTTTCCGAAGCTGCCGCTCTCTCCGGCTGGCGGAAGCGAAGAAGCGGCTTCTTCGCGCAAAGACGATTGTGCCGCTCACAGTGCTCTCCTTAGCGCGGCTTTGGCCGAAAGACGCCCGGGAGCGGCGCTTAGCTCCGGAGAGCATCGTACCTTGGTCTCTAGCGTCTTTTGTAGTCTACATCTTAGCAGAAAGCTTTTCCACTATGTCTGGCAGGGAGAAACTGTGCCAGCACAGAAAACATCTCCCATCGTGTTTTTGAGGTTGCAGAAAGGTGTGCAGAGTGTTTTGCAAGAAGAGAGAGAAAGTTGTCCAAAACAGCTTCCAATGGAATATTCATGTGATTGGAAAAGGCAGGAGATTGCAAAGGTACTGTTTTGTATCAGTTGGCAAGCTGCGCACACAATGCCAGTGTTGTACAGCTTCCTTCTTCACCTTTCCGAAGCTGCCGCTCTCTCCGGCTGGCGGAGGCGAAGAAGCGGCTTCTTCGCGCAAAGACGATTGTGCCACTCACAGTGCTCTCCTGAGCGCGGCTTCTGCCGAAAGACGCCCGGGAGCGGCGCTTAGCTCCGGAGAGCATCGTACCTTGGTCTTTAGCGTCTTTTGTAGTCTACATCTTAGCAGAAAGCTTTTCCACTATGTCTGGCAGGGAGAAACTGTGCCAGCACAGAAAACATCTCCCATCGTGTTTTTGAGGTTGCATAGGGGTCTGCCAAGTGTTTGGCAGGAAGAAAAGGAAAGTTGTCCAAAAAAGCTTCCAATGGAATGTTCATGTGATTGGAAAAGGCAGGAGAGTGCAAAGGTACTGTTGTCTATCAGTTGGCAAGCTGCGCACACAATGCCAGTGTTGTACAGCTTCCTTCTTCACCTTTCCGAAGCTGCCGCTCTCTCCGGCTGGCGGAGGCGAAGAAGCGGCTTCTTCGCGCAAAGACGATTGTGCCGCTCACAGTGCTCTCCGGAGCGCGGCTTCTGCCGAAAGACGCCTGGGAGCGGCGCTTAGCTCCGGAGAGCATCGTACCTTGGTCTTTAGCGTCTTTTGTAGTCTACATCTTAGCAGAAAGCTTTTCCACTATGTCTGGCAGGGAGAAACTGTGCCAGCACAGAAAACATCTCCCATCGTGTTTTTGAGGTTGCAGAAAGGTGTGCAGAGTGTTTTGCAAGAAGAGAGAGAAAGTTGTCCAAAACAGCTTCCAATGGAATGTTCATGTGATTGGAAAAGGCAGGAGAGTGCAAAGGTACTGTTGTCTATCAGTTGGCAAGCTGCGCACACAATGCCAGTGTTGTACAGCTTCCTTCTTCACCTTTCCGAAGCTGCCGCTCTCTCCGGCTGGCGGAGGCGAAGAAGCGGCTTCTTCGCGCAATGACGATTGTGCCGCTCACAGTGCTCTCCGGAGCGCGGCTTCTGCCGAAAGACGCCCGGGAGCTGCGCTTAGCTCCGGAGAGCATCGTACCTTGGTCTTTAGCGTCTTTTGTAGTCTACATCTTAGCAGAAAGCTTTTCCACTATGTCTGGCAGGGAGAAACTGTGCCAGCACAGAAAACATCTCCCATCGTGTTTTTGAGGTTGCATAGGGGTCTGCCAAGTGTTTGGCAGGAAGAAAAGGAAAGTTGTCCAAAACAGCTTCCAATGGAATGTTCATGTGATTGGAAAAGGCAGGAGAGTGCAAAGGTACTGTTGTCTATCAGTTGGCAAGCTGCGCACACAATGCCAGTGTTGTACAGCTTCCTTCTTCACCTTTCCGAAGCTGCCGCTCTCTCTGGCTGGCGGAGGCGAAGAAGCGGCTTCTTCGCGCAATGACGATTGTGCCGCTCACAGTGCTCTCCGGAGCGCGGCTTCTGCCGAAAGACGCCCGGGAGCTGCGCTTAGCTCCGGAGAGCATCGTACCTTGGTCTTTAGCGTCTTTTGTAGTCTACATCTTAGCAGAAAGCTTTTCCACTATGTCTGGCAGGGAGAAACTGTGCCAGCACAGAAAACATCTCCCATCGTGTTTTTGAGGTTGCAGAAAGGTGTGCAGAGTGTTTTGCAAGAAGAGAGAGAAAGTTGTCCAAAACAGCTTCCAATGGAATGTTCATGTGATTGGAAAAGGCAGGAGAGTGCAAAGGTACTGTTGTCTATCAGTTGGCAAGCTGCGCACACAATGCCAGTGTTGTACAGCTTCCTTCTTCACCTTTCCGAAGCTGCCGCTCTCTCCGGCTGGCGGAGGCGAAGAAGCAGCTTCTTCGCGCAAAGACGATTGTGCCGCGCACAGTGCTCTCCGGAGCGCGGCTTCTGCCGAAAGACGCCTGGGAGCGGCGCTTAGCTCCGGAGAGCATCGTGCCTTGCTCTCTAGCGTCTTTTGTAGTCTACATCTTAGCAGAAAGCTTTTCCACTATGTCTGGCAGCGAGAAACTGTGCCAGCACAGAAAACATCTCCCATCGTGTTTTTGAGGTTGCATAGGGGTCTGCCAAGTTTTTTGCAAGAAGAAGGAGAAAGTTGTCCAAAACAGATTCCAATGGAATGTTCATGTGATTGGAAAAGGCAGGAGAGTGCAAAGGTACTGTTGTCTATCAGTGGGCAAGCTGCGCACACAATGCCAGTGTTGTACAGCTTCCTTCTTCACCTTTCCGAAGCTGCCGCTCTCTCTGGCTGGCGGAGGTGAAGAAGCGGCTTCTTCGCGCAAAGACGATTGTGCCGCTCACAGTGCTCTCCGGAGCGCGGCTTCTGCCGAAAGACGCCCGGGAGCGGCGCTTAGCTCCGGAGAGCATCGTACCTTGGTCTTTAGCGTCTTTTGTAGTCTACATCTTAGCAGAAAGCTTTTCCACTATGTCTGGCAGGGAGAAACTGTGCCAGCACAGAAAACATCTCCCATCGTGTTTTTGAGGTTGCAGAAAGGTGTGCAGAGTGTTTTGCAAGAATAGAGAGAAAGTTGTCCAAAACAGCTTCCAATGGAATGTTCATGTGATTGGAAAAGGCAGGAGAGTGCAAAGGTACTGTTGTCTATCAGTTGGCAAGCTGCGCACACAATGCCAGTGTTGTACAGCTTCCTTCTTCACCTTTCCGAAGCTGCCGCTCTCTCTGGCTGGCGGAGGTGAAGAAGCGGCGTCTTCGCGCAAAGACGATTGTGCCGCTCACAGTGCTCTCCGGAGCGCGGCTTCTGCCGAAAGACGCCCGGGAGCGGCGCTTAGCTCCGGAGAGCATCGTACCTTGGTCTTTAGCGTCTTTTGTAGTCTACATCTTAGCAGAAAGCTTTTCCACTATGTCTGGCAGGGAGAAACTGTGCCAGCACAGAAAACATCTCCCATCGTGTTTTTGAGGTTGCAGAAAGGTGTGCAGAGTGTTTTGCAAGAAGAGAGAGAAAATTGTCCAAAACAGCTTCCAATGGAATGTTCATGTGATTGGAAAAGGCAGGAGAGTGCAAAGGTACTGTTTTCTATCAGTTGGCAAGCTGCGCACACAATGCCAGTGTTGTACAGCTCCCTTCTTCACCTTTCCGAAGCTGCCGCTCTCTCCGGCTGGCGGAAGCGAAGAAGCGGCTTCTTCGCGCAAAGACGATTGTGCCGCTCACAGTGCTCTCCTTAGCGCGGCTTTGGCCGAAAGACGCCCGGGAGCGGCGCTTAGCTCCGGAGAGCATCGTACCTTGGTCTCTAGCGTCTTTTGTAGTCTACATCTTAGCAGAAAGCTTTTCCACTATGTCTGGCAGGGAGAAACTGTGCCAGCACAGAAAACATCTCCCATCGTGTTTTTGAGGTTGCAGAAAGGTGTGCAGAGTGTTTTGCAAGAAGAGAGAGAAAGTCGTCCAAAACAGCTTCCAATGGAATATTCATGTGATTGGAAAAGGCAGGAGAGTGCAAAGGTACTGTTTTCTATCAGTTGGCAAGCTGCGCACACAATGCCAGTGTTGTACAGCTTCCTTCTTCACCTTTCCGAAGCTGCCGCTCTCTCCGGCTGGCGGAGGCGAAGAAGCGGCTTCTTCGCGCAAAGACGATTGTGCCACTCACAGTGCTCTCCTGAGCGCGGCTTCTGCCGAAAGACGCCCGGGAGCGGCGCTTAGCTCCGGAGAGCATCGTACCTTGGTCTTTAGCGTCTTTTGTAGTCTACATCTTAGCAGAAAGCTTTTCCACTATGTCTGGCAGGGAGAAACTGTGCCAGCACAGAAAACATCTCCCATCGTGTTTTTGAGGTTGCATAGGGGTCTGCCAAGTGTTTGGCAGGAAGAAAAGGAAAGTTGTCCAAAACAGCTTCCAATGGAATGTTCATGTGATTGGAAAAGGCAGGAGAGTGCAAAGGTACTGTTGTCTATCAGTTGGCAAGCTGCGCACACAATGCCAGTGTTGTAGAGCTTCCTTCTTCACCTTTCCGAAGCTGCCGCTCTCTCCGGCTGGCGGAGGCGAAGAAGCGGCTTCTTCGCGCAAAGACGATTGTGCCGCTCACAGTGCTCTCCGGAGCGCGGCTTCTGCCGAAAGACGCCTGGGAGCGGCGCTTAGCTCCGGAGAGCATCGTACCTTGGTCTTTAGCGTCTTTTGTAGTCTACATCTTAGCAGAAAGCTTTTCCACTATGTCTGGCAGGGAGAAACTGTGCCAGCACAGAAAACATCTCCCATCGTGTTTTTGAGGTTGCAGAAAGGTGTGCAGAGTGTTTTGCAAGAAGAGAGAGAAAGTTGTCCAAAACAGCTTCCAATGGAATGTTCATGTGATTGGAAAAGGCAGGAGAGTGCAAAGGTACTGTTGTCTATCAGTTGGCAAGCTGCGCACACAATGCCAGTGTTGTACAGCTTCCTTCTTCACCTTTCCGAAGCTGCCGCTCTCTCCGGCTGGCGGAGGCGAAGAAGCGGCTTCTTCGCGCAATGACGATTGTGCCGCTCACAGTGCTCTCCGGAGCGCGGCTTCTGCCGAAAGACGCCCGGGAGCTGCGCTTAGCTCCGGAGAGCATCGTACCTTGGTCTTTAGCGTCTTTTGTAGTCTACATCTTAGCAGAAAGCTTTTCCACTATGTCTGGCAGGGAGAAACTGTGCCAGCACAGAAAACATCTCCCATCGTGTTTTTGAGGTTGCATAGGGGTCTGCCAAGTGTTTGGCAGGAAGAAAAGGAAAGTTGTCCAAAACAGCTTCCAATGGAATGTTCATGTGATTGGAAAAGGCAGGAGAGTGCAAAGGTACTGTTGTCTATCAGTTGGCAAGCTGCGCACACAATGCCAGTGTTGTACAGCTTCCTTCTTCACCTTTCCGAAGCTGCCGCTCTCTCTGGCTGGCGGAGGCGAAGAAGCGGCTTCTTCGCGCAATGACGATTGTGCCGCTCACAGTGCTCTCCGGAGCGCGGCTTCTGCCGAAAGACGCCCGGGAGCTGCGCTTAGCTCCGGAGAGCATCGTACCTTGGTCTTTAGCGTCTTTTGTAGTCTACATCTTAGCAGAAAGCTTTTCCACTATGTCTGGCAGGGAGAAACTGTGCCAGCACAGAAAACATCTCCCATCGTGTTTTTGAGGTTGCAGAAAGGTGTGCAGAGTGTTTTGCAAGAAGAGAGAGAAAGTTGTCCAAAACAGCTTCCAATGGAATGTTCATGTGATTGGAAAAGGCAGGAGAGTGCAAAGGTACTGTTGTCTATCAGTTGGCAAGCTGCGCACACAATGCCAGTGTTGTACAGCTTCCTTCTTCACCTTTCCGAAGCTGCCGCTCTCTCCGGCTGGCGGAGGCGAAGAAGCAGCTTCTTCGCGCAAAGACGATTGTGCCGCGCACAGTGCTCTCCGGAGCGCGGCTTCTGCCGAAAGACGCCTGGGAGCGGCGCTTAGCTCCGGAGAGCATCGTGCCTTGCTCTCTAGCGTCTTTTGTAGTCTACATCTTAGCAGAAAGCTTTTCCACTATGTCTGGCAGGGAGAAACTGTGCCAGCACAGAAAACATCTCCCATCGTGTTTTTGAGGTTGCATAGGGGTCTGCCAAGTGTTTTGCAAGAAGAGAGAGAAAGTTGTCCAAAACAGCTTCCAATGGAATGTTCATGTGATTGGAAAAGGCAGGAGAGTGCAAAGGTACTGTTGTCTATCAGTTGGCAAGCTGCGCACACAATGCCAGTGTTGTACAGCTTCCTTCTTCACCTTTCCGAAGCTGCCGCTCTCTCCGGCTGGCGGAGGCGAAGAAGCGGCTTCTTCGCGCAAAAACGATTGTGCCGCTCACAGTGCTCTCCTGAGTGCGGCTTCTGCCGAAAGACGCCCGGGAGCGGCGCTTAGCTCCGGAGAGCATCGTACCTTGGTCTTTAGCGTCTTTTGTAGTCTACATCTTAGCAGAAAGCTTTTCCACTATGTCTGGCAGGGAGAAACTGTGCCAGCACAGAAAACATCTCCCATCGTGTTTTTGAGGTTGCAGAAAGGTGTGCAGAGTGTTTTGCAAGAAGAGAGAGAAAGTTGTCCAAAACAGCTTCCAATGGAATGTTCATGTGATTGGAAAAGGCAGGAGAGTGCAAAGGTACTGTTTTCTATCAGTTGGCAAGCTGCGCACACAATGCCAGTGTTGTACAGCTTCCTTCTTCACCTTTCCGAAGCTGCCGCTCTCTCCGGCTGGCGGAGGCGAAGAAGCGGCTTCTTCGCGCAAAGACGATTGTGCAGCTCACAGTGCTCTCCGGAGCGCGGCTTCTGCCGAAAGACGCCCGGGAGCGGCGCTTAGCTCCGGAGAGCATCGTACCTTGGTCTCTAGCGTCTTTTGTAGTCTACATCTGAGCAGAAAGCTTTTCCACTATGTCTGGCAGGGAGAAACTGTGCCAGCACAGAAAACATCTCCCATCGTGTTTTTGAGGTTGCAGAAAGGTGTGCTAAGTGTTTTGCAAGAAGAGAGAGAAAGTTGTCCAAAACAGCTTCCAATGGAATGTTCATGTGATTGGAAAAGGCAGGAGAGTGCAAAGGTACTGTTGTCTATCAGTTGGCAAGCTGCGCACACAATGCCAGTGTTGTACAGCTTCCTTCTTCACCTTTCCGAAGCTGCCGCTCTCTCCGGCTGGTGGAGGCGAAGAAGCAGCTTCTTCACGCAAAGACGATTGTGCCGCTCACAGTGCTCTCCGGAGCGCGGCTTTTGCCGAAAGACGCCCGGGAGCGGCGCTTAGCTCCGGAGAGGATCGTACCTTGGTCTCTAGCGTCTTTTGTAGTCTACATCTGAGCAGAAAGCTTTTCCACTATGTCTGGCAGGGAGAAACTGTGCCAGCACAGAAAACATCTCCCATCGTGTTTTTGAGGTTGCATAGGGGTCTGCCAAGTGTTTTGCAAGAAGAGAGAGAAAGTTGTCCAAAACAGCTTCCAATGGAATGTTCATGTGATTGGAAAAGGCAGGAGAGTGCAAAGGTACTGTTGTCTATCAGTTGGCAAGCTGCGCACACAATGCCAGTGTTGTACAGCTTCCTTCTTCACCTTTCCGAAGCTGCCGCTCTCTCCGGCTGGCGGAGGCGAAGAAGCGGCTTCTTCGCGCAATGACGATTGTGCCGCTCACAGTGCTCTCCGGAGCGCGGCTTCTGCCGAAAGACGCCCGGGAGCGGCGCTTAGCTCCGGAGAGCATCGTACCTTGGTCTTTAGCGTCTTTTGTAGTCTACATCTTAGCAGAAAGCTTTTCCACTATGTCTGGCAGGGAGAAACTGTGCCAGCACAGAAAACATCTCCCATCGTGTTTTTGAGGTTGCAGAAAGGTGTGCAGAGTGTTTTGCAAGAAGAGAGAGAAAGTTGTCCAAAACAGCTTCCAATGGAATGTTCATGTGATTGGAAAAGGCAGGAGAGTGCAAAGGTACTGTTTTCTATCAGTTGGCAAGCTGCGCACACAATGCCAGTGTTGTACAGCTCCCTTCTTCACCTTTCCGAAGCTGCCGCTCTCTCCGGCTGGCGGAAGCGAAGAAGCGGCTTCTTCGCGCAAAGACGATTGTGCCGCTCACAGTGCTCTCCTTAGCGCGGCTTTGGCCGAAAGACGCCCGGGAGCGGCGCTTAGCTCCGGAGAGCATCGTACCTTGGTCTCTAGCGTCTTTTGTAGTCTACATCTTAGCAGAAAGCTTTTCCACTATGTCTGGCAGGGAGAAACTGTGCCAGCACAGAAAACATCTCCCATCGTGTTTTTGAGGTTGCAGAAAGGTGTGCAGAGTGTTTTGCAAGAAGAGAGAGAAAGTCGTCCAAAACAGCTTCCAATGGAATATTCATGTGATTGGAAAAGGCAGGAGAGTGCAAAGGTACTGTTTTCTATCAGTTGGCAAGCTGCGCACACAATGCCAGTGTTGTACAGCTTCCTTCTTCACCTTTCCGAAGCTGCCGCTCTCTCCGGCTGGCGGAGGCGAAGAAGCGGCTTCTTCGCGCAAAGACGATTGTGCCACTCACAGTGCTCTCCTGAGCGCGGCTTCTGCCGAAAGACGCCCGGGAGCGGCGCTTAGCTCCGGAGAGCATCGTACCTTGGTCTTTAGCGTCTTTTGTAGTCTACATCTTAGCAGAAAGCTTTTCCACTATGTCTGGCAGGGAGAAACTGTGCCAGCACAGAAAACATCTCCCATCGTGTTTTTGAGGTTGCATAGGGGTCTGCCAAGTGTTTGGCAGGAAGAAAAGGAAAGTTGTCCAAAACAGCTTCCAATGGAATGTTCATGTGATTGGAAAAGGCAGGAGAGTGCAAAGGTACTGTTGTCTATCAGTTGGCAAGCTGCGCACACAATGCCAGTGTTGTAGAGCTTCCTTCTTCACCTTTCCGAAGCTGCCGCTCTCTCCGGCTGGCGGAGGCGAAGAAGCGGCTTCTTCGCGCAAAGACGATTGTGCCGCTCACAGTGCTCTCCGGAGCGCGGCTTCTGCCGAAAGACGCCTGGGAGCGGCGCTTAGCTCCGGAGAGCATCGTACCTTGGTCTTTAGCGTCTTTTGTAGTCTACATCTTAGCAGAAAGCTTTTCCACTATGTCTGGCAGGGAGAAACTGTGCCAGCACAGAAAACATCTCCCATCGTGTTTTTGAGGTTGCAGAAAGGTGTGCAGAGTGTTTTGCAAGAAGAGAGAGAAAGTTGTCCAAAACAGCTTCCAATGGAATGTTCATGTGATTGGAAAAGGCAGGAGAGTGCAAAGGTACTGTTGTCTATCAGTTGGCAAGCTGCGCACACAATGCCAGTGTTGTACAGCTTCCTTCTTCACCTTTCCGAAGCTGCCGCTCTCTCCGGCTGGCGGAGGCGAAGAAGCGGCTTCTTCGCGCAATGACGATTGTGCCGCTCACAGTGCTCTCCGGAGCGCGGCTTCTGCCGAAAGACGCCCGGGAGCTGCGCTTAGCTCCGGAGAGCATCGTACCTTGGTCTTTAGCGTCTTTTGTAGTCTACATCTTAGCAGAAAGCTTTTCCACTATGTCTGGCAGGGAGAAACTGTGCCAGCACAGAAAACATCTCCCATCGTGTTTTTGAGGTTGCATAGGGGTCTGCCAAGTGTTTGGCAGGAAGAAAAGGAAAGTTGTCCAAAACAGCTTCCAATGGAATGTTCATGTGATTGGAAAAGGCAGGAGAGTGCAAAGGTACTGTTGTCTATCAGTTGGCAAGCTGCGCACACAATGCCAGTGTTGTACAGCTTCCTTCTTCACCTTTCCGAAGCTGCCGCTCTCTCTGGCTGGCGGAGGCGAAGAAGCGGCTTCTTCGCGCAATGACGATTGTGCCGCTCACAGTGCTCTCCGGAGCGCGGCTTCTGCCGAAAGACGCCCGGGAGCTGCGCTTAGCTCCGGAGAGCATCGTACCTTGGTCTTTAGCGTCTTTTGTAGTCTACATCTTAGCAGAAAGCTTTTCCACTATGTCTGGCAGGGAGAAACTGTGCCAGCACAGAAAACATCTCCCATCGTGTTTTTGAGGTTGCAGAAAGGTGTGCAGAGTGTTTTGCAAGAAGAGAGAGAAAGTTGTCCAAAACAGCTTCCAATGGAATGTTCATGTGATTGGAAAAGGCAGGAGAGTGCAAAGGTACTGTTGTCTATCAGTTGGCAAGCTGCGCACACAATGCCAGTGTTGTACAGCTTCCTTCTTCACCTTTCCGAAGCTGCCGCTCTCTCCGGCTGGCGGAGGCGAAGAAGCAGCTTCTTCGCGCAAAGACGATTGTGCCGCGCACAGTGCTCTCCGGAGCGCGGCTTCTGCCGAAAGACGCCTGGGAGCGGCGCTTAGCTCCGGAGAGCATCGTGCCTTGCTCTCTAGCGTCTTTTGTAGTCTACATCTTAGCAGAAAGCTTTTCCACTATGTCTGGCAGGGAGAAACTGTGCCAGCACAGAAAACATCTCCCATCGTGTTTTTGAGGTTGCATAGGGGTCTGCCAAGTGTTTTGCAAGAAGAGAGAGAAAGTTGTCCAAAACAGCTTCCAATGGAATGTTCATGTGATTGGAAAAGGCAGGAGAGTGCAAAGGTACTGTTGTCTATCAGTTGGCAAGCTGCGCACACAATGCCAGTGTTGTACAGCTTCCTTCTTCACCTTTCCGAAGCTGCCGCTCTCTCCGGCTGGCGGAGGCGAAGAAGCGGCTTCTTCGCGCAAAAACGATTGTGCCGCTCACAGTGCTCTCCTGAGTGCGGCTTCTGCCGAAAGACGCCCGGGAGCGGCGCTTAGCTCCGGAGAGCATCGTACCTTGGTCTTTAGCGTCTTTTGTAGTCTACATCTTAGCAGAAAGCTTTTCCACTATGTCTGGCAGGGAGAAACTGTGCCAGCACAGAAAACATCTCCCATCGTGTTTTTGAGGTTGCAGAAAGGTGTGCAGAGTGTTTTGCAAGAAGAGAGAGAAAGTTGTCCAAAACAGCTTCCAATGGAATGTTCATGTGATTGGAAAAGGCAGGAGAGTGCAAAGGTACTGTTTTCTATCAGTTGGCAAGCTGCGCACACAATGCCAGTGTTGTACAGCTTCCTTCTTCACCTTTCCGAAGCTGCCGCTCTCTCCGGCTGGCGGAGGCGAAGAAGCGGCTTCTTCGCGCAAAGACGATTGTGCAGCTCACAGTGCTCTCCGGAGCGCGGCTTCTGCCGAAAGACGCCCGGGAGCGGCGCTTAGCTCCGGAGAGCATCGTACCTTGGTCTCTAGCGTCTTTTGTAGTCTACATCTGAGCAGAAAGCTTTTCCACTATGTCTGGCAGGGAGAAACTGTGCCAGCACAGAAAACATCTCCCATCGTGTTTTTGAGGTTGCAGAAAGGTGTGCTAAGTGTTTTGCAAGAAGAGAGAGAAAGTTGTCCAAAACAGCTTCCAATGGAATGTTCATGTGATTGGAAAAGGCAGGAGAGTGCAAAGGTACTGTTGTCTATCAGTTGGCAAGCTGCGCACACAATGCCAGTGTTGTACAGCTTCCTTCTTCACCTTTCCGAAGCTGCCGCTCTCTCCGGCTGGTGGAGGCGAAGAAGCAGCTTCTTCACGCAAAGACGATTGTGCCGCTCACAGTGCTCTCCGGAGCGCGGCTTTTGCCGAAAGACGCCCGGGAGCGGCGCTTAGCTCCGGAGAGGATCGTACCTTGGTCTCTAGCGTCTTTTGTAGTCTACATCTGAGCAGAAAGCTTTTCCACTATGTCTGGCAGGGAGAAACTGTGCCAGCACAGAAAACATCTCCCATCGTGTTTTTGAGGTTGCATAGGGGTCTGCCAAGTGTTTTGCAAGAAGAGAGAGAAAGTTGTCCAAAACAGCTTCCAATGGAATGTTCATGTGATTGGAAAAGGCAGGAGAGTGCAAAGGTACTGTTGTCTATCAGTTGGCAAGCTGCGCACACAATGCCAGTGTTGTACAGCTTCCTTCTTCACCTTTCCGAAGCTGCCGCTCTCTCCGGCTGGCGGAGGCGAAGAAGCGGCTTCTTCGCGCAATGACGATTGTGCCGCTCACAGTGCTCTCCGGAGCGCGGCTTCTGCCGAAAGACGCCCGGGAGCGGCGCTTAGCTCCGGAGAGCATCGTACCTTGGTCTTTAGCGTCTTTTGTAGTCTACATCTTAGCAGAAAGCTTTTCCACTATGTCTGGCAGGGAGAAACTGTGCCAGCACAGAAAACATCTCCCATCGTGTTTTTGAGGTTGCAGAAAGGTGTGCAGAGTGTTTTGCAAGAAGAGAGAGAAAGTTGTCCAAAACAGCTTCCAATGGAATGTTCATGTGATTGGAAAAGGCAGGAGAGTGCAAAGGTACTGTTTTCTATCAGTTGGCAAGCTGCGCACACAATGCCAGTGTTGTACAGCTCCCTTCTTCACCTTTCCGAAGCTGCCGCTCTCTCCGGCTGGCGGAAGCGAAGAAGCGGCTTCTTCGCGCAAAGACGATTGTGCCGCTCACAGTGCTCTCCTTAGCGCGGCTTTGGCCGAAAGACGCCCGGGAGCGGCGCTTAGCTCCGGAGAGCATCGTACCTTGGTCTCTAGCGTCTTTTGTAGTCTACATCTTAGCAGAAAGCTTTTCCACTATGTCTGGCAGGGAGAAACTGTGCCAGCACAGAAAACATCTCCCATCGTGTTTTTGAGGTTGCAGAAAGGTGTGCAGAGTGTTTTGCAAGAAGAGAGAGAAAGTCGTCCAAAACAGCTTCCAATGGAATATTCATGTGATTGGAAAAGGCAGGAGAGTGCAAAGGTACTGTTTTCTATCAGTTGGCAAGCTGCGCACACAATGCCAGTGTTGTACAGCTTCCTTCTTCACCTTTCCGAAGCTGCCGCTCTCTCCGGCTGGCGGAGGCGAAGAAGCGGCTTCTTCGCGCAAAGACGATTGTGCCACTCACAGTGCTCTCCTGAGCGCGGCTTCT
Organism: Ammospiza nelsoni; assembly: GCF_027579445.1. NCBI lineage: Eukaryota > Metazoa > Chordata > Aves > Passeriformes > Passerellidae > Ammospiza > Ammospiza nelsoni. Next base: position 66,349,121 of record NC_080669.1, read on the forward strand.
GCCGAAAGACGCCCGGGAGCGGCGCTTAGCTCCGGAGAGCATCGTACCTTGGTCTTTAGCGTCTTTTGTAGTCTACATCTTAGCAGAAAGCTTTTCCACTATGTCTGGCAGGGAGAAACTGTGCCAGCACAGAAAACATCTCCCATCGTGTTTTTGAGGTTGCATAGGGGTCTGCCAAGTGTTTGGCAGGAAGAAAAGGAAAGTTGTCCAAAACAGCTTCCAATGGAATGTTCATGTGATTGGAAAAGGCAGGAGAGTGCAAAGGTACTGTTGTCTATCAGTTGGCAAGCTGCGCACACAATGCCAGTGTTGTAGAGCTTCCTTCTTCACCTTTCCGAAGCTGCCGCTCTCTCCGGCTGGCGGAGGCGAAGAAGCGGCTTCTTCGCGCAAAGACGATTGTGCCGCTCACAGTGCTCTCCGGAGCGCGGCTTCTGCCGAAAGACGCCTGGGAGCGGCGCTTAGCTCCGGAGAGCATCGTACCTTGGTCTTTAGCGTCTTTTGTAGTCTACATCTTAGCAGAAAGCTTTTCCACTATGTCTGGCAGGGAGAAACTGTGCCAGCACAGAAAACATCTCCCATCGTGTTTTTGAGGTTGCAGAAAGGTGTGCAGAGTGTTTTGCAAGAAGAGAGAGAAAGTTGTCCAAAACAGCTTCCAATGGAATGTTCATGTGATTGGAAAAGGCAGGAGAGTGCAAAGGTACTGTTGTCTATCAGTTGGCAAGCTGCGCACACAATGCCAGTGTTGTACAGCTTCCTTCTTCACCTTTCCGAAGCTGCCGCTCTCTCCGGCTGGCGGAGGCGAAGAAGCGGCTTCTTCGCGCAATGACGATTGTGCCGCTCACAGTGCTCTCCGGAGCGCGGCTTCTGCCGAAAGACGCCCGGGAGCTGCGCTTAGCTCCGGAGAGCATCGTACCTTGGTCTTTAGCGTCTTTTGTAGTCTACATCTTAGCAGAAAGCTTTTCCACTATGTCTGGCAGGGAGAAACTGTGCCAGCACAGAAAACATCTCCCATCGTGTTTTTGAGGTTGCATAGGGGTCTGCCAAGTGTTTGGCAGGAAGAAAAGGAAAGTTGTCCAAAACAGCTTCCAATGGAATGTTCATGTGATTGGAAAAGGCAGGAGAGTGCAAAGGTACTGTTGTCTATCAGTTGGCAAGCTGCGCACACAATGCCAGTGTTGTACAGCTTCCTTCTTCACCTTTCCGAAGCTGCCGCTCTCTCTGGCTGGCGGAGGCGAAGAAGCGGCTTCTTCGCGCAATGACGATTGTGCCGCTCACAGTGCTCTCCGGAGCGCGGCTTCTGCCGAAAGACGCCCGGGAGCTGCGCTTAGCTCCGGAGAGCATCGTACCTTGGTCTTTAGCGTCTTTTGTAGTCTACATCTTAGCAGAAAGCTTTTCCACTATGTCTGGCAGGGAGAAACTGTGCCAGCACAGAAAACATCTCCCATCGTGTTTTTGAGGTTGCAGAAAGGTGTGCAGAGTGTTTTGCAAGAAGAGAGAGAAAGTTGTCCAAAACAGCTTCCAATGGAATGTTCATGTGATTGGAAAAGGCAGGAGAGTGCAAAGGTACTGTTGTCTATCAGTTGGCAAGCTGCGCACACAATGCCAGTGTTGTACAGCTTCCTTCTTCACCTTTCCGAAGCTGCCGCTCTCTCCGGCTGGCGGAGGCGAAGAAGCAGCTTCTTCGCGCAAAGACGATTGTGCCGCGCACAGTGCTCTCCGGAGCGCGGCTTCTGCCGAAAGACGCCTGGGAGCGGCGCTTAGCTCCGGAGAGCATCGTGCCTTGCTCTCTAGCGTCTTTTGTAGTCTACATCTTAGCAGAAAGCTTTTCCACTATGTCTGGCAGGGAGAAACTGTGCCAGCACAGAAAACATCTCCCATCGTGTTTTTGAGGTTGCATAGGGGTCTGCCAAGTGTTTTGCAAGAAGAGAGAGAAAGTTGTCCAAAACAGCTTCCAATGGAATGTTCATGTGATTGGAAAAGGCAGGAGAGTGCAAAGGTACTGTTGTCTATCAGTTGGCAAGCTGCGCACACAATGCCAGTGTTGTACAGCTTCCTTCTTCACCTTTCCGAAGCTGCCGCTCTCTCCGGCTGGCGGAGGCGAAGAAGCGGCTTCTTCGCGCAAAAACGATTGTGCCGCTCACAGTGCTCTCCTGAGTGCGGCTTCTGCCGAAAGACGCCCGGGAGCGGCGCTTAGCTCCGGAGAGCATCGTACCTTGGTCTTTAGCGTCTTTTGTAGTCTACATCTTAGCAGAAAGCTTTTCCACTATGTCTGGCAGGGAGAAACTGTGCCAGCACAGAAAACATCTCCCATCGTGTTTTTGAGGTTGCAGAAAGGTGTGCAGAGTGTTTTGCAAGAAGAGAGAGAAAGTTGTCCAAAACAGCTTCCAATGGAATGTTCATGTGATTGGAAAAGGCAGGAGAGTGCAAAGGTACTGTTTTCTATCAGTTGGCAAGCTGCGCACACAATGCCAGTGTTGTACAGCTTCCTTCTTCACCTTTCCGAAGCTGCCGCTCTCTCCGGCTGGCGGAGGCGAAGAAGCGGCTTCTTCGCGCAAAGACGATTGTGCAGCTCACAGTGCTCTCCGGAGCGCGGCTTCTGCCGAAAGACGCCCGGGAGCGGCGCTTAGCTCCGGAGAGCATCGTACCTTGGTCTCTAGCGTCTTTTGTAGTCTACATCTGAGCAGAAAGGTTTTCCACTATGTCTGGCAGGGAGAAACTGTGCCAGCACAGAAAACATCTCCCATCGTGTTTTTGAGGTTGCAGAAAGGTGTGCTAAGTGTTTTGCAAGAAGAGAGAGAAAGTTGTCCAAAACAGCTTCCAATGGAATGTTCATGTGATTGGAAAAGGCAGGAGAGTGCAAAGGTACTGTTGTCTATCAGTTGGCAAGCTGCGCACACAATGCCAGTGTTGTACAGCTTCCTTCTTCACCTTTCCGAAGCTGCCGCTCTCTCCGGCTGGTGGAGGCGAAGAAGCAGCTTCTTCACGCAAAGACGATTGTGCCGCTCACAGTGCTCTCCGGAGCGCGGCTTTTGCCGAAAGACGCCCGGGAGCGGCGCTTAGCTCCGGAGAGGATCGTACCTTGGTCTCTAGCGTCTTTTGTAGTCTACATCTGAGCAGAAAGCTTTTCCACTATGTCTGGCAGGGAGAAACTGTGCCAGCACAGAAAACATCTCCCATCGTGTTTTTGAGGTTGCATAGGGGTCTGCCAAGTGTTTTGCAAGAAGAGAGAGAAAGTTGTCCAAAACAGCTTCCAATGGAATGTTCATGTGATTGGAAAAGGCAGGAGAGTGCAAAGGTACTGTTGTCTATCAGTTGGCAAGCTGCGCACACAATGCCAGTGTTGTACAGCTTCCTTCTTCACCTTTCCGAAGCTGCCGCTCTCTCCGGCTGGCGGAGGCGAAGAAGCGGCTTCTTCGCGCAATGACGATTGTGCCGCTCACAGTGCTCTCCGGAGCGCGGCTTCTGCCGAAAGACGCCCGGGAGCGGCGCTTAGCTCCGGAGAGCATCGTACCTTGGTCTTTAGCGTCTTTTGTAGTCTACATCTTAGCAGAAAGCTTTTCCACTATGTCTGGCAGGGAGAAACTGTGCCAGCACAGAAAACATCTCCCATCGTGTTTTTGAGGTTGCAGAAAGGTGTGCAGAGTGTTTTGCAAGAAGAGAGAGAAAGTTGTCCAAAACAGCTTCCAATGGAATGTTCATGTGATTGGAAAAGGCAGGAGAGTGCAAAGGTACTGTTTTCTATCAGTTGGCAAGCTGCGCACACAATGCCAGTGTTGTACAGCTTCCTTCTTCACCTTTCCGAAGCTGCCGCTCTCTCCGGCTGGCGGAGGCGAAGAAGCGGCTTCTTCGCGCAAAGACGATTGTGCCACTCACAGTGCTCTCCTGAGTGCGGCTTCTGCCGAAAGACGCCCGGGAGCTGCGCTTAGCTCCGGAGAGCATCGTACCTTGGTCTTTAGCGTCTTTTGTAGTCTACATCTTAGCAGAAAGCTTTTCCACTATGTCTGGCAGGGAGAAACTGTGCCAGCACAGAAAACATCTCCCATCGTGTTTTTGAGGTTGCATAGGGGTCTGCCAAGTGTTTGGCAGGAAGAAAAGGAAAGTTGTCCAAAACAGCTTCCAATGGAATGTTCATGTGATTGGAAAAGGCAGGAGAGTGCAAAGGTACTGTTGTCTATCAGTTGGCAAGCTGCGCACACAATGCCAGTGTTGTACAGCTTCCTTCTTCACCTTTCCGAAGCTGCCGCTCTCTCTGGCTGGCGGAGGCGAAGAAGCGGCTTCTTCGCGCAATGACGATTGTGCCGCTCACAGTGCTCTCCGGAGCGCGGCTTCTGCCGAAAGACGCCCGGGAGCTGCGCTTAGCTCCGGAGAGCATCGTACCTTGGTCTTTAGCGTCTTTTGTAGTCTACATCTTAGCAGAAAGCTTTTCCACTATGTCTGGCAGGGAGAAAATGTGCCAGCACAGAAAACATCTCCCATCGTGTTTTTGAGGTTGCAGAAAGGTGTGCAGAGTGTTTTGCAAGAAGAGAGAGAAAGTTGTCCAAAACAGCTTCCAATGGAATGTTCATGTGATTGGAAAAGGCAGGAGAGTGCAAAGGTACTGTTGTCTATCAGTTGGCAAGCTGCGCACACAATGCCAGTGTTGTACAGCTTCCTTCTTCACTTTTCCGAAGCTGCCGCTCTCTCCGGCTGGCGGAGGCGAAGAAGCAGCTTCTTCGCGCAAAGACGATTGTGCCGCGCACAGTGCTCTCCGGAGCGCGGCTTTTGCCGAAAGACGCCTGGGAGCGGCGCTTAGCTCCGGAGAGCATCGTGCCTTGCTCTCTAGTGTCTTTTGTAGTCTACATCTTAGCAGAAAGCTTTTCCACTATGTCTGGCAGGGAGAAACTGTGCCAGCACAGAAAACATCTCCCATCGTGTTTTTGAGGTTGCATAGGGGTCTGCCAAGTGTTTTGCAAGAAGAAGGAGAAAGTTGTCCAAAACAGCTTCCAATGGAATGTTCATGTGATTGGAAAAGGCAGGAGAGTGCAAAGGTACTGTTGTCTATCAGTTGGCAAGCTGCGCACACAATGCCAGTGTTGTACAGCTTCCTTCTTCACCTTTCCGAAGCTGCCGCTCTCTCCGGCTGGCGGAGGCGAAGAAGCGGCTTCTTCGCGCAAAGACGATTGTGCCGCTCACAGTGCTCTCCTGAGTGCGGCTTCTGCCGAAAGACGCCCGGGAGCGGCGCTTAGCTCCGGAGAGCATCGTACCTTGGTCTCTAGCGTCTTTTGTAGTCTACATCTTAGCAGAAAGCTTTTCCACTATGTCTGGCAGGGAGAAACTGTGCCAGCACAGAAAACATCTCCCATCGTTTTTTTGAGGTTGCAGAAAGGTGTGCTAAGTGTTTTGCAAGAAGAGAGAGAAAGTTGTCCAAAACAGCTTCCAATGGAATGTTCATGTGATTGGAAAAGGCAGGAGAGTGCAAAGGTACTGTTGTCCATCAGTTGGCAAGCTGCGCACACAATGCCAGTGTTGTACAGCTTCCTTCTTCACCTTTCCGAAGCTGCCGCTCTCTCCGGCTGGCGGAGGCGAAGAAGCGGCTTCTTTGCGCAAAGACGATTATGCCGCTCACAGTGCTCTCCTTAGCGCGGCTTCTGCCGAAAGACGCCCGGGAGCGGCGCTTAGCTCCGGAGAGCATCGTACCTTGGTCTTTAGCGTCTTTTGTAGTCTACATCTTAGCAGAAAGCTTTTCCACTATGTCTGGCAGGGAGAAACTGTGCCAGCACAGAAAACATCTCCCATCGTGTTTTTGAGGTTGCAGAAAGGTGTGCAGAGTGTTTTGCAAGAAGAGAGAGAAAGTTGTCCAAAACAGCTTCCAATGGAATGTTCATGTGATTGGAAAAGGCAGGAGAGTGCAAAGGTACTGTTTTCTATCAGTTGGCAAGCTGCGCACACAATGCCAGTGTTGTACAGCTTCCTTCTTCACCTTTCCGAAGCTGCCGCTCTCTCCGGCTGGCGGAGGCGAAGAAGCGGCTTCTTCGCGCAAAGACGATTGTGCCGCTCACAGTGCTCTCCGGAGCGCGGCTTTTGCCGAAAGACACCCAGGAGCGGCGCTTAGCTCCGGAGAGGATCGTACCTTGCTCTCTAGCGTCTTTTGTAGTCTACATCTGAGCAGAAAGCTTTTCCACTATGTCTGGCAGGGAGAAACTGTGCCAGCACAGAAAACATCTCCCATCGTGTTTTTGAGGTTGCAGAAAGGTGTGCAGAGTGTTTTGCAAGAAGAGAGAGAAAGTTGTCCAAAACAGCTTCCAATGGAATGTTCATGTGATTGGAAAAGGCAGGAGAGTGCAAAGGTAGTTTTCTATCAGTTGGCAAGCTGCGCACACAATGCCAGTGTTGTACAGCTTCCTTCTTCACCTTTCCGAAGCTGCCGCTCTCTCCGGCTGGCGGAGGCGAAGAAGCGGCTTCTTCACGCAAAGACGATTGTGCCGCTCACAGTGCTCTCCAGAGCGCGGCTTCTGCCGAAAGACGCCCGGGAGCTGCGCTTAGCTCCGGAGAGCATCGTAACTTGGTCTTTAGCGTCTTTTGTAGTCTACATCTTAGCAGAAAGCTTTTCCACTATGTCTGGCAGGGAGAAACTGTGCCAGCACAGAAAACATCTCCCATCGTGTTTTTGAGGTTGCAGAAAGGTGTGCAGAGTGTTTTGCAAGAAGAGAGAGAAAGTTGTCCAAAACAGCTTCCAATGGAATGTTCATGTGATTGGAAAAGGCAGGAGAGTGCAAAGGTACTGTTGTCTATCAGTTGGCAAGCTGCGCACACAATGCCAGTGTTGTACAGCTTCCTTCTTCACCTTTCCGAAGCTGCCGCTCTCTCCGGCTGGCGGAGGCGAAGAAGCAGCTTCTTCACGCAAAGACGATTGTGCCGCTCACAGTGCTCTCCGGAGCGCGGCTTTTGCCGAAAGACGCCCGGGAGCGGCGCTTAGCTCCGGAGAGCATCGTACCTTGGTCTCTAGCGTCTTTTGTAGTCTACATCTGAGCAGAAAGCTTTTCCACTATGTCTGGCAGGGAGAAACTGTGCCAGCACAGAAAACATCTCCCATCGTGTTTTTGAGGTTGCATAGGGGTCTGCCAAGTGTTTTGCAAGAAGAGAGAGAAAGTTGTCCAAAACAGCTTCCAATGGAATGTTCATGTGATTGGAAAAGGCAGGAGAGTGCAAAGGTACTGTTGTCTATCAGTTGGCAAGCTGCGCACACAATGCCAGTGTTGTACAGCTTCCTTCTTCACCTTTCCGAAGCTGCCGCTCTCTCCGGCTGGCGGAGGCGAAGAAGCGGCTTCTTCGCGCAATGACGATTGTGCCGCTCACAGTGCTCTCCGGAGCGCGGCTTCTGCCGAAAGACGCCCGGGAGCGGCGCTTACCTCCGGAGAGCATCGTACCTTGCTCTCTAGCGTCTTTTGTAGTCTACATCTGAGCAGAAAGCTTTTCCACTATGTCTGGCAGGGAGAAACTGTGCCAGCACAGAAAACATCTCCCATCGTGTTTTTGAGGTTGCAGAAAGGTGTGCAGAATGTTTTGCAAGAAGAGAGAGAAAGTTGTCCAAAACAGCTTCCAATGGAATGTTCATGTGATTGGAAAAGGCAGGAGAGTGCAAAGGTACTGTTTTCTATCAGTTGGCAAGCTGCGCACACAATGCCAGTGTTGTACAGCTTCCTTCTTCACCTTTCCGAAGCTGCCGCTCTCTCCGGCTGGCGGAGGCGAAGAAGCGGCTTCTTCGCGCAAAGACGATTGTGCCGCTCACAGTGCTCTCCGGAGCGCGGCTTTTGCCGAAAGACGCCCGGGAGCGGCGCTTAGCTCCGGAGAGGATCGTACCTTGGTCTCTAGCGTCTTTTGTAGTCTACATCTGAGCAGAAAGCTTTTCCACTATGTCTGGCAGGGAGAAACTGTGCCAGCACAGAAAACATCTCCCATCATGTTTTTGAGGTTGCAGAAATGTGTGCAGAGTGTTTTGCAAGAAGAGAGAGAAAGTTGTCCAAAACAGCTTCCAATGGAATGTTCATGTGATTGGAAAAGGCAGGAGAGTGCAAAGGTACTGTTTTCTATCAGTTGGCAAGCTGCGCACACAATGCCAGTGTTGTACAGCTTCCTTCTTCACCTTTCCGAAGCTGCCGCTCTCTCCGGCTGGCGGAGGCGAAGAAGCGGCTTCTTCGCGCAAAGACGATTGTGCCGCTCACAGTGCTCTCCGGAGCGCGGCTTCTGCCGAAAGACACCCGGGAGCGGCGCTTAGCTCCGGAGAGCATCGTACCTTGGTCTCTAGCGGCTTTTGTAGTCTACATCTGAGCAGAAAGCTTTTCCACTATGTCTGGCAGGGAGAAACTGTGCCAGCACAGAAAACATCTCCCATCGTGTTTTTGAGGTTGCATAGGGGTCTGCCAAGTGTTTTGCAAGAAGAGAGAGAAAGTTGTCCAAAACAGCTTCCAATGGAATGTTCATGTGATTGGAAAAGGCAGGAGAGTGCAAAGGTACTGTTGTCTATCAGTTGGCAAGCTGCGCACACAATGCCAGTGTTGTAGAGCTTCCTTCTTCACCTTTCCGAAGCTGCCGCTCTCTCCGGCTGGCGGAGGCGAAGAAGCGGCTTCTTTGCGCAAAGACGATTATGCCGCTCACAGTGCTCTCCTTAGCGCGGCTTCTGCCGAAAGACGCCCGGGAGCGGCGCTTAGCTCCGGAGAGCATCGTACCTTGGTCTTTAGCGTCTTTTGTAGTCTACATCTTAGCAGAAAGCTTTTCCACTATGTCTGGCAGGGAGAAACTGTGCCAGCACAGAAAACATCTCCCATCGTGTTTTTGAGGTTGCAGAAAGGTGTGCAGAGTGTTTTGCAAGAAGAGAGAGAAAGTTGTCCAAAACAGCTTCCAATGGAATGTTCATGTGATTGGAAAAGGCAGGAGAGTGCAAAGGTACTGTTGTCTATCAGTTGGCAAGCTGCGCACACAATGCCAGTGTTGTACAGCTTCCTTCTTCACCTTTCCGAAGCTGCCGCTCTCTCCGGCTGGCGGAGGCGAAGAAGCAGCTTCTTCACGCAAAGACGATTGTGCCGCTCACAGTGCTCTCCGGAGCGCGGCTTTTGCCGAAAGACGCCCGGGAGCGGCGCTTAGCTCCGGAGAGCATCGTACCTTGGTCTCTAGCGTCTTTTGTAGTCTACATCTGAGCAGAAAGCTTTTCCACTATGTCTGGCAGGGAGAAACTGTGCCAGCACAGAAAACATCTCCCATCGTGTTTTTGAGGTTGCATAGGGGTCTGCCAAGTGTTTTGCAAGAAGAGAGAGAAAGTTGTCCAAAACAGCTTCCAATGGAATGTTCATGTGATTGGAAAAGGCAGGAGAGTGCAAAGGTACTGTTGTCTATCAGTTGGCAAGCTGCGCACACAATGCCAGTGTTGTACAGCTTCCTTCTTCACCTTTCCGAAGCTGCCGCTCTCTCCGGCTGGCGGAGGCGAAGAAGCGGCTTCTTCGCGCAAAGACGATTGTGCCGCTCACAGTGCTCTCCGGAGCGCGGCTTCTGCCGAAAGACGCCCGGGAGCGGCGCTTAGCTCCGGAGAGCATCGTACCTTGGTCTCTAGCGGCTTTTGTAGTCTACATCTGAGCAGAAAGCTTTTCCACTATGTCTGGCAGGGAGAAACTGTGCCAGCACAGAAAACATCTCCCATCGTGTTTTTGAGGTTGCATAGGGGTCTGCCAAGTGTTTTGCAAGAAGAGAGAGAAAGTTGTCCAAAACAGCTTCCAATGGAATGTTCATGTGATTGGAAAAGGCAGGAGAGTGCAAAGGTACTGTTGTCTATCAGTTGGCAAGCTGCGCACACAATGCCAGTGTTGTAGAGCTTCCTTCTTCACCTTTCCGAAGCTGCCGCTCTCTCCGGCTGGCGGAGGCGAAGAAGCGGCTTCTTTGCGCAAAGACGATTATGCCGCTCACAGTGCTCTCCTTAGCGCGGCTTCTGCCGAAAGACGCCCGGGAGCGGCGCTTAGCTCCGGAGAGCATCGTACCTTGGTCTTTAGCGTCTTTTGTAGTCTACATCTTAGCAGAAAGCTTTTCCACTATGTCTGGCAGGGAGAAACTGTGCCAGCACAGAAAACATCTCCCATCGTGTTTTTGAGGTTGCAGAAAGGTGTGCAGAGTGTTTTGCAAGAAGAGAGAGAAAGTTGTCCAAAACAGCTTCCAATGGAATGTTCATGTGATTGGAAAAGGCAGGAGAGTGCAAAGGTACTGTTTTGTATCAGTTGGCAAGCTGCGCACACAATGCCAGTGTTGTACAGCTTCCTTCTTCACCTTTCCGAAGCTGCCGCTCTCTCCGGCTGGCGGAGGCGAAGAAGCGGCTTCTTCGCGCAAAGACGATTGTGCCGCTCACAGTGCTCTCCGGAGCGCGGCTTTTGCCGAAAGACGCCCGGGAGCGGCGCTTAGCTCCGGAGAGGATCGTACCTTGCTCTCTAGCGTCTTTTGTAGTCTACATCTGAGCAGAAAGCTTTTCCACTATGTCTGGCAGGGAGAAACTGTGCCAGCACAGAAAACATCTCCCATCGTGTTTTTGAGGTTGCAGAAAGGTGTGCAGAGTGTTTTGCAAGAAGAGAGAGAAAGTTGTCCAAAACAGCTTCCAATGGAATGTTCATGTGATTGGAAAAGGCAGGAGAGTGCAAAGGTACTGTTTTCTATCAGTTGGCAAGCTGCGCACACAATGCCAGTGTTGTACAGCTTCCTTCTTCACCTTTCCGAAGCTGCCGCTCTCTCCGGCTGGCGGAGGCGAAGAAGCGGCTTCTTCGCGCAAAGACGATTGTGCCGCTCACAGTGCTCTCCGGAGCGAGGCTTCTGCCGAAAGACGCCCGGGAGCGGCGCTTAGCTCCGGAGAGCATCGTACCTTGGTCTCTAGCGGCTTTTGTAGTCTACATCTGAGCAGAAAGCTTTTCCACTATGTCTGGCAGGGAGAAACTGTGCCAGCACAGAAAACATCTCCCATCGTGTTTTTGAGGTTGCAGAAAGGTGTGCAGAGTGTTTTGCAAGAAGAGAGAGAAAGTTGTCCAAAACAGCTTCCAATGGAATGTTCATGTGATTGGAAAAGGCAGGAGAGTGCAAAGGTACTGTTGTCTATCAGTTGGCAAGCTGCGCACACAATGCCAGTGTTGTACAGCTTCCTTCTTCACCTTTCCGAAGCTGCCGCTCTCTCCGGCTGGCGGAGGCGAAGAAGCGGCTTCTTCGCGCAAAGACGATTGTGCCGCTCACAGTGCTCTCTGGAGCGCGGCTTTTGCCGAAAGACGCCCGGGAGCGGCGCTTAGCTCCGGAGAGGATCGTACCTTGGTCTCTAGCGTCTTTTGTAGTCTACATCTTAGCAGAAAGCTTTTCCACTATGTCTGGCAGGGAGAAACTGTGCCAGCACAGAAAACATCTCCCATCGTGTTTTTGAGGTTGCATAGGGGTCTGCCAAGTGTTTTGCAAGAAGAGAGAGGAAGTTGTCCAAAACAGCTTCCAATGGAATGTTCATGTGATTGGAAAAGGCAGGAGAGTGCAAAGGTACTGTTGTCTATCAGTTGGCAAGCTGCGCACACAATGCCAGTGTTGTACAGCTTCCTTCTTCACCTTTCCGAAGCTGCCGCTCTCTCCGGCTGGCGGAGGCGAAGAAGCGGCTTCTTCGCGCAAAGACGATTGTGCCGCTCACAGTGCTCTCCGGAGCGCGGCTTCTGCCGAAAGACGCCCGGGAGCGGCGCTTAGCTCCGGAGAGCATCGTACCTTGGTCTCTAGCGGCTTTTGTAGTCTACATCTTAGCAGAAAGCTTTTCCACTATGTCTGGCAGGGAGAAACTGTGCCAGCACAGAAAACATCTCCCATCGTGTTTTTGAGGTTGCAGAAAGGTGTGCAGAGTGTTTTGCAAGAAGAGAGAGAAAATTGTCCAAAACAGCTTCCAATGGAATGTTCATGTGATTGGAAAAGGCAGGAGAGTGCAAAGGTACTGTTGTCTATCAGTTGGCAAGCTGCGCACACAATGCCAGTGTTGTACAGCTTCCTTCTTCACCTTTCCGAAGCTGCCGCTCTCTCCGGCTGGCGGAAGCGAAGAAGCGGCTTCTTCGCGCAAAGACGATTGTGCCGCTCACAGTGCTCTCCTTAGCGCGGCTTCGGCCGAAAGACGCCCGGGAGCGGCGCTTAGCTCCGGAGAGCATCGTACCTTGGTCTCTAGCGTCTTTTGTAGTCTACATCTTAGCAGAAAGCTTTTCCACTATGTCTGGCAGGGAGAAACTGTGCCAGCACAGAAAACATCTCCCATCGTGTTTTTGAGGTTGCATAGGGGTCTGCCAAGTGTTTTGCAAGAAGAGAGAGGAAGTTGTCCAAAACAGCTTCCAATGGAATGTTCATGTGATTGGAAAAGGCAGGAGAGTGCAAAGGTACTGTTGTCTATCAGTTGGCAAGCTGCGCACACAATGCCAGTGTTGTACAGCTTCCTTCTTCACCTTTCCGAAGCTGCCGCTCTCTCCGGCTGGCGGAGGCGAAGAAGCGGCTTCTTCGCGCAAAGACGATTGTGCCGCTCACAGTGCTCTCCGGAGCGCGGCTTCTGCCGAAAGACGCCCGGGAGCGGCGCTTAGCTCCGGAGAGCATCGTACCTTGGTCTCTAGCGGCTTTTGTAGTCTACATCTTAGCAGAAAGCTTTTCCACTATGTCTGGCAGGGAGAAACTGTGCCAGCACAGAAAACATCTCCCATCGTGTTTTTGAGGTTGCAGAAAGGTGTGCAGAGTGTTTTGCAAGAAGAGAGAGAAAATTGTCCAAAACAGCTTCCAATGGAATGTTCATGTGATTGGAAAAGGCAGGAGAGTGCAAAGGTACTGTTGTCTATCAGTTGGCAAGCTGCGCACACAATGCCAGTGTTGTACAGCTTCCTTCTTCACCTTTCCGAAGCTGCCGCTCTCTCCGGCTGGCGGAAGCGAAGAAGCGGCTTCTTCGCGCAAAGACGATTGTGCCGCTCACAGTGCTCTCCGGAGGGCGGCTTCTGCCGAAAGACGCCCGGGAGCGGCGCTTAGCTCCGGAGAGCATCGTACCTTGGTCTCTAGCGTCTTTTGTAGTCTACATCTTAGCAGAAAGCTTTTCCACTATGTCTGGCAGGGAGAAACTGTGCCAGCACAGAAAACATCTCCCATCGTGTTTTTGAGGTTGCAGAAAGGTGTGCAGAGTGTTTTGAAAGAAGAGAGAGAAAGTTGTCCAAAACAGCTTCCAATGGAATATTAATGTGATTGGAAAAGGCAGGAGATTGCAAAGGTACTGTTTTCTATCAGTTGGCAAGCTGCGCACACAATGCCGGTGTTGTACAGCTTCCTTCTTCACCTTTCCGAAGCTGCCGCTCTCTCCGGCTGGCGGAGGCGAAGAAGCGGCTTCTTCGCGCAAAGACGATTGTGCCACTCACAGTGCTCTCCTGAGCGCGGCTTCTGCCGAAAGACGCCCGGGAGCGGCGCTTAGCTCCGGAGAGCATCGTACCTTGGTCTTTAGCGTCTTTTGTAGTCTACATCTTAGCAGAAAGCTTTTCCACTATGTCTGGCAGGGAGAAACTGTGCCAGCACAGAAAACATCTCCCATCGTGTTTTTGAGGTTGCATAGGGGTCTGCCAAGTGTTTGGCAGGAAGAAAATGAAAGTTGTCCAAAACAGCTTCCAATGGAATGTTCATGTGATTGGAAAAGGCAGGAGAGTGCAAAGGTACTGTTGTCTATCAGTTGGCAAGCTGCGCACACAATGCCAGTGTTGTACAGCTTCCTTCTTCACCTTTCCGAAGCTGCCGCTCTCTCCGGCTGGCGGAGGCGAAGAAGCAGCTTCCTCGCGCAAAGACGATTGTGCCGCTCACAGTGCTCTCCGGAGCGCGGCTTCTGCCGAAAGACGCCCGGGAGCGGCGCTTAGCTCCGGAGAGCATCGTACCTTGGTCTTTAGCGTCTTTTGTAGTCTACATCTTCGCAGAAAGCTTTTCCACTATGTCTGGCAGGGAGAAACTGTGCCAGCACAGAAAACATCTCCCATCGTGTTTTTGAGGTTGCAGAAAGGTGTGCAGAGTGTTTTGCAAGAAGAGAGAGAAAGTTGTCCAAAACAGCTTCCAATGGAATGTTCATGTGATTGGAAAAGGCAGGAGAGTGCAAAGGTACTGTTGTCTATCAGTTGGCAAGCTGCGCACACAATGCCAGTGTTGTACAGCTTCCTTCTTCACCTTTCCGAAGCTGCCGCTCTCTCCGGCTGGCGGAGGCGAAGAAGCGGCTTCTTCGCGCAATGACGATTGTGCCGCTCACAGTGCTCTCCGGAGCGCGGCTTCTGCCGAAAGACGCCCGGGAGCGGCGCTTAGCTCCGGAGAGCATCGTACCTTGGTCTTTAGCGTCTTTTGTAGTCTACATCTTAGCAGAAAGCTTTTCCACTATGTCTGGCAGGGAGAAACTGTGCCAGCACAGAAAACATCTCCCATCGTGTTTTTGAGGTTGCAGAAAGGTGTGCAGAGTGTTTTGCAAGAAGAGAGAGAAAGTTGTCCAAAACAGCTTCCAATGGAATGTTCATGTGATTGGAAAAGGCAGGAGAGTGCAAAGGTACTGTTGTCTATCAGTTGGCAAGCTGCGCACACAATGCCAGTGTTGTACAGCTTCCTTCTTCACCTTTCCGAAGCTGCCGCTCTCTCTGGCTGGCGGAGGCGAAGAAGCGGCTTCTTCGCGCAATGACGATTGTGCCGCTCACAGTGCTCTCCGGAGCGCGGCTTCTGCCGAAAGACGCCCGGGAGCGGCGCTTAGCTCCGGAGAGCATCGTACCTTGGTCTCTAGCGGCTTTTGTAGTCTACATCTGAGCAGAAAGCTTTTCCACTATGTCTGGCAGGGAGAAACTGTGCCAGCACAGAAAACATCTCCCATCGTGTTTTTGAGGTTGCATAGGGGTCTGCCAAGTGTTTTGCAAGAAGAGAGAGAAAGTTGTCCAAAACAGCTTCCAATGGAATGTTCATGTGATTGGAAAAGGCAGGAGAGTGCAAAGGTACTGTTGTCTATCAGTTGGCAAGCTGCGCACACAATGCCAGTGTTGTAGAGCTTCCTTCTTCACCTTTCCGAAGCTGCCGCTCTCTCCGGCTGGCGGAGGCGAAGAAGCGGCTTCTTTGCGCAAAGACGATTATGCCGCTCACAGTGCTCTCCTTAGCGCGGCTTCTGCCGAAAGACGCCCGGGAGCGGCGCTTAGCTCCGGAGAGCATCGTACCTTGGTCTTTAGCGTCTTTTGTAGTCTACATCTTAGCAGAAAGCTTTTCCACTATGTCTGGCAGGGAGAAACTGTGCCAGCACAGAAAACATCTCCCATCGTGTTTTTGAGGTTGCAGAAAGGTGTGCAGAGTGTTTTGCAAGAAGAGAGAGAAAGTTGTCCAAAACAGCTTCCAATGGAATGTTCATGTGATTGGAAAAGGCAGGAGAGTGCAAAGGTACTGTTTTGTATCAGTTGGCAAGCTGCGCACACAATGCCAGTGTTGTACAGCTTCCTTCTTCACCTTTCCGAAGCTGCCGCTCTCTCCGGCTGGCGGAGGCGAAGAAGCGGCTTCTTCGCGCAAAGACGATTGTGCCGCTCACAGTGCTCTCCGGAGCGCGGCTTTTGCCGAAAGACGCCCGGGAGCGGCGCTTAGCTCCGGAGAGGATCGTACCTTGCTCTCTAGCGTCTTTTGTAGTCTACATCTGAGCAGAAAGCTTTTCCACTATGTCTGGCAGGGAGAAACTGTGCCAGCACAGAAAACATCTCCCATCGTGTTTTTGAGGTTGCAGAAAGGTGTGCAGAGTGTTTTGCAAGAAGAGAGAGAAAGTTGTCCAAAACAGCTTCCAATGGAATGTTCATGTGATTGGAAAAGGCAGGAGAGTGCAAAGGTACTGTTTTCTATCAGTTGGCAAGCTGCGCACACAATGCCAGTGTTGTACAGCTTCCTTCTTCACCTTTCCGAAGCTGCCGCTCTCTCCGGCTGGCGGAGGCGAAGAAGCGGCTTCTTCGCGCAAAGACGATTGTGCCGCTCACAGTGCTCTCCGGAGCGAGGCTTCTGCCGAAAGACGCCCGGGAGCGGCGCTTAGCTCCGGAGAGCATCGTACCTTGGTCTCTAGCGGCTTTTGTAGTCTACATCTGAGCAGAAAGCTTTTCCACTATGTCTGGCAGGGAGAAACTGTGCCAGCACAGAAAACATCTCCCATCGTGTTTTTGAGGTTGCATAGGGGTCTGCCAAGTGTTTTGCAAGAAGAGAGAGAAAGTTGCCCAAAACAGCTTCCAATGGAATGTTCATGTGATTGGAAAAGGCAGGAGAGTGCAAAGGTACTGTTTTCTATCAGTTGGCAAGCTGCGCACACAATGCCAGTGTTGTACAGCTTCCTTCTTCACCTTTCCGAAGCTGCCGCTCTCTCTGGCTGGCGGAGGTGAAGAAGCGGCTTCTTCGCGCAAAGACGATTGTGCCGCTCACAGTGCTCTCCTGAGTGCGGCTTCTGCCGAAAGACGCCCGGGAGCGGCGCTTAGCTCCGGAGAGCATCGTACCTTGGTCTCTAGCGTCTTTTGTAGTCTACATCTTAGCAGAAAGCTTTTCCACTATGTCTGGCAGGGAGAAACTGTGCCAGCACAGAAAACATCTCCCATCGTGTTTTTGAGGTTGCAGAAAGGTGTGCAGAGTGTTTTGCAAGAAGAGAGAGAAAGTTGTCCAAAACAGCTTCCAATGGAATGCTCATGTGATTGGAAAAGGCAGGAGAGTGCAAAGGTACTGTTGTCTATCAGTGGGCAAGCTGCGCACACAATGCCAGTGTTGTACAGCTTCCTTCTTCACCTTTCCGAAGCTGCCGCTCTCTCTGGCTGGCGGAGGCGAAGAAGCGGCTTCTTTGCGCAAAGACGATTGTGCCGCGCACAGTGCTCTCCTTAGCGCGGCTTCTGCCGAAAGACGCCCGGGAGCGGCGCTTAGCTCCGGAGAGCATCGTACCTTGGTCTCTAGCGTCTTTTGTAGTCTACATCTTAGCAGAAAGCTTTTCCACTATGTCTGGCAGGGAGAAACTGTGCCAGCACAGAAAACATCTCCCATCGTGTTTTTGAGGTTGCAGAAAGGTGTGCAGAGTGTTTTGGAAGAGGAGAGAGAAAGTTGTCCAAAACAGCTTCCAATGGAATGTTCATGTGATTGGAAAAGGCAGGAGAGTGCAAAGGTACTGTTGTCTATCAGTTGGCAAGCTGCGCACACAATGCCGGTGTTGTACAGCTTCCTTCTTCACCTTTCCGAAGCTGCCGCTCTCTCCGGCTGGCGGAGGCGAAGAAGCGGCTTCTTGGCGCAAAGACGATTGTGCCGCTCACAGTGCTCTCCGGAGCGCGGCTTTTGCCGAAAGACGCCCGGGAGCGGCGCTTAGCTCCGGAGAGGATCGTACCTTGCTCTCTAGCGTCTTTTGTAGTCTACATCTGAGCATAAAGCTTTTCCACTATGTCTGGCAGGGAGAAACTGTGCCAGCACAGAAAACATCTCCCATCGTGTTTTTGAGGTTGCAGAAAGGTGTGCAGAGTGTTTTGCAAGAAGAGAGAGAAAGTTGTCCAAAACAGCTTCCAATGGAATGTTCATGTGATTGGAAAAGGCAGGAGAGTGCAAAGGTACTGTTGTCTATCAGTTGGCAAGCTGCGCACACAATGCCAGTGTTGTACAGCTTCCTTCTTCACCTTTCCGAAGCTGCCGCTCTCTCCGGCTGGCGGAGGCGAAGAAGCGGCTTCTTCGCGCAAAGACGATTGTGCCGCTCACAGTGCTCTCCGGAGCGCGGCTTTTGCCGAAAGACGCCCGGGAGCGGCGCTTAGCTCCGGAGAGGATCGTACCTTGGTCTCTAGCGTCTTTTGTAGTCTACATCTTAGCAGAAAGCTTTTCCACTATGTCTGGCAGGGAGAAACTGTGCCAGCACAGAAAACATCTCCCATCGTGTTTTTGAGGTTGCATAGGGGTCTGCCAAGTGTTTTGCAAGAAGAGAGAGGAAGTTGTCCAAAACAGCTTCCAATGGAATGTTCATGTGATTGGAAAAGGCAGGAGAGTG
This sequence comes from Ammospiza nelsoni, assembly GCF_027579445.1. Classification (NCBI taxonomy): domain Eukaryota; kingdom Metazoa; phylum Chordata; class Aves; order Passeriformes; family Passerellidae; genus Ammospiza; species Ammospiza nelsoni. The sequence goes on from NC_080669.1 coordinate 66,367,131, forward strand.
CAAAGGTACTGTTGTCTATCAGTTGGCAAGCTGCGCACACAATGCCAGTGTTGTACAGCTTCCTTCTTCACCTTTCCGAAGCTGCCGCTCTCTCCGGCTGGCGGAGGCGAAGAAGCGGCTTCTTCGCGCAAAGACGATTGTGCCGCTCACAGTGCTCTCCGGAGCGCGGCTTCTGCCGAAAGACGCCCGGGAGCGGCGCTTAGCTCCGGAGAGCATCGTACCTTGGTCTCTAGCGGCTTTTGTAGTCTACATCTTAGCAGAAAGCTTTTCCACTATGTCTGGCAGGGAGAAACTGTGCCAGCACAGAAAACATCTCCCATCGTGTTTTTGAGGTTGCAGAAAGGTGTGCAGAGTGTTTTGCAAGAAGAGAGAGAAAATTGTCCAAAACAGCTTCCAATGGAATGTTCATGTGATTGGAAAAGGCAGGAGAGTGCAAAGGTACTGTTGTCTATCAGTTGGCAAGCTGCGCACACAATGCCAGTGTTGTACAGCTTCCTTCTTCACCTTTCCGAAGCTGCCGCTCTCTCCGGCTGGCGGAAGCGAAGAAGCGGCTTCTTCGCGCAAAGACGATTGTGCCGCTCACAGTGCTCTCCTTAGCGCGGCTTCGGCCGAAAGACGCCCGGGAGCGGCGCTTAGCTCCGGAGAGCATCGTACCTTGGTCTCTAGCGTCTTTTGTAGTCTACATCTTAGCAGAAAGCTTTTCCACTATGTCTGGCAGGGAGAAACTGTGCCAGCACAGAAAACATCTCCCATCGTGTTTTTGAGGTTGCATAGGGGTCTGCCAAGTGTTTTGCAAGAAGAGAGAGGAAGTTGTCCAAAACAGCTTCCAATGGAATGTTCATGTGATTGGAAAAGGCAGGAGAGTGCAAAGGTACTGTTGTCTATCAGTTGGCAAGCTGCGCACACAATGCCAGTGTTGTACAGCTTCCTTCTTCACCTTTCCGAAGCTGCCGCTCTCTCCGGCTGGCGGAGGCGAAGAAGCGGCTTCTTCGCGCAAAGACGATTGTGCCGCTCACAGTGCTCTCCGGAGCGCGGCTTCTGCCGAAAGACGCCCGGGAGCGGCGCTTAGCTCCGGAGAGCATCGTACCTTGGTCTCTAGCGGCTTTTGTAGTCTACATCTTAGCAGAAAGCTTTTCCACTATGTCTGGCAGGGAGAAACTGTGCCAGCACAGAAAACATCTCCCATCGTGTTTTTGAGGTTGCAGAAAGGTGTGCAGAGTGTTTTGCAAGAAGAGAGAGAAAATTGTCCAAAACAGCTTCCAATGGAATGTTCATGTGATTGGAAAAGGCAGGAGAGTGCAAAGGTACTGTTGTCTATCAGTTGGCAAGCTGCGCACACAATGCCAGTGTTGTACAGCTTCCTTCTTCACCTTTCCGAAGCTGCCGCTCTCTCCGGCTGGCGGAAGCGAAGAAGCGGCTTCTTCGCGCAAAGACGATTGTGCCGCTCACAGTGCTCTCCTTAGCGCGGCTTCGGCCGAAAGACGCCCGGGAGCGGCGCTTAGCTCCGGAGAGCATCGTACCTTGGTCTCTAGCGTCTTTTGTAGTCTACATCTTAGCAGAAAGCTTTTCCACTATGTCTGGCAGGGAGAAACTGTGCCAGCACAGAAAACATCTCCCATCGTGTTTTTGAGGTTGCAGAAAGGTGTGCAGAGTGTTTTGAAAGAAGAGAGAGAAAGTTGTCCAAAACAGCTTCCAATGGAATATTAATGTGATTGGAAAAGGCAGGAGATTGCAAAGGTACTGTTTTCTATCAGTTGGCAAGCTGCGCACACAATGCCGGTGTTGTACAGCTTCCTTCTTCACCTTTCCGAAGCTGCCGCTCTCTCCGGCTGGCGGAGGCGAAGAAGCGGCTTCTTCGCGCAAAGACGATTGTGCCACTCACAGTGCTCTCCTGAGCGCGGCTTCTGCCGAAAGACGCCCGGGAGCGGCGCTTAGCTCCGGAGAGCATCGTACCTTGGTCTTTAGCGTCTTTTGTAGTCTACATCTTAGCAGAAAGCTTTTCCACTATGTCTGGCAGGGAGAAACTGTGCCAGCACAGAAAACATCTCCCATCGTGTTTTTGAGGTTGCATAGGGGTCTGCCAAGTGTTTGGCAGGAAGAAAATGAAAGTTGTCCAAAACAGCTTCCAATGGAATGTTCATGTGATTGGAAAAGGCAGGAGAGTGCAAAGGTACTGTTGTCTATCAGTTGGCAAGCTGCGCACACAATGCCAGTGTTGTACAGCTTCCTTCTTCACCTTTCCGAAGCTGCCGCTCTCTCCGGCTGGCGGAGGCGAAGAAGCAGCTTCCTCGCGCAAAGACGATTGTGCCGCTCACAGTGCTCTCCGGAGCGCGGCTTCTGCCGAAAGACGCCCGGGAGCGGCGCTTAGCTCCGGAGAGCATCGTACCTTGGTCTTTAGCGTCTTTTGTAGTCTACATCTTCGCAGAAAGCTTTTCCACTATGTCTGGCAGGGAGAAACTGTGCCAGCACAGAAAACATCTCCCATCGTGTTTTTGAGGTTGCAGAAAGGTGTGCAGAGTGTTTTGCAAGAAGAGAGAGAAAGTTGTCCAAAACAGCTTCCAATGGAATGTTCATGTGATTGGAAAAGGCAGGAGAGTGCAAAGGTACTGTTGTCTATCAGTTGGCAAGCTGCGCACACAATGCCAGTGTTGTACAGCTTCCTTCTTCACCTTTCCGAAGCTGCCGCTCTCTCCGGCTGGCGGAGGCGAAGAAGCGGCTTCTTCGCGCAATGACGATTGTGCCGCTCACAGTGCTCTCCGGAGCGCGGCTTCTGCCGAAAGACGCCCGGGAGCGGCGCTTAGCTCCGGAGAGCATCGTACCTTGGTCTTTAGCGTCTTTTGTAGTCTACATCTTAGCAGAAAGCTTTTCCACTATGTCTGGCAGGGAGAAACTGTGCCAGCACAGAAAACATCTCCCATCGTGTTTTTGAGGTTGCAGAAAGGTGTGCAGAGTGTTTTGCAAGAAGAGAGAGAAAGTTGTCCAAAACAGCTTCCAATGGAATGTTCATGTGATTGGAAAAGGCAGGAGAGTGCAAAGGTACTGTTGTCTATCAGTTGGCAAGCTGCGCACACAATGCCAGTGTTGTACAGCTTCCTTCTTCACCTTTCCGAAGCTGCCGCTCTCTCTGGCTGGCGGAGGCGAAGAAGCGGCTTCTTCGCGCAATGACGATTGTGCCGCTCACAGTGCTCTCCGGAGCGCGGCTTCTGCCGAAAGACGCCCGGGAGCGGCGCTTAGCTCCGGAGAGCATCGTTACCTTGGTCTTTAGCGTCTTTTGTAGTCTACATCTTAGCAGAAAGCTTTTCCACTATGTCTGGCAGGGAGAAACTGTGCCAGCACAGAAAACATCTCCCATCGTGTTTTTGAGGTTGCATAGGGGTCTGCCAAGTGTTTGGCAGGAAGAAAAGGAAAGTTGTCCAAAACAGCTTCCAATGGAATGTTCATGTGATTGGAAAAGGCAGGAGAGTGCAAAGGTACTGTTGTCTATCAGTTGGCAAGCTGCGCACACAATGCCAGTGTTGTACAGCTTCCTTCTTCACCTTTCCGAAGCTGCCGCTCTCTCTGGCTGGCGGAGGCGAAGAAGCGGCTTCTTCGCGCAATGACGATTGTGCCGCTCACAGTGCTCTCCGGAGCGCGGCTTCTGCCGAAAGACGCCCGGGAGCTGCGCTTAGCTCCGGAGAGCATCGTACCTTGGTCTTTAGCGTCTTTTGTAGTCTACATCTTAGCAGAAAGCTTTTCCACTATGTCTGGCAGGGAGAAACTGTGCCAGCACAGAAAACATCTCCCATCGTGTTTTTGAGGTTGCAGAAAGGTGTGCAGAGTGTTTTGCAAGAAGAGAGAGAAAGTTGTCCAAAACAGCTTCCAATGGAATGTTCATGTGATTGGAAAAGGCAGGAGAGTGCAAAGGTACTGTTGTCTATCAGTTGGCAAGCTGCGCACACAATGCCAGTGTTGTAGAGCTTCCTTCTTCACCTTTCCGAAGCTGCCGCTCTCTCCGGCTGGCGGAGGCGAAGAAGCAGCTTCTTCGCGCAAAGACGATTGTGCCGCGCACAGTGCTCTCCGGAGCGCGGCTTTTGCCGAAAGACGCCTCGGAGCGGCGCTTAGCTCCGGAGAGCATCGTGCCTTGCTCTCTAGCGTCTTTTGTAGTCTACATCTTAGCAGAAAGCTTTTCCACTATGTCTGGCAGGGAGAAACTGTGCCAGCACAGAAAACATCTCCCATCGTGTTTTTGAGGTTGCATAGGGGTCTGCCAAGTGTTTTGCAAGAAGAAGGAGAAAGTTGTCCAAAACAGCTTCCAATGGAATGTTCATGTGATTGGAAAAGGCAGGAGAGTGCAAAGGTACTGTTGTCTATCAGTTGGCAAGCTGCGCACACAATGCCAGTGTTGTACAGCTTCCTTCTTCACCTTTCCGAAGCTGCCGCTCTCTCCGGCTGGCGGAGGCGAAGAAGCGGCTTCTTGGCGCAAAGACGATTATGCCGCTCACAGTGCACTCCTTAGCGCGGCTTATGCCGAAAGACGCCCGGGAGCGGCGCTTAGCTCCGGAGAGCATCGTACCTTGGTCTTTAGCGTCTTTTGTAGTCTACATCTTAGCAGAAAGCTTTTCCACTATGTCTGGCAGGGAGAAACTGTGCCAGCACAGAAAACATCTCCCATCGTGTTTTTGAGGTTGCAGAAAGGTGTGCAGTGTGTTTTGCAAGAATAGAGAGAAAGTTGTCCAAAACAGCTTCCAATGGAATGTTCATGTGATTGGAAAAGGCAGGAGAGTGCAAAGGTACTGTTTTCTATCAGTTGGCAAGCTGCGCACACAATGCCAGTGTTGTACAGCTTCCTTCTTCACCTTTCCGAAGCTGCCGCTCTCTCCGGCTGGCGGAGGCGAAGAAGCGGCTTCTTCGCGCAAAGACGATTGTGCCGCTCACAGTGCTCTCCGGAGGGCGGCTTCTGCCGAAAGACGCCCGGGAGCGGCGCTTAGCTCCGGAGAGCATCGTACCTTGGTCTCTAGCGTCTTTTGTAGTCTACATCTGAGCAGAAAGCTTTTCCACTATGTCTGGCAGGGAGAAACTGTGCCAGCACAGAAAACATCTCCCATCGTGTTTTTGAGGTTGCATAGGGGTCTGCCAAGTGTTTTGCAAGAAGAGAGAGAAAGTTGTCCAAAACAGCTTCCAATGGAATGTTCATGTGATTGGAAAAGGCAGGAGAGTGCAAAGGTACTGTTGTCTATCAGTTGGCAAGCTGCGCACACAATGCCAGTGTTGTACAGCTTCCTTCTTCACCTTTCCGAAGCTGCCGCTCTCTCCGGCTGGCGGAGGCGAAGAAGCAGCTTCTTCGCGCAATGACGATTGTGCCGCTCACAGTGCTCTCCGGAGCGCGGCTTCTGCCGAAAGACGCCCGGGAGCGGCGCTTAGCTGCGGAGAGCATCGTACCTTGGTCTCTAGCGTCTTTTGTAGTCTACATCTTAGCAGAAAGCTTTTCCACTATGTCTGGCAGGGAGAAACTGTGCCAGCACAGAAAACATCTCCCATCGTGTTTTTGAGGTTGCATAGGGGTCTGCCAAGTGTTTGGCAGGAAGAAAATGAAAGTTGTCCAAAACAGCTTCCAATGGAATGTTCATGTGATTGGAAAAGGCAGGAGAGTGCAAAGGTACTGTTGTCTATCAGTTGGCAAGCTGCGCACACAATGCCAGTGTTGTACAGCTTCCTTCTTCACCTTTCCGAAGCTGCCGCTCTCTCTGGCTGGCGGAGGCGAAGAAGCGGCTTCTTCGCGCAATGACGATTGTGCCGCTCACAGTGCTCTCCGGAGCGCGGCTTCTGCCGAAAGACGCCCGGGAGCTGCGCTTAGCTCCGGAGAGCATCGTACCTTGGTCTTTAGCGTCTTTTGTAGTCTACATCTCAGCAGAAAGCTTTTCCACTATGTCTGGCAGGGAGAAACTGTGCCAGCACAGAAAACATCTCCCATCGTGTTTTTGAGGTTGCAGAAAGGTGTGCAGAGTGTTTTGCAAGAAGAGAGAGAAAGTTGTCCAAAACAGCTTCCAATGGAATGTTCATGTGATTGGAAAAGGCAGGAGAGTGCAAAGGTACTGTTGTCTATCAGTTGGCAAGCTGCGCACACAATGCCAGTGTTGTACAGCTTCCTTCTTCACCTTTCCGAAGCTGCCGCTCTCTCCGGCTGGCGGAGGCGAAGAAGCAGCTTCTTCGCGCAAAGACGATTGTGCCGCGCACAGTGCTCTCCGGAGCGCGGCTTTTGCCGAAAGACGCCTGGGAGCGGCGCTTAGCTCCGGAGAGCATCGTGCCTTGCTCTCTAGCGTCTTTTGTAGTCTACATCTTAGCAGAAAGCTTTTCCACTATGTCTGGCAGGGAGAAACTGTGCCAGCACAGAAAACATCTCCCATCGTGTTTTTGAGGTTGCATAGGGTTCTGCCAAGTGTTTTGCAAGAAGAAGGAGAAAGTTGTCCAAAACAGCTTCCAATGGAATGTTCATGTCATTGGAAAATGCAGGAGAGTGCAAAGGTACTGTTGTCTATCAGTTGGCAAGCTGCGCACACAATGCCAGTGTTGTACAGCTTCCTTCTTCACCTTTCCGAAGCTGCCGCTCTCTCCGGCTGGCGGAGGCGAAGAAGCGGCTTCTTGGCGCAAAGACGATTATGCCGCTCACAGTGCACTCCTTAGCGCGGCTTATGCCGAAAGACGCCCGGGAGCGGCGCTTAGCTCCGGAGAGCATCGTACCTTGGTCTTTAGCGTCTTTTGTAGTCTACATCTTAGCAGAAAGCTTTTCCACTATGTCTGGCAGGGAGAAACTGTGCCAGCACAGAAAACATCTCCCATCGTGTTTCTGAGGTTGCAGAAAGGTGTGCAGAGTGTTTTGGAAGAGGAGAGAGAAAGTTGTCCAAAACAGCTTCCAATGGAATGTTCATGTGATTGGAAAAGGCAGGAGAGTGCAAAGGTACTGTTTTCTATCAGTTGGCAAGCTGCGCACACAATGCCAGTGTTGTACAGCTTCCTTCTTCACCTTTCCGAAGCTGCCGCTCTCTCCGGCTGGCGGAGGCGAAGAAGCGGCTTCTTCGCGCAAAGACGATTGTGCCGCTCACAGTGCTCTCCGGAGCGCGGCTTCTGCCGAAAGACGCCCGGGAGCGGCGCTTAGCTCCGGAGAGCATCGTACCTTGGTCTCTAGCGTCTTTTGTAGTCTACATCTGAGCAGAAAGCTTTTCCACTATGTCTGGCAGGGAGAAACTGTGCCAGCACAGAAAACATCTCCCATCGTGTTTTTGAGGTTGCATAGGGGTCTGCCAAGTGTTTTGCAAGAAGAGAGAGAAAGTTGTCCAAAACAGCTTCCAATGGAATGTTCATGTGATTGGAAAAGGCAGGAGAGTGCAAAGGTACTGTTGTCTATCAGTTGGCAAGCTGCGCACACAATGCCAGTGTTGTACAGCTTCCTTCTTCACCTTTCCGAAGCTGCCGCTCTCTCCGGCTGGCGGAGGCGAAGAAGCAGCTTCTTCGCGCAAAGACGATTGTGCCGCTCACAGTGCTCTCCGGAGCGCGGCTTCTGCCGAAAGACGCCCGGGAGCGGCGCTTAGCTCCGGAGAGCATCGTACCTTGGTCTTTAGCGTCTTTTGTAGTCTACATCTTAGCAGAAAGCTTTTCCACTATGTCTGGCAGGGAGAAACTGTGCCAGCACAGAAAACATCTCCCATCGTTTTTTTGAGGTTGCAGAAAGGTGTGCTAAGTGTTTTGCAAGAAGAGAGAGAAAGTTGTCCAAAACAGCTTCCAATGGAATGTTCATGTGATTGGAAAAGGCAGAAGAGTGCAAAGGTACTGTTGTCTATCAGTTGGCAAGCTGCGCACACAATGCCAGTGTTGTAGAGCTTCCTTCTTCACCTTTCCGAAGCTGCCGCTCTCTCCGGCTGGCGGAGGCGAAGAAGCAGCTTCTTTGCGCAAAGACGATTGTGCCGCTCACAGTGCTCTCCGGAGCGCGGCTTTTGCCGAAAGACGCCCGGGAGCGGCGCTTAGCTGCGGAGAGCATCGTACCTTGGTCTCTAGCGTCTTTTGTAGTCTACATCTTAGCAGAAAGCTTTTCCACTATGTCTGGCAGGGAGAAACTGTGCCAGCACAGAAAACATCTCCCATCGTGTTTTTGAGGTTGCATAGGGGTCTGCCAAGTGTTTTGCAAGAAGAGAGAGAAAGTTGTCCAAAACAGCTTCCAATGGAATGTTCATGTGATTGGAAAAGGCAGGAGAGTGCAAAGGTACTGTTGTCTATCAGTTGGCAAGCTGCGCACACAATGCCAGTGTTGTACAGCTTCCTTCTTCACCTTTCCGAAGCTGCCGCTCTCTCCGGCTGGCGGAGGCGAAGAAGCAGCTTCTTCGCGCAAAGACGATTGTGCCGCTCACAGTGCTCTCCGGAGCGCGGCTTCTGCCGAAAGACGCCCGGGAGCGGCGCTTAGCTCCGGAGAGCATCGTACCTTGGTCTCTAGCGTCTTTTGTAGTCTACATCTTAGCAGAAAGCTTTTCCACTATGTCTGGCAGGGAGAAACTGTGCCAGCACAGAAAACATCTCCCATCGTGTTTTTGAGGTTGCAGAAAGGTGTGCAGAGTGTTTTGCAAGAAGAGAGAGAAAGTTGTCCAAAACAGCTTCCAATGGAATGTTCATGTGATTGGAAAAGGCAGGAGAGTGCAAAGGTACTGTTGTCTATCAGTTGGCAAGCTGCGCACACAATGCCAGTGTTGTACAGCTTCCTTCTTCACCTTTCCGAAGCTGCCGCTCTCTCCGGCTGGCGGAGGCGAAGAAGCGGCTTCTTCGCGCAAAGACGATTGTGCCGCTCACAGTGCTCTCCGGAGCGCGGCTTCTGCCGAAAGACGCCCGGGAGCGGCGCTTAGCTCCGGAGAGCATCGTACCTTGGTCTTTAGCGTCTTTTGTAGTCTACATCTTAGCAGAAAGCTTTTCCACTATGTCTGGCAGGGAGAAACTGTGCCAGCACAGAAAACATCTCCCATCGTGTTTTTGAGGTTGCATAGGGGTCTGCCAAGTGTTTGGCAGGAAGAAAAGGAAAGTTGTCCAAAACAGCTTCCAATGGAATGTTCATGTGATTGGAAAAGGCAGGAGAGTGCAAAGGTACTGTTGTCTATCAGTTGGCAAGCTGCGCACACAATGCCAGTGTTGTACAGCTTCCTTCTTCACCTTTCCGAAGCTGCCGCTCTCTCTGGCTGGCGGAGGCGAAGAAGCGGCTTCTTCGCGCAATGACGATTGTGCCGCTCACAGTGCTCTCCGGAGCGCGGCTTCTGCCGAAAGACGCCCGGGAGCTGCGCTTAGCTCCGGAGAGCATCGTACCTTGGTCTTTAGCGTCTTTTGTAGTCTACATCTTAGCAGAAAGCTTTTCCACTATGTCTGGCAGGGAGAAACTGTGCCAGCACAGAAAACATCTCCCATCGTGTTTTTGAGGTTGCAGAAAGGTGTGCAGAGTGTTTTGCAAGAAGAGAGAGAAAGTTGTCCAAAACAGCTTCCAATGGAATGTTCATGTGATTGGAAAAGGCAGGAGAGTGCAAAGGTACTGTTGTCTATCAGTTGGCAAGCTGCGCACACAATGCCAGTGTTGTACAGCTTCCTTCTTCACCTTTCCGAAGCTGCCGCTCTCTCCGGCTGGCGGAGGCGAAGAAGCAGCTTCTTCGCGCAAAGACGATTGTGCCGCGCACAGTGCTCTCCTTAGCGCGGCTTCTGCCGAAAGACGCCCGGGAGCGGCGCTTAGCTCCGGAGAGCATCGTACCTTGGTCTTTAGCGTCTTTTGTAGTCTACATCTTAGCAGAAAGCTTTTCCACTATGTCTGGCAGGGAGAAACTGTGCCAGCACAGAAAACATCTCCCATCGTGTTTTTGAGGTTGCAGAATGTTGTGCAGAGTGTTTTGGAAGAGGAGAGAGAAAGTTGTCCAAAACAGCTTCCAATGGAATGTTCATGTGATTGGAAAAGGCAGGAGAGTGCAAAGGTACTGTTTTCTATCAGTTGGCAAGCTGCGCACACAATGCCAGTGTTGTACAGCTTCCTTCTTCACCTTTCCGAAGCTGCCGCTCTCTCCGGCTGGCGGAGGCGAAGAAGCGGCTTCTTCGCGCAAAGACGATTGTGCCGCTCACAGTGCTCTCCGGAGCGCGGCTTCTGCCGAAAGACGCCCGGGAGCGGCGCTTAGCTCCGGAGAGCATCGTACCTTGGTCTCTAGCGTCTTTTGTAGTCTACATCTGAGCAGAAAGCTTTTCCACTATGTCTGGCAGGGAGAAACTGTGCCAGCACAGAAAACATCTCCCATCGTGTTTTTGAGGTTGCATAGGGGTCTGCCAAGTGTTTTGCAAGAAGAGAGAGAAAGTTGTCCAAAACAGCTTCCAATGGAATGTTCATGTGATTGGAAAAGGCAGGAGAGTGCAAAGGTACTGTTTTCTATCAGTTGGCAAGCTGCGCACACAATGCCAGTGTTGTACAGCTTCCTTCTTCACCTTTCCGATGATGCCGCTCTCTCCGGCTGGCGGAGGCGAAGAAGCGGCTTCTTCGCGCAAAGACGATTGTGCCGCTCACAGTGCTCTCCGGAGCGCGGCTTCTGCCGAAAGACGCCCGGGAGTGGCGCTTAGCTCCGGAGAGCATCGTACCTTGGTCTCTAGCGTCTTTTGTAGTCTACATCTTAGCAGAAAGCTTTTCCACTATGTCTGGCAGGGAGAAACTGTGCCAGCACAGAAAACATCTCCCATCGTGTTTTTGAGGTTGCAGAAAGGTGTGCAGAGTGTTTTGCAAGAAGAGAGAGAAAGTCGTCCAAAACAGCTTCCAATGGAATATTCATGTGATTGGAAAAGGCAGGAGATTGCAAAGGTACTGTTTTCTATCAGTTGGCAAGCTGCGCACACAATGCCGGTGTTGTACAGCTTCCTTCTTCACCTTTCCGAAGCTGCCGCTCTCTCCGGCTGGCGGAGGCGAAGAAGCGGCTTCTTCGCGCAAAGACGATTGTGCCACTCACAGTGCTCTCCTGAGCGCGGCTTCTGCCGAAAGACGCCCGGGAGCGGCGCTTAGCTCCGGAGAGCATCGTACCTTGGTCTCTAGCGTCTTTTGTAGTCTACATCTTAGCAGAAAGCTTTTCCACTATGTCTGGCAGGGAGAAACTGTGCCAGCACAGAAAACATCTCCCATCGTGTTTTTGAGGTTGCAGAAAGGTGTGCAGAGTGTTTTGCAAGAAGAGAGAGAAAGTCGTCCAAAACAGCTTCCAATGGAATATTCATGTGATTGGAAAAGGCAGGAGATTGCAAAGGTACTGTTTTCTATCAGTTGGCAAGCTGCGCACACAATGCCGGTGTTGTACAGCTTCCTTCTTCACCTTTCCGAAGCTGCCGCTCTCTCCGGCTGGCGGAGGCGAAGAAGCGGCTTCTTCGCGCAAAGACGATTGTGCCACTCACAGTGCTCTCCTGAGCGCGGCTTCTGCCGAAAGACGCCCGGGAGCGGCGCTTAGCTCCGGAGAGCATCGTACCTTGGTCTTTAGCGTCTTTTGTAGTCTACATCTTAGCAGAAAGCTTTTCCACTATGTCTGGCAGGGAGAAACTGTGCCAGCACAGAAAACATCTCCCATCGTGTTTTTGAGGTTGCATAGGGGTCTGCCACGTGTTTGGCAGGAAGAAAAGGAAAGTTCTCCAAAACAGCTTCCAATGGAATGTTCATGTGATTGGAAAAGGCAGGAGAGTGCAAAGGTACTGTTGTCTATCAGTTGGCAAGCTGCGCACACAATGCCAGTGTTGTACAGCTTCCTTCTTCACCTTTCCGAAGCTGCCGCTCTCTCCGGCTGGCGGAGGCGAAGAAGCGGCTTCTTCGCGCAAAGACGATTGTGCCGCTCACAGTGCTCTCCGGAGCGCGGCTTCTGCCGAAAGACGCCCGGGAGCGGCGCTTAGCTCCGGAGAGCATCGTACCTTGGTCTTTAGCGTCTTTTGTAGTCTACATCTTAGCAGAAAGCTTTTCCACTATGTCTGGCAGGGAGAAACTGTGCCAGCACAGAAAACATCTCCCATCGTGTTTTTGAGGTTGCAGAAAGGTGTGCAGAGTGTTTTGCAAGAAGAGAGAGAAAGTCGTCCAAAACAGCTTCCAATGGAATATTCATGTGATTGGAAAAGGCAGGAGATTGCAAAGGTACTGTTTTCTATCAGTTGGCAAGCTGCGCACACAATGCCGGTGTTGTACAGCTTCCTTCTTCACCTTTCCGAAGCTGCCGCTCTCTCCGGCTGGCGGAGGCGAAGAAGCGGCTTCTTCGCGCAAAGACGATTGTGCCACTCACAGTGCTCTCCTGAGCGCGGCTTCTGCCGAAAGACGCCTGGGAGCGGCGCTTAGCTCCGGAGAGCATCGTACCTTGGTCTTTAGCGTCTTTTGTAGTCTACATCTTAGCAGAAAGCTTTTCCACTATGTCTGGCAGGGAGAAACTGTGCCAGCACAGAAAACATCTCCCATCGTGTTTTTGAGGTTGCATAGGGGTCTGCCAAGTGTTTGGCAGGAAGAAAAGGAAAGTTGTCCAAAACAGCTTCCAATGGAATGTTCATGTGATTGGAAAAGGCAGGAGAGTGCAAAGGTACTGTTGTCTATCAGTTGGCAAGCTGCGCACACAATGCCAGTGTTGTACAGCTTCCTTCTTCACCTTTCCGAAGCTGCCGCTCTCTCCGGCTGGCGGAGGCGAAGAAGCGGCTTCTTCGCGCAAAGACGATTGTGCCGCTCACAGTGCTCTCCGGAGCGCGGCTTCTGCCGAAAGACGCCCGGGAGCGGCGCTTAGCTCCGGAGAGCATCGTACCTTGGTCTTTAGCGTCTTTTGTAGTCTACATCTTAGCAGAAAGCTTTTCCACTATGTCTGGCAGGGAGAAACTGTGCCAGCACAGAAAACATCTCCCATCGTGTTTTTGAGGTTGCAGAAAGGTGTGCAGAGTGTTTTGGAAGAGGAGAGAGAAAGTTGTCCAAAACAGCTTCCAATGGAATGTTCATGTGATTGGAAAAGGCAGGAGAGTGCAAAGGTACTGTTTTCTATCAGTTGGCAAGCTGCGCACACAATGCCAGTGTTGTACAGCTTCCTTCTTCACCTTTCCGAAGCTGCCGCTCTCTCTGGCTGGCGGAGGCGAAGAAGCGGCTTCTTCGCGCAATGACGATTGTGCCGCTCACAGTGCTCTCCGGAGCGCGGCTTCTGCCGAAAGACGCCCGGGAGCTGCGCTTAGCTCCGGAGAGCATCGTACCTTGGTCTTTAGCGTCTTTTGTAGTCTACATCTTAGCAGAAAGCTTTTCCACTATGTCTGGCAGGGAGAAACTGTGCCAGCACAGAAAACATCTCCCATCGTGTTTTTGAGGTTGCAGAAAGGTGTGCAGAGTGTTTTGCAAGAAGAGAGAGAAAGTTGTCCAAAACAGCTTCCAATGGAATGTTCATGTGATTGGAAAAGGCAGGAGAGTGCAAAGGTACTGTTGTCTATCAGTTGGCAAGCTGCGCACACAATGCCACTGTTGTACAGCTTCCTTCTTCACTTTTCCGAAGCTGCCGCTCTCTCCGGCTGGCGGAGGCGAAGAAGCGGCTTCTTCGCGCAATGACGATTGTGCCGCTCACAGTGCTCTCCGGAGCGCGGCTTTGGCCGAAAGACGCCCGGGAGCTGCGCTTAGCTCCGGAGAGCATCGTACCTTGGTCTTTAGCGTCTTTTGTAATCTACATCTTAGCAGAAAGCTTTTCCACTATGTCTGGCAGGGAGAAACTGTGCCAGCACAGAAAACATCTCCCATCGTGTTTTTGAGGTTGCAGAAAGGTGTGCAGAGTGTTTTGCAAGAAGAGAGAGAAAGTTGTCCAAAACAGCTTCCAATGGAATGTTCATGTGATTGGAAAAGGCAGGAGAGTGCAAAGGTACTGTTGTCTATCAGTTGGCAAGCTGCGCACACAATGCCAGTGTTGTACAGCTTCCTTCTTCACCTTTCCGAAGCTGCCGCTCTCTCTGGCTGGCGGAGGCGAAGAAGCGGCTTCTTCGCGCAAAGACGATTGTGCCGCTCACAGTGCTCTCCGGAGCGCGGCTTCTGCCGAAAGACGCCCGGGAGCGGCGCTTAGCTCCGGAGAGCATCGTACCTTGGTCTTTAGCGTCTTTTGTAGTCTACATCTTAGCAGAAAGCTTTTCCACTATGTCTGGCAGGGAGAAACTGTGCCAGCACAGAAAACATCTCCCATCGTGTTTTTGAGGTTGCATAGGGGTCTGCCAAGTGTTTGGCAGGAAGAAAAGGAAAGTTGTCCAAAACAGCTTCCAATGGAATGTTCATGTGATTGGAAAAGGCAGGAGAGTGCAAAGGTACTGTTGTCTATCAGTTGGCAAGCTGCGCACACAATGCCAGTGTTGTACAGCTTCCTTCTTCACCTTTCCGAAGCTGCCGCTCTCTCTGGCTGGCGGAGGCGAAGAAGCGGCTTCTTCGCGCAATGACGATTGTGCCGCTCACAGTGCTCTCCGGAGCGCGGCTTCTGCCGAAAGACGCCCGGGAGCTGCGCTTAGCTCCGGAGAGCATCGTACCTTGGTCTTTAGCGTCTTTTGTAGTCTACATCTTAGCAGAAAGCTTTTCCACTATGTCTGGCAGGGAGAAACTGTGCCAGCACAGAAAACATCTCCCATCGTGTTTTTGAGGTTGCAGAAAGGTGTGCAGAGTGTTTTGCAAGAAGAGAGAGAAAGTTGTCCAAAACAGCTTCCAATGGAATGTTCATGTGATTGGAAAAGGCAGGAGAGTGCAAAGGTACTGTTGTCTATCAGTTGGCAAGCTGCGCACACAATGCCAGTGTTGTACAGCTTCCTTCTTCACCTTTCCGAAGCTGCCGCTCTCTCCGGCTGGCGGAGGCGAAGAAGCAGCTTCTTCGCGCAAAGACGATTGTGCCGCGCACAGTGCTCTCCGGGGCGCGGCTTTTGCCGAAAGACGCCTGGGAGCGGCGCTTAGCTCCGGAGAGCATCGTGCCTTGCTCTCTAGCGTCTTTTGTAGTCTACATCTTAGCAGAAAGCTTTTCCACTATGTCTGGCAGGGAGAAACTGTGCCAGCACAGAAAACATCTCCCATCGTGTTTTTGAGGTTGCATAGGGGTCTGCCAAGTGTTTTGCAAGAAGAAGGAGAAAGTTGTCCAAAACAGCTTCCAATGGAATGTTCATGTGATTGGAAAAGGCAGGAGAGTGCAAAGGTACTGTTGTCTATCAGTTGGCAAGCTGCGCACACAATGCCAGTGTTGTACAGCTTCCTTCTTCACCTTTCCGAAGCTGCCGCTCTCTCCGGCTGGCGGAGGCGAAGAAGCGGCTTCTTGGCGCAAAGACGATTATGCCGCTCACAGTGCTCTCCTTAGCGCGGCTTATGCCGAAAGACGCCCGGGAGCGGCGCTTAGCTCCGGAGAGCATCGTACCTTGGTCTTTAGCGTCTTTTGTAGTCTACATCTTAGCAGAAAGCTTTTCCACTATGTCTGGCAGGGAGAAACTGTGCCAGCACAGAAAACATCTCCCATCGTGTTTTTGAGGTTGCAGAAAGGTGTGCAGAGTGTTTTGGAAGAGGAGAGAGAAAGTTGTCCAAAACAGATTCCAATGGAATGTTCATGTGATTGGAAAAGGCAGGAGAGTGCAAAGGTACTGTTTTCTATCAGTTGGCAAGCTGCGCACACAATGCCAGTGTTGTACAGCTTCCTTCTTCACCTTTCCGAAGCTGCCGCTCTCTCCGGCTGGCGGAGGCGAAGAAGCGGCTTCTTCGCGCAAAGACGATTGTGCCGCTCACAGTGCTCTCCGGAGCGCGGCTTCTGCCGAAAGACGCCCGGGAGCGGCGCTTAGCTCCGGAGAGCATCGTACCTTGGTCTCTAGCGTCTTTTGTAGTCTACATCTGAGCAGAAAGCTTTTCCACTATGTCTGGCAGGGAGAAACTGTGCCAGCACAGAAAACATCTCCCATCGTGTTTTTGAGGTTGCATAGGGGTCTGCCAAGTGTTTTGCAAGAAGAGAGAGAAAGTTGTCCAAAACAGCTTCCAATGGAATGTTCATGTGATTGGAAAAGGCAGGAGAGTGCAAAGGTACTGTTTTCTATCAGTTGGCAAGCTGCGCACACAATGCCAGTGTTGTACAGCTTCCTTCTTCACCTTTCCGATGACGCCGCTCTCTCCGGCTGGCGGAGGCGAAGAAGCGGCTTCTTCGCGCAAAGACGATTGTGCCGCTCACAGTGCTCTCCGGAGCGCGTCTTCTGCCGAAAGACGCCCGGGAGCGGCGCTTAGCTCCGGAGAGCATCGTACCTTGGTCTCTAGCGTCTTTTGTAGTCTACATCTTAGCAGAAAGCTTTTCCACTATGTCTGGCAGGGAGAAACTGTGCCAGCACAGAAAACATCTCCCATCGTGTTTTTGAGGTTGCAGAAAGGTGTGCAGAGTGTTTTGCAAGAAGAGAGAGAAAGTCGTCCAAAACAGCTTCCAATGGAATATTCATGTGATTGGAAAAGGCAGGAGATTGCAAAGGTACTGTTTTCTATCAGTTGGCAAGCTGCGCACACAATGCCGGTGTTGTACAGCTTCCTTCTTCACCTTTCCGAAGCTGCCGCTCTCTCCGGCTGGCGGAGGCGAAGAAGCGGCTTCTTCGCGCAAAGACGATTGTGCCACTCACAGTGCTCTCCTGAGCGCGGCTTCTGCCGAAAGACGCCCGGGAGCGGCGCTTAGCTCCGGAGAGCATCGTACCTTGGTCTTTAGCGTCTTTTGTAGTCTACATCTTAGCAGAAAGCTTTTCCACTATGTCTGGCAGGGAGAAACTGTGCCAGCACAGAAAACATCTCCCATCGTGTTTTTGAGGTTGCATAGGGGTCTGCCAAGTGTTTGGCAGGAAGAAAAGGAAAGTTGTCCAAAACAGCTTCCAATGGAATGTTCATGTGATTGGAAAAGGCAGGAGAGTGCAAAGGTACTGTTGTCTATCAGTTGGCAAGCTGCGCACACAATGCCAGTGTTGTACAGCTTCCTTCTTCACCTTTCCGAAGCTGCCGCTCTCTCCGGCTGGCGGAGGCGAAGAAGCGGCTTCTTCGCGCAAAGACGATTGTGCCGCTCACAGTGCTCTCCGGAGCGCGGCTTCTGCCGAAAGACGCCCGGGAGCGGCGCTTAGCTCCGGAGAGCATCGTACCTTGGTCTTTAGCGTCTTTTGTAGTCTACATCTTAGCAGAAAGCTTTTCCACTATGTCTGGCAGGGAGAAACTGTGCCAGCACAGAAAACATCTCCCATCGTGTTTTTGAGGTTGCAGAAAGGTGTGCAGAGTGTTTTGCAAGAAGAGAGAGAAAGTTGTCCAAAACAGCTTCCAATGGAATGTTCATGTGATTGGAAAAGGCAGGAGAGTGCAAAGGTACTGTTGTCTATCAGTTGGCAAGCTGCGCACACAATGCCAGTGTTGTACAGCTTCCTTCTTCACCTTTCCGAAGCTGCCGCTCTCTCCGGCTGGCAGAGGCGAAGAAGTGGCTTCTTCGCGCAATGACGATTGTGCCGCTCACAGTGCTCTCCTTAGCGCGGCTTCTGCCGAAAGACGCCCGGGAGCTGCGCTTAGCTCCGGAGAGCATCGTACCTTGGTCTTTAGCGTCTTTTGTAGTCTACATCTTAGCAGAAAGCTTTTCCACTATGTCTGGCAGGGAGAAACTGTGCCAGCACAGAAAACATCTCCCATCGTGTTTTTGAGGTTGCAGAAAGGTGTGCAGAGTGTTTTGCAAGAAGAGAGAGAAAGTTGTCCAAAACAGCTTCCAATGGAATGTTCATGTGATTGGAAAAGGCAGGAGAGTGCAAAGGTACTGTTGTCTATCAGTTGGCAAGCTGCGCACACAATGCCGGTGTTGTACAGCTTCCTTCTTCACCTTTCCGAAGCTGCCGCTCTCTCCGGCTGGCGGAGGCGAAGAAGCAGCTTCTTCGCGCAAAGACGATTGTGCCGCGCACAGTGCTCTCCTTAGCGCGGCTTCTGCCGAAAGACGCCCGGGAGCGGCGCTTAGCTCCGGAGAGCATCGTACCTTGGTCTTTAGCGTCTTTTGTAGTCTACATCTTAGCAGAAAGCTTTTCCACTATGTCTGGCAGGGAGAAACTGTGCCAGCACAGAAAACATCTCCCATCGTGTTTTTGAGGTTGCAGAATGTTGTGCAGAGGGTTTTGGAAGAGGAGAGAGAAAGTTGTCCAAAACAGCTTCCAATGGAATGTTCATGTGATTGGAAAAGGCAGGAGAGTGCAAAGGTACTGTTTTCTATCAGTTGGCAAGCTGCGCACACAATGCCAGTGTTGTACAGCTTCCTTCTTCACCTTTCCGAAGCTGCCGCTCTCTCCGGCTGGCGGAGGCGAAGAAGCGGCTTCTTCGCGCAAAGACGATTGTGCCGCTCACAGTGCTCTCCGGAGCGCGGCTTCTGCCGAAAGACGCCCGGGAGCGGCGCTTAGCTCCGGAGAGCATCGTACCTTGGTCTCTAGCGTCTTTTGTAGTCTACATCTGAGCAGAAAGCTTTTCCACTATGTCTGGCAGGGAGAAACTGTGCCAGCACAGAAAACATCTCCCATCGTGTTTTTGAGGTTGCATAGGGGTCTGCCAAGTGTTTTGCAAGAAGAGAGAGAAAGTTGTCCAAAACAGCTTCCAATGGAATGTTCATGTGATTGGAAAAGGCAGGAGAGTGCAAAGGTACTGTTTTCTATCAGTTGGCAAGCTGCGCACACAATGCCAGTGTTGTACAGCTTCCTTCTTCACCTTTCCGATGATGCCGCTCTCTCCGGCTGGCGGAGGCGAAGAAGCGGCTTCTTCGCGCAAAGACGATTGTGCCGCTCACAGTGCTCTCCGGAGCGCGGCTTCTGCCGAAAGACGCCCGGGAGCGGCGCTTAGCTCCGGAGAGCATCGTACCTTGGTCTTTAGCGTCTTTTGTAGTCTACATCTTAGCAGAAAGCTTTTCCACTATGTCTGGCAGGGAGAAACTGTGCCAGCACAGAAAACATCTCCCATCGTGTTTTTGAGGTTGCAGAATGTTGTGCAGAGGGTTTTGGAAGAGGAGAGAGAAAGTTGTCCAAAACAGCTTCCAATGGAATGTTCATGTGATTGGAAAAGGCAGGAGAGTGCAAAGGTACTGTTTTCTATCAGTTGGCAAGCTGCGCACACAATGCCAGTGTTGTACAGCTTCCTTCTTCACCTTTCCGAAGCTGCCGCTCTCTCCGGCTGGCGGAGGCGAAGAAGCGGCTTCTTCGCGCAAAGACGATTGTGCCGCTCACAGTGCTCTCCGGAGCGCGGCTTCTGCCGAAAGACGCCCGGGAGCGGCGCTTAGCTCCGGAGAGCATCGTACCTTGGTCTCTAGCGTCTTTTGTAGTCTACATCTGAGCAGAAAGCTTTTCCACTATGTCTGGCAGGGAGAAACTGTGCCAGCACAGAAAACATCTCCCATCGTGTTTTTGAGGTTGCATAGGGGTCTGCCAAGTGTTTTGCAAGAAGAGAGAGAAAGTTGTCCAAAACAGCTTCCAATGGAATGTTCATGTGATTGGAAAAGGCAGGAGAGTGCAAAGGTACTGTTTTCTATCAGTTGGCAAGCTGCGCACACAATGCCAGTGTTGTACAGCTTCCTTCTTCACCTTTCCGATGATGCCGCTCTCTCCGGCTGGCGGAGGCGAAGAAGCGGCTTCTTCGCGCAAAGACGATTGTGCCGCTCACAGTGCTCTCCGGAGCGCGGCTTCTGCCGAAAGACGCCCGGGAGCGGCGCTTAGCTCCGGAGAGCATCGTACCTTGGTCTCTAGCGTCTTTTGTAGTCTACATCTTAGCAGAAAGCTTTTCCACTATGTCTGGCAGGGAGAAACTGTGCCAGCACAGAAAACATCTCCCATCGTGTTTTTGAGGTTGCAGAAAGGTGTGCAGAGTGTTTTGCAAGAAGAGAGAGAAAGTCGTCCAAAACAGCTTCCAATGGAATATTCATGTGATTGGAAAAGGCAGGAGATTGCAAAGGTACTGTTTTCTATCAGTTGGCAAGCTGCGCACACAATGCCGGTGTTGTACAGCTTCCTTCTTCACCTTTCCGAAGCTGCCGCTCTCTCCGGCTGGCGGAGGCGAAGAAGCGGCTTCTTCGCGCAAAGACGATTGTGCCACTCACAGTGCTCTCCTGAGCGCGGCTTCTGCCGAAAGACGCCCGGGAGCGGCGCTTAGCTCCGGAGAGCATCGTACCTTGGTCTCTAGCGTCTTTTGTAGTCTACATCTTAGCAGAAAGCTTTTCCACTATGTCTGGCAGGGAGAAACTGTGCCAGCACAGAAAACATCTCCCATCGTGTTTTTGAGGTTGCAGAAAGGTGTGCAGAGTGTTTTGCAAGAAGAGAGAGAAAGTTGTCCAAAACAGCTTCCAATGGAATGTTCATGTGATTGGAAAAGGCAGGAGAGTGCAAAGGTACTGTTGTCTATCAGTTGGCAAGCTGCGCACACAATGCCAGTGTTGTACAGCTTCCTTCTTCACCTTTCCGAAGCTGCCGCTCTCTCTGGCTGGCGGAGGCGAAGAAGCGGCTTCTTCGCGCAAAGACGATTGTGCCGCTCACAGTGCTCTCCGGAGCGCGGCTTCTGCCGAAAGACGCCCGGGAGCGGCGCTTAGCTCCGGAGAGCATCGTACCTTGGTCTTTAGCGTCTTTTGTAGTCTACATCTTAGCAGAAAGCTTTTCCACTATGTCTGGCAGGGAGAAACTGTGCCAGCACAGAAAACATCTCCCATCGTGTTTTTGAGGTTGCATAGGGGTCTGCCAAGTGTTTGGCAGGAAGAAAAGGAAAGTTGTCCAAAACAGCTTCCAATGGAATGTTCATGTGATTGGAAAAGGCAGGAGAGTGCAAAGGTACTGTTGTCTATCAGTTGGCAAGCTGCGCACACAATGCCAGTGTTGTACAGCTTCCTTCTTCACCTTTCCGAAGCTGCCGCTCTCTCTGGCTGGCGGAGGCGAAGAAGCGGCTTCTTCGCGCAATGACGATTGTGCCGCTCACAGTGCTCTCCGGAGCGCGGCTTCTGCCGAAAGACGCCCGGGAGCTGCGCTTAGCTCCGGAGAGCATCGTACCTTGGTCTTTAGCGTCTTTTGTAGTCTACATCTTAGCAGAAAGCTTTTCCACTATGTCTGGCAGGGAGAAACTGTGCCAGCACAGAAAACATCTCCCATCGTGTTTTTGAGGTTGCAGAAAGGTGTGCAGAGTGTTTTGCAAGAAGAGAGAGAAAGTTGTCCAAAACAGCTTCCAATGGAATGTTCATGTGATTGGAAAAGGCAGGAGAGTGCAAAGGTACTGTTGTCTATCAGTTGGCAAGCTGCGCACACAATGCCAGTGTTGTACAGCTTCCTTCTTCACCTTTCCGAAGCTGCCGCTCTCTCCGGCTGGCGGAGGCGAAGAAGCAGCTTCTTCGCGCAAAGACGATTGTGCCGCGCACAGTGCTCTCCTTAGCGCGGCTTCTGCCGAAAGACGCCCGGGAGCGGCGCTTAGCTCCGGAGAGCATCGTACCTTGGTCTTTAGCGTCTTTTGTAGTCTACATCTTAGCAGAAAGCTTTTCCACTATGTCTGGCAGGGAGAAACTGTGCCAGCACAGAAAACATCTCCCATCGTGTTTTTGAGGTTGCAGAATGTTGTGCAGAGTGTTTTGGAAGAGGAGAGAGAAAGTTGTCCAAAACAGCTTCCAATGGAATGTTCATGTGATTGGAAAAGGCAGGAGAGTGCAAAGGTACTGTTTTCTATCAGTTGGCAAGCTGCGCACACAATGCCAGTGTTGTACAGCTTCCTTCTTCACCTTTCCGAAGCTGCCGCTCTCTCCGGCTGGCGGAGGCGAAGAAGCGGCTTCTTCGCGCAAAGACGATTGTGCCGCTCACAGTGCTCTCCGGAGCGCGGCTTCTGCCGAAAGACGCCCGGGAGCGGCGCTTAGCTCCGGAGAGCATCGTACCTTGGTCTCTAGCGTCTTTTGTAGTCTACATCTGAGCAGAAAGCTTTTCCACTATGTCTGGCAGGGAGAAACTGTGCCAGCACAGAAAACATCTCCCATCGTGTTTTTGAGGTTGCATAGGGGTCTGCCAAGTGTTTTGCAAGAAGAGAGAGAAAGTTGTCCAAAACAGCTTCCAATGGAATGTTCATGTGATTGGAAAAGGCAGGAGAGTGCAAAGGTACTGTTTTCTATCAGTTGGCAAGCTGCGCACACAATGCCAGTGTTGTACAGCTTCCTTCTTCACCTTTCCGATGATGCCGCTCTCTCCGGCTGGCGGAGGCGAAGAAGCGGCTTCTTCGCGCAAAGACGATTGTGCCGCTCACAGTGCTCTCCGGAGCGCGGCTTCTGCCGAAAGACGCCCGGGAGCGGCGCTTAGCTCCGGAGAGCATCGTACCTTGGTCTTTAGCGTCTTTTGTAGTCTACATCTTAGCAGAAAGCTTTTCCACTATGTCTGGCAGGGAGAAACTGTGCCAGCACAGAAAACATCTCCCATCGTGTTTTTGAGGTTGCAGAATGTTGTGCAGAGGGTTTTGGAAGAGGAGAGAGAAAGTTGTCCAAAACAGCTTCCAATGGAATGTTCATGTGATTGGAAAAGGCAGGAGAGTGCAAAGGTACTGTTTTCTATCAGTTGGCAAGCTGCGCACACAATGCCAGTGTTGTACAGCTTCCTTCTTCACCTTTCCGAAGCTGCCGCTCTCTCCGGCTGGCGGAGGCGAAGAAGCGGCTTCTTCGCGCAAAGACGATTGTGCCGCTCACAGTGCTCTCCGGAGCGCGGCTTCTGCCGAAAGACGCCCGGGAGCGGCGCTTAGCTCCGGAGAGCATCGTACCTTGGTCTCTAGCGTCTTTTGTAGTCTACATCTGAGCAGAAAGCTTTTCCACTATGTCTGGCAGGGAGAAACTGTGCCAGCACAGAAAACATCTCCCATCGTGTTTTTGAGGTTGCATAGGGGTCTGCCAAGTGTTTTGCAAGAAGAGAGAGAAAGTTGTCCAAAACAGCTTCCAATGGAATGTTCATGTGATTGGAAAAGGCAGGAGAGTGCAAAGGTACTGTTTTCTATCAGTTGGCAAGCTGCGCACACAATGCCAGTGTTGTACAGCTTCCTTCTTCACCTTTCCGATGATGCCGCTCTCTCCGGCTGGCGGAGGCGAAGAAGCGGCTTCTTCGCGCAAAGACGATTGTGCCGCTCACAGTGCTCTCCGGAGCGCGGCTTCTGCCGAAAGACGCCCGGGAGCGGCGCTTAGCTCCGGAGAGCATCGTACCTTGGTCTCTAGCGTCTTTTGTAGTCTACATCTTAGCAGAAAGCTTTTCCACTATGTCTGGCAGGGAGAAACTGTGCCAGCACAGAAAACATCTCCCATCGTGTTTTTGAGGTTGCAGAAAGGTGTGCAGAGTGTTTTGCAAGAAGAGAGAGAAAGTCGTCCAAAACAGCTTCCAATGGAATATTCATGTGATTGGAAAAGGCAGGAGATTGCAAAGGTACTGTTTTCTATCAGTTGGCAAGCTGCGCACACAATGCCGGTGTTGTACAGCTTCCTTCTTCACCTTTCCGAAGCTGCCGCTCTCTCCGGCTGGCGGAGGCGAAGAAGCGGCTTCTTCGCGCAAAGACGATTGTGCCACTCACAGTGCTCTCCTGAGCGCGGCTTCTGCCGAAAGACGCCCGGGAGCGGCGCTTAGCTCCGGAGAGCATCGTACCTTGGTCTCTAGCGTCTTTTGTAGTCTACATCTTAGCAGAAAGCTTTTCCACTATGTCTGGCAGGGAGAAACTGTGCCAGCACAGAAAACATCTCCCATCGTGTTTTTGAGGTTGCAGAAAGGTGTGCAGAGTGTTTTGCAAGAAGAGAGAGAAAGTTGTCCAAAACAGCTTCCAATGGAATGTTCATGTGATTGGAAAAGGCAGGAGAGTGCAAAGGTACTGTTGTCTATCAGTTGGCAAGCTGCGCACACAATGCCAGTGTTGTACAGCTTCCTTCTTCACCTTTCCGAAGCTGCCGCTCTCTCTGGCTGGCGGAGGCGAAGAAGCGGCTTCTTCGCGCAAAGACGATTGTGCCGCTCACAGTGCTCTCCGGAGCGCGGCTTCTGCCGAAAGACGCCCGGGAGCGGCGCTTAGCTCCGGAGAGCATCGTACCTTGGTCTTTAGCGTCTTTTGTAGTCTACATCTTAGCAGAAAGCTTTTCCACTATGTCTGGCAGGGAGAAACTGTGCCAGCACAGAAAACATCTCCCATCGTGTTTTTGAGGTTGCATAGGGGTCTGCCAAGTGTTTGGCAGGAAGAAAAGGAAAGTTGTCCAAAACAGCTTCCAATGGAATGTTCATGTGATTGGAAAAGGCAGGAGAGTGCAAAGGTACTGTTGTCTATCAGTTGGCAAGCTGCGCACACAATGCCAGTGTTGTACAGCTTCCTTCTTCACCTTTCCGAAGCTGCCGCTCTCTCTGGCTGGCGGAGGCGAAGAAGCGGCTTCTTCGCGCAATGACGATTGTGCCGCTCACAGTGCTCTCCGGAGCGCGGCTTCTGCCGAAAGACGCCCGGGAGCTGCGCTTAGCTCCGGAGAGCATCGTACCTTGGTCTTTAGCGTCTTTTGTAGTCTACATCTTAGCAGAAAGCTTTTCCACTATGTCTGGCAGGGAGAAACTGTGCCAGCACAGAAAACATCTCCCATCGTGTTTTTGAGGTTGCAGAAAGGTGTGCAGAGTGTTTTGCAAGAAGAGAGAGAAAGTTGTCCAAAACAGCTTCCAATGGAATGTTCATGTGATTGGAAAAGGCAGGAGAGTGCAAAGGTACTGTTGTCTATCAGTTGGCAAGCTGCGCACACAATGCCAGTGTTGTACAGCTTCCTTCTTCACCTTTCCGAAGCTGCCGCTCTCTCCGGCTGGCGGAGGCGAAGAAGCAGCTTCTTCGCGCAAAGACGATTGTGCCGCGCACAGTGCTCTCCTTAGCGCGGCTTCTGCCGAAAGACGCCCGGGAGCGGCGCTTAGCTCCGGAGAGCATCGTACCTTGGTCTTTAGCGTCTTTTGTAGTCTACATCTTAGCAGAAAGCTTTTCCACTATGTCTGGCAGGGAGAAACTGTGCCAGCACAGAAAACATCTCCCATCGTGTTTTTGAGGTTGCAGAATGTTGTGCAGAGTGTTTTGGAAGAGGAGAGAGAAAGTTGTCCAAAACAGCTTCCAATGGAATGTTCATGTGATTGGAAAAGGCAGGAGAGTGCAAAGGTACTGTTTTCTATCAGTTGGCAAGCTGCGCACACAATGCCAGTGTTGTACAGCTTCCTTCTTCACCTTTCCGAAGCTGCCGCTCTCTCCGGCTGGCGGAGGCGAAGAAGCGGCTTCTTCGCGCAAAGACGATTGTGCCGCTCACAGTGCTCTCCGGAGCGCGGCTTCTGCCGAAAGACGCCCGGGAGCGGCGCTTAGCTCCGGAGAGCATCGTACCTTGGTCTCTAGCGTCTTTTGTAGTCTACATCTGAGCAGAAAGCTTTTCCACTATGTCTGGCAGGGAGAAACTGTGCCAGCACAGAAAACATCTCCCATCGTGTTTTTGAGGTTGCATAGGGGTCTGCCAAGTGTTTTGCAAGAAGAGAGAGAAAGTTGTCCAAAACAGCTTCCAATGGAATGTTCATGTGATTGGAAAAGGCAGGAGAGTGCAAAGGTACTGTTTTCTATCAGTTGGCAAGCTGCGCACACAATGCCAGTGTTGTACAGCTTCCTTCTTCACCTTTCCGATGATGCCGCTCTCTCCGGCTGGCGGAGGCGAAGAAGCGGCTTCTTCGCGCAAAGACGATTGTGCCGCTCACAGTGCTCTCCGGAGCGCGGCTTCTGCCGAAAGACGCCCGGGAGCGGCGCTTAGCTCCGGAGAGCATCGTACCTTGGTCTCTAGCGTCTTTTGTAGTCTACATCTTAGCAGAAAGCTTTTCCACTATGTCTGGCAGGGAGAAACTGTGCCAGCACAGAAAACATCTCCCATCGTGTTTTTGAGGTTGCAGAAAGGTGTGCAGAGTGTTTTGCAAGAAGAGAGAGAAAGTCGTCCAAAACAGCTTCCAATGGAATATTCATGTGATTGGAAAAGGCAGGAGATTGCAAAGGTACTGTTTTCTATCAGTTGGCAAGCTGCGCACACAATGCCGGTGTTGTACAGCTTCCTTCTTCACCTTTCCGAAGCTGCCGCTCTCTCCGGCTGGCGGAGGCGAAGAAGCGGCTTCTTCGCGCAAAGACGATTGTGCCACTCACAGTGCTCTCCTGAGCGCGGCTTCTGCCGAAAGACGCCCGGGAGCGGCGCTTAGCTCCGGAGAGCATCGTACCTTGGTCTCTAGCGTCTTTTGTAGTCTACATCTTAGCAGAAAGCTTTTCCACTATGTCTGGCAGGGAGAAACTGTGCCAGCACAGAAAACATCTCCCATCGTGTTTTTGAGGTTGCAGAAAGGTGTGCAGAGTGTTTTGCAAGAAGAGAGAGAAAGTCGTCCAAAACAGCTTCCAATGGAATATTCATGTGATTGGAAAAGGCAGGAGATTGCAAAGGTACTGTTTTCTATCAGTTGGCAAGCTGCGCACACAATGCCGGTGTTGTACAGCTTCCTTCTTCACCTTTCCGAAGCTGCCGCTCTCTCCGGCTGGCGGAGGCGAAGAAGCGGCTTCTTCGCGCAAAGACGATTGTGCCACTCACAGTGCTCTCCTGAGCGCGGCTTCTGCCGAAAGACGCCCGGGAGCGGCGCTTAGCTCCGGAGAGCATCGTACCTTGGTCTTTAGCGTCTTTTGTAGTCTACATCTTAGCAGAAAGCTTTTCCACTATGTCTGGCAGGGAGAAACTGTGCCAGCACAGAAAACATCTCCCATCGTGTTTTTGAGGTTGCATAGGGGTCTGCCACGTGTTTGGCAGGAAGAAAAGGAAAGTTCTCCAAAACAGCTTCCAATGGAATGTTCATGTGATTGGAAAAGGCAGGAGAGTGCAAAGGTACTGTTGTCTATCAGTTGGCAAGCTGCGCACACAATGCCAGTGTTGTACAGCTTCCTTCTTCACCTTTCCGAAGCTGCCGCTCTCTCCGGCTGGCGGAGGCGAAGAAGCGGCTTCTTCGCGCAAAGACGATTGTGCCGCTCACAGTGCTCTCCGGAGCGCGGCTTCTGCCGAAAGACGCCCGGGAGCGGCGCTTAGCTCCGGAGAGCATCGTACCTTGGTCTTTAGCGTCTTTTGTAGTCTACATCTTAGCAGAAAGCTTTTCCACTATGTCTGGCAGGGAGAAACTGTGCCAGCACAGAAAACATCTCCCATCGTGTTTTTGAGGTTGCAGAAAGGTGTGCAGAGTGTTTTGCAAGAAGAGAGAGAAAGTCGTCCAAAACAGCTTCCAATGGAATATTCATGTGATTGGAAAAGGCAGGAGATTGCAAAGGTACTGTTTTCTATCAGTTGGCAAGCTGCGCACACAATGCCGGTGTTGTACAGCTTCCTTCTTCACCTTTCCGAAGCTGCCGCTCTATCCGGCTGGCGGAGGCGAAGAAGCGGCTTCTTCGCGCAAAGACGATTGTGCCACTCACAGTGCTCTCCTGAGCGCGGCTTCTGCCGAAAGACGCCTGGGAGCGGCGCTTAGCTCCGGAGAGCATCGTACCTTGGTCTTTAGCGTCTTTTGTAGTCTACATCTTAGCAGAAAGCTTTTCCACTATGTCTGGCAGGGAGAAACTGTGCCAGCACAGAAAACATCTCCCATCGTGTTTTTGAGGTTGCATAGGGGTCTGCCAAGTGTTTGGCAGGAAGAAAAGGAAAGTTGTCCAAAACAGCTTCCAATGGAATGTTCATGTGATTGGAAAAGGCAGGAGAGTGCAAAGGTACTGTTGTCTATCAGTTGGCAAGCTGCGCACACAATGCCAGTGTTGTACAGCTTCCTTCTTCACCTTTCCGAAGCTGCCGCTCTCTCCGGCTGGCGGAGGCGAAGAAGCGGCTTCTTCGCGCAAAGACGATTGTGCCGCTCACAGTGCTCTCCGGAGCGCGGCTTCTGCCGAAAGACGCCCGGGAGCGGCGCTTAGCTCCGGAGAGCATCGTACCTTGGTCTTTAGCGTCTTTTGTAGTCTACATCTTAGCAGAAAGCTTTTCCACTATGTCTGGCAGGGAGAAACTGTGCCAGCACAGAAAACATCTCCCATCGTGTTTTTGAGGTTGCAGAAAGGTGTGCAGAGTGTTTTGGAAGAGGAGAGAGAAAGTTGTCCAAAACAGCTTCCAATGGAATGTTCATGTGATTGGAAAAGGCAGGAGAGTGCAAAGGTACTGTTTTCTATCAGTTGGCAAGCTGCGCACACAATGCCAGTGTTGTACAGCTTCCTTCTTCACCTTTCCGAAGCTGCCGCTCTCTCTGGCTGGCGGAGGCGAAGAAGCGGCTTCTTCGCGCAATGACGATTGTGCCGCTCACAGTGCTCTCCGGAGCGCGGCTTCTGCCGAAAGACGCCCGGGAGCTGCGCTTAGCTCCGGAGAGCATCGTACCTTGGTCTTTAGCGTCTTTTGTAGTCTACATCTTAGCAGAAAGCTTTTCCACTATGTCTGGCAGGGAGAAACTGTGCCAGCACAGAAAACATCTCCCATCGTGTTTTTGAGGTTGCAGAAAGGTGTGCAGAGTGTTTTGCAAGAAGAGAGAGAAAGTTGTCCAAAACAGCTTCCAATGGAATGTTCATGTGATTGGAAAAGGCAGGAGAGTGCAAAGGTACTGTTGTCTATCAGTTGGCAAGCTGCGCACACAATGCCACTGTTGTACAGCTTCCTTCTTCACTTTTCCGAAGCTGCCGCTCTCTCCGGCTGGCGGAGGCGAAGAAGCGGCTTCTTCGCGCAATGACGATTGTGCCGCTCACAGTGCTCTCCGGAGCGCGGCTTCTGCCGAAAGACGCCCGGGAGCTGCGCTTAGCTCCGGAGAGCATCGTACCTTGGTCTTTAGCGTCTTTTGTAATCTACATCTTAGCAGAAAGCTTTTCCACTATGTCTGGCAGGGAGAAACTGTGCCAGCACAGAAAACATCTCCCATCGTGTTTTTGAGGTTGCAGAAAGGTGTGCAGAGTGTTTTGCAAGAAGAGAGAGAAAGTTGTCCAAAACAGCTTCCAATGGAATGTTCATGTGATTGGAAAAGGCAGGAGAGTGCAAAGGTACTGTTGTCTATCAGTTGGCAAGCTGCGCACACAATGCCAGTGTTGTACAGCTTCCTTCTTCACCTTTCCGAAGCTGCCGCTCTCTCTGGCTGGCGGAGGCGAAGAAGCGGCTTCTTCGCGCAAAGACGATTGTGCCGCTCACAGTGCTCTCCGGAGCGCGGCTTCTGCCGAAAGACGCCCGGGAGCGGCGCTTAGCTCCGGAGAGCATCGTACCTTGGTCTTTAGCGTCTTTTGTAGTCTACATCTTAGCAGAAAGCTTTTCCACTATGTCTGGCAGGGAGAAACTGTGCCAGCACAGAAAACATCTCCCATCGTGTTTTTGAGGTTGCATAGGGGTCTGCCAAGTGTTTGGCAGGAAGAAAAGGAAAGTTGTCCAAAACAGCTTCCAATGGAATGTTCATGTGATTGGAAAAGGCAGGAGAGTGCAAAGGTACTGTTGTCTATCAGTTGGCAAGCTGCGCACACAATGCCAGTGTTGTACAGCTTCCTTCTTCACCTTTCCGAAGCTGCCGCTCTCTCTGGCTGGCGGAGGCGAAGAAGCGGCTTCTTCGCGCAATGACGATTGTGCCGCTCACAGTGCTCTCCGGAGCGCGGCTTCTGCCGAAAGACGCCCGGGAGCTGCGCTTAGCTCCGGAGAGCATCGTACCTTGGTCTTTAGCGTCTTTTGTAGTCTACATCTTAGCAGAAAGCTTTTCCACTATGTCTGGCAGGGAGAAACTGTGCCAGCACAGAAAACATCTCCCATCGTGTTTTTGAGGTTGCAGAAAGGTGTGCAGAGTGTTTTGCAAGAAGAGAGAGAAAGTTGTCCAAAACAGCTTCCAATGGAATGTTCATGTGATTGGAAAAGGCAGGAGAGTGCAAAGGTACTGTTGTCTATCAGTTGGCAAGCTGCGCACACAATGCCAGTGTTGTACAGCTTCCTTCTTCACCTTTCCGAAGCTGCCGCTCTCTCCGGCTGGCGGAGGCGAAGAAGCAGCTTCTTCGCGCAAAGACGATTGTGCCGCGCACAGTGCTCTCCGGGGCGCGGCTTTTGCCGAAAGACGCCTGGGAGCGGCGCTTAGCTCCGGAGAGCATCGTGCCTTGCTCTCTAGCGTCTTTTGTAGTCTACATCTTAGCAGAAAGCTTTTCCACTATGTCTGGCAGGGAGAAACTGTGCCAGCACAGAAAACATCTCCCATCGTGTTTTTGAGGTTGCATAGGGGTCTGCCAAGTGTTTTGCAAGAAGAAGGAGAAAGTTGTCCAAAACAGCTTCCAATGGAATGTTCATGTGATTGGAAAAGGCAGGAGAGTGCAAAGGTACTGTTGTCTATCAGTTGGCAAGCTGCGCACACAATGCCAGTGTTGTACAGCTTCCTTCTTCACCTTTCCGAAGCTGCCGCTCTCTCCGGCTGGCGGAGGCGAAGAAGCGGCTTCTTCGCGCAAAGACGATTGTGCCGCTCACAGTGCTCTCCGGAGCGCGTCTTCTGCCGAAAGACGCCCGGGAGCGGCGCTTAGCTCCGGAGAGCATCGTACCTTGCTCTCTAGCGTCTTTTGTAGTCTACATCTTAGCAGAAAGCTTTTCCACTATGTCTGGCAGGGAGAAACTGTGCCAGCACAGAAAACATCTCCCATCGTGTTTTTGAGGTTGCAGAAAGGTGTGCAGAGTGTTTTGCAAGAAGAGAGAGAAAGTCGTCCAAAACAGCTTCCAATGGAATATTCATGTGATTGGAAAAGGCAGGAGATTGCAAAGGTACTGTTTTCTATCAGTTGGCAAGCTGCGCACACAATGCCGGTGTTGTACAGCTTCCTTCTTCACCTTTCCGAAGCTGCCGCTCTCTCCGGCTGGCGGAGGCGAAGAAGCGGCTTCTTCGCGCAAAGACGATTGTGCCACTCACAGTGCTCTCCTGAGCGCGGCTTCTGCCGAAAGACGCCCGGGAGCGGCGCTTAGCTCCGGAGAGCATCGTACCTTGGTCTTTAGCGTCTTTTGTAGTCTACATCTTAGCAGAAAGCTTTTCCACTATGTCTGGCAGGGAGAAACTGTGCCAGCACAGAAAACATCTCCCATCGTGTTTTTGAGGTTGCATAGGGGTCTGCCAAGTGTTTGGCAGGAAGAAAAGGAAAGTTGTCCAAAACAGCTTCCAATGGAATGTTCATGTGATTGGAAAAGGCAGGAGAGTGCAAAGGTACTGTTGTCTATCAGTTGGCAAGCTGCGCACACAATGCCAGTGTTGTACAGCTTCCTTCTTCACCTTTCCGAAGCTGCCGCTCTCTCCGGCTGGCGGAGGCGAAGAAGCGGCTTCTTCGCGCAAAGACGATTGTGCCGCTCACAGTGCTCTCCGGAGCGCGGCTTCTGCCGAAAGACGCCCGGGAGCGGCGCTTAGCTCCGGAGAGCATCGTACCTTGGTCTTTAGCGTCTTTTGTAGTCTACATCTTAGCAGAAAGCTTTTCCACTATGTCTGGCAGGGAGAAACTGTGCCAGCACAGAAAACATCTCCCATCGTGTTTTTGAGGTTGCAGAAAGGTGTGCAGAGTGTTTTGCAAGAAGAGAGAGAAAGTTGTCCAAAACAGCTTCCAATGGAATGTTCATGTGATTGGAAAAGGCAGGAGAGTGCAAAGGTACTGTTGTCTATCAGTTGGCAAGCTGCGCACACAATGCCAGTGTTGTACAGCTTCCTTCTTCACCTTTCCGAAGCTGCCGCTCTCTCCGGCTGGCAGAGGCGAAGAAGTGGCTTCTTCGCGCAATGACGATTGTGCCGCTCACAGTGCTCTCCTTAGCGCGGCTTCTGCCGAAAGACGCCCGGGAGCTGCGCTTAGCTCCGGAGAGCATCGTACCTTGGTCTTTAGCGTCTTTTGTAGTCTACATCTTAGCAGAAAGCTTTTCCACTATGTCTGGCAGGGAGAAACTGTGCCAGCACAGAAAACATCTCCCATCGTGTTTTTGAGGTTGCAGAAAGGTGTGCAGAGTGTTTTGCAAGAAGAGAGAGAAAGTTGTCCAAAACAGCTTCCAATGGAATGTTCATGTGATTGGAAAAGGCAGGAGAGTGCAAAGGTACTGTTGTCTATCAGTTGGCAAGCTGCGCACACAATGCCGGTGTTGTACAGCTTCCTTCTTCACCTTTCCGAAGCTGCCGCTCTCTCCGGCTGGCGGAGGCGAAGAAGCAGCTTCTTCGCGCAAAGACGATTGTGCCGCGCACAGTGCTCTCCTTAGCGCGGCTTCTGCCGAAAGACGCCCGGGAGCGGCGCTTAGCTCCGGAGAGCATCGTACCTTGGTCTTTAGCGTCTTTTGTAGTCTACATCTTAGCAGAAAGCTTTTCCACTATGTCTGGCAGGGAGAAACTGTGCCAGCACAGAAAACATCTCCCATCGTGTTTTTGAGGTTGCAGAATGTTGTGCAGAGGGTTATGGAAGAGGAGAGAGAAAGTTGTCCAAAACAGCTTCCAATGGAATGTTCATGTGATTGGAAAAGGCAGGAGAGTGCAAAGGTACTGTTTTCTATCAGTTGGCAAGCTGCGCACACAATGCCAGTGTTGTACAGCTTCCTTCTTCACCTTTCCGAAGCTGCCGCTCTCTCCGGCTGGCGGAGGCGAAGAAGCGGCTTCTTCGCGCAAAGACGATTGTGCCGCTCACAGTGCTCTCCGGAGCGCGGCTTCTGCCGAAAGACGCCCGGGAGCGGCGCTTAGCTCCGGAGAGCATCGTACCTTGGTCTCTAGCGTCTTTTGTAGTCTACATCTGAGCAGAAAGCTTTTCCACTATGTCTGGCAGGGAGAAACTGTGCCAGCACAGAAAACATCTCCCATCGTGTTTTTGAGGTTGCATAGGGGTCTGCCAAGTGTTTTGCAAGAAGAGAGAGAAAGTTGTCCAAAACAGCTTCCAATGGAATGTTCATGTGATTGGAAAAGGAAGGAGAGTGCAAAGGTACTGTTTTCTATCAGTTGGCAAGCTGCGCACACAATGCCAGTGTTGTACAGCTTCCTTCTTCACCTTTCCGAAGCTGCCGCTCTCTCCGGCTGGCGGAGGCGAAGAAGCGGCTTCTTCGCGCAAAGACGATTGTGCCGCTCACAGTGCTCTCCGGAGCGCGGCTTCTGCCGAAAGACGCCCGGGAGCGGCGCTTAGCTCCGGAGAGCATCGTACCTTGGTCTCTAGCGTCTTTTGTAGTCTACATCTTAGCAGAAAGCTTTTCCACTATGTCTGGCAGGGAGAAACTGTGCCAGCACAGAAAACATCTCCCATCGTGTTTTTGAGGTTGCAGAAAGGTGTGCAGAGTGTTTTGCAAGAAGAGAGAGAAAGTCGTCCAAAACAGCTTCCAATGGAATATTCATGTGATTGGAAAAGGCAGGAGATTGCAAAGGTACTGTTTTCTATCAGTTGGCAAGCTGCGCACACAATGCCGGTGTTGTACAGCTTCCTTCTTCACCTTTCCGAAGCTGCCGCTCTCTCCGGCTGGCGGAGGCGAAGAAGCGGCTTCTTCGCGCAAAGACGATTGTGCCACTCACAGTGCTCTCCTGAGCGCGGCTTCTGCCGAAAGACGCCCGGGAGCGGCGCTTAGCTCCGGAGAGCATCGTACCTTGGTCTCTAGCGTCTTTTGTAGTCTACATCTTAGCAGAAAGCTTTTCCACTATGTCTGGCAGGGAGAAACTGTGCCAGCACAGAAAACATCTCCCATCGTGTTTTTGAGGTTGCAGAAAGGTGTGCAGAGTGTTTTGCAAGAAGAGAGAGAAAGTCGTCCAAAACAGCTTCCAATGGAATATTCATGTGATTGGAAAAGGCAGGAGATTGCAAAGGTACTGTTTTCTATCAGTTGGCAAGCTGCGCACACAATGCCGGTGTTGTACAGCTTCCTTCTTCACCTTTCCGAAGCTGCCGCTCTCTCCGGCTGGCGGAGGCGAAGAAGCGGCTTCTTCGCGCAAAGACGATTGTGCCACTCACAGTGCTCTCCTGAGCGCGGCTTCTGCCGAAAGACGCCCGGGAGCGGCGCTTAGCTCCGGAGAGCATCGTACCTTGGTCTTTAGCGTCTTTTGTAGTCTACATCTTAGCAGAAAGCTTTTCCACTATGTCTGGCAGGGAGAAACTGTGCCAGCACAGAAAACATCTCCCATCGTGTTTTTGAGGTTGCATAGGGGTCTGCCACGTGTTTGGCAGGAAGAAAAGGAAAGTTCTCCAAAACAGCTTCCAATGGAATGTTCATGTGATTGGAAAAGGCAGGAGAGTGCATAGGTACTGTTGTCTATCAGTTGGCAAGCTGCGCACACAATGCCAGTGTTGTACAGCTTCCTTCTTCACCTTTCCGAAGCTGCCGCTCTCTCCGGCTGGCGGAGGCGAAGAAGCGGCTTCTTCGCGCAAAGACGATTGTGCCGCTCACAGTGCTCTCCGGAGCGCGGCTTCTGCCGAAAGACGCCCGGGAGCGGCGCTTAGCTCCGGAGAGCATCGTACCTTGGTCTTTAGCGTCTTTTGTAGTCTACATCTTAGCAGAAAGCTTTTCCACTATGTCTGGCAGGGAGAAACTGTGCCAGCACAGAAAACATCTCCCATCGTGTTTTTGAGGTTGCAGAAAGGTGTGCAGAGTGTTTTGCAAGAAGAGAGAGAAAGTCGTCCAAAACAGCTTCCAATGGAATATTCATGTGATTGGAAAAGGCAGGAGATTGCAAAGGTACTGTTTTCTATCAGTTGGCAAGCTGCGCACACAATGCCGGTGTTGTACAGCTTCCTTCTTCACCTTTCCGAAGCTGCCGCTCTCTCCGGCTGGCGGAGGCGAAGAAGCAGCTTCTTCGCGCAAAGACGATTGTGCCACTCACAGTGCTCTCCTGAGCGCGGCTTCTGCCGAAAGACGCCTGGGAGCGGCGCTTAGCTCCGGAGAGCATCGTACCTTGGTCTTTAGCGTCTTTTGTAGTCTACATCTTAGCAGAAAGCTTTTCCACTATGTCTGGCAGGGAGAAACTGTGCCAGCACAGAAAACATCTCCCATCGTGTTTTTGAGGTTGCATAGGGGTCTGCCAAGTGTTTGGCAGGAAGAAAAGGAAAGTTGTCCAAAACAGCTTCCAATGGAATGTTCATGTGATTGGAAAAGGCAGGAGAGTGCAAAGGTACTGTTGTCTATCAGTTGGCAAGCTGCGCACACAATGCCAGTGTTGTACAGCTTCCTTCTTCACCTTTCCGAAGCTGCCGCTCTCTCCGGCTGGCGGAGGCGAAGAAGCGGCTTCTTCGCGCAAAGACGATTGTGCCGCTCACAGTGCTCTCCGGAGCGCGGCTTCTGCCGAAAGACGCCCGGGAGCGGCGCTTAGCTCCGGAGAGCATCGTACCTTGGTCTTTAGCGTCTTTTGTAGTCTACATCTTAGCAGAAAGCTTTTCCACTATGTCTGGCAGGGAGAAACTGTGCCAGCACAGAAAACATCTCCCATCGTGTTTTTGAGGTTGCAGAAAGGTGTGCAGAGTGTTTTGGAAGAGGAGAGAGAAAGTTGTCCAAAACAGCTTCCAATGGAATGTTCATGTGATTGGAAAAGGCAGGAGAGTGCAAAGGTACTGTTTTCTATCAGTTGGCAAGCTGCGCACACAATGCCAGTGTTGTACAGCTTCCTTCTTCACCTTTCCGAAGCTGCCGCTCTCTCTGGCTGGCGGAGGCGAAGAAGCGGCTTCTTCGCGCAATGACGATTGTGCCGCTCACAGTGCTCTCCGGAGCGCGGCTTCTGCCGAAAGACGCCCGGGAGCTGCGCTTAGCTCCGGAGAGCATCGTACCTTGGTCTTTAGCGTCTTTTGTAGTCTACATCTTAGCAGAAAGCTTTTCCACTATGTCTGGCAGGGAGAAACTGTGCCAGCACAGAAAACATCTCCCATCGTGTTTTTGAGGTTGCAGAAAGGTGTGCAGAGTGTTTTGGAAGAGGAGAGAGAAAGTTGTCCAAAACAGCTTCCAATGGAATGTTCATGTGATTGGAAAAGGCAGGAGAGTGCAAAGGTACTGTTTTCTATCAGTTGGCAAGCTGCGCACACAATGCCAGTGTTGTACAGCTTCCTTCTTCACCTTTCCGAAGCTGCCGCTCTCTCCGGCTGGCGGAGGCGAAGAAGCGGCTTCTTCGCGCAAAGACGATTGTGCCGCTCACAGTGCTCTCCGGAGCGCGGCTTCTGCCGAAAGACGCCCGGGAGCGGCGCTTAGCTCCGGAGAGCATCGTACCTTGGTCTCTAGCGTCTTTTGTAGTCTACATCTTAGCAGAAAGCTTTTCCACTATGTCTGGCAGGGAGAAACTGTGCCAGCACAGAAAACATCTCCCATCGTGTTTTTGAGGTTGCATAGGGGTCTGCCAAGTGTTTTGCAAGAAGAGAGAGAAAGTTGTCCAAAACAGCTTCCAATGGAATGTTCATGTGATTGGAAAAGGCAGGAGAGTGCAAAGGTACTGTTGTCTATCAGTTGGCAAGCTGCGCACACAATGCCAGTGTTGTACAGCTTCCTTCTTCACCTTTCCGAAGCTGCCGCTCTCTCCGGCTGGCGGAGGCGAAGAAGCGGCTTCTTCGCGCAAAGACGATTGTGCCGCTCACAGTGCTCTCCTGAGTGCGGCTTCTGCCGAAAGACGCCCGGGAGCGGCGCTTAGCTCCGGAGAGCATCGTACCTTGGTCTCTAGTGTCTTTTGTAGTCTACATCTTAGCAGAAAGCTTTTCCACTATGTCTGGCAGGGAGAAACTGTGCCAGCACAGAAAACATCTCCCATCGTGTTTTTGAGGTTGCAGAAAGGTGTGCTAAGTGTTTTGAAAGAAGAGAGAGAAAGTTGTCCAAAACAGCTTCCAATGGAATGTTCATGTGATTGGAAAAGGCAGGAGAGTGCAAAGGTACTGTTTTGTATCAGTTGGCAAGCTGCGCACACAATGCCAGTGTTGTAGAGCTTCCTTCTTCACCTTTCCGAAGCTGCCGCTCTCTCCGGCTGGTGGAGGCGAAGAAGCAGCTTCTTCGCGCAAAGACGATTGTGCCGCTCACAGTGCTCTCCGGAGCGCGGCTTTTGCCGAAAGACGCCCGGGAGCGGCGCTTAGCTCCGGAGAGCATCGTACCTTGGTCTCTAGCGTCTTTTGTAGTCTACATCTTAGCAGAAAGCTTTTCCACTATGTCTGGCAGGGAGAAACTGTGCCAGCACAGAAAACATCTCCCATCGTGTTTTTGAGGTTGCAGAAAGGTGTGCAGAGTGTTTTGCAAGAAGAGAGAGAAAGTTGTCCAAAACAGCTTCAAATGGAATGTTCATGTGATTGGAAAAGGCAGGAGAGTGCAAAGGTACTGTTGTCTATCAGTTGGCAAGCTGCGCACACAATGCCAGTGTTGTACAGCTTCCTTCTTCACCTTTCCGAAGCTGCCGCTCTCTCCGGCTGGCGGAGGCGAAGAAGCAGCTTCTTCGCGCAAAGACGATTGTGCCGCGCACAGTGCTCTCCGGAGCGCGGCTTTTGCCGAAAGACGCCTGGGAGCGGCGCTTAGCTCCGGAGAGCATCTTGCCTTGCTCTCTAGCGTCTTTTGTAGTCTACATCTGAGCAGAAAGCTTTTCCACTATGTCTGGCAGGGAGAAACTGTGCCAGCACAGAAAACATCTCCCATCGTGTTTTTGAGGTTGCATAGGGGTCTGCCAAGTGTTTTGCAAGAAGAGAGAGAAAGTTGTCCAAAACAGCTTCCAATGGAATGTTCATGTGATTGGAAAAGGCAGGAGAGTGCAAAGGTACTGTTTTCTATCAGTTGGCAAGCTGCGCACACAATGCCAGTGTTGTACAGCTTCCTTCTTCACCTTTCCGATGCTGCCGCTCTCTCTGGCTGGCGGAGGTGAAGAAGCGGCTTCTTCGCGCAAAGACGATTGTGCCGCTCACAGTGCTCTCCTGAGTACGGCTTTTGCCGAAAGACGCCCGGGAGCGGCGCTTAGCTCCGGAGAGCATCGTACCTTGGTCTCTAGCGTCTTTTGTAGTCTACATCTTAGCAGAAAGCTTTTCCACTATGTCTGGCAGGGAGAAACTGTGCCAGCACAGAAAACATCTCCCATCGTGTTTTTGAGGTTGCAGAAAGGTGTGCAGAGTGTTTTGGAATAAGAGAGAGAAAGTTGTCCAAAACAGCTTCCAATGGAATGTTCATGTGATTGGAAAAGGCAGGAGAGTGCAAAGGTACTGTTTTCTATCAGTTGGCAAGCTGCGCACACAATGCCAGTGTTGTACAGCTTCCTTCTTCACCTTTCCGAAGCTGCCGCTCTCTCCGGCTGGCGGAGGCGAAGAAGCGGCTTCTTTGCGCAAAGACGATTGTGCCGCGCACAGTGCTCTCCTTAGCGCGGCTTCTGCCGAAAGACGCCCGGGAGCGGCGCTTAGCTCCGGAGAGCATCGTACCTTGGTCTCTAGCGTCTTTTGTAGTCTACATCTTAGCAGAAAGCTTTTCCACTATGTCTGGCAGGGAGAAACTGTGCCAGCACAGAAAACATCTCCCATCGTGTTTTTGAGGTTGCATAGGGGTCTGCCAAGTGTTTTGCAAGAAGAGAGAGAAAGTTGTCCAAAACAGCTTCCAATGGAATGTTCATGTGATTGGAAAAGGCAGGAGAGTGCAAAGGTACTGTTTTGTATCAGTTGGCAAGCTGCGCACACAATGCCAGTGTTGTACAGCTTCCTTCTTCACCTTTCCGAAGCTGCCGCTCTCTCCGGCTGGCGGAGGCGAAGAAGAGGCTTCTTCGCGCAAAGACGATTGTGCCGCTCACAGTGCTCTCCGGAGCGCGGCTTCTGCCGAAAGACGCCCGGGAGCGGCGCTTAGCTCCGGAGAGCATCGTACCTTGGTCTTTAGCGTCTTTTGTAGTCTACATCTTAGCAGAAAGCTTTTCCACTATGTCTGGCAGGGAGAAACTGTGCCAGCACAGAAAACATCTCCCATCGTGTTTTTGAGGTTGCATAGGGGTCTGCCAAGTGTTTTGCAAGAAGAGAGAGAAAGTTGTCCAAAACAGCTTCCAATGGAATGTTCATGTGATTGGAAAAGGCAGGAGAGTGCAAAGGTACTGTTTTCTATCAGTTGGCAAGCTGCGCACACAATGCCAGTGTTGTACAGCTTCCTTCTTCACCTTTCCGAAGCTGCCGCTCTCTCCGGCTGGCGGAGGCGAAGAAGCGGCTTCTTCGCGCAAAGACAATTGTGCCGCTCACAGTGCTCTCCTGAGTGCGGCTTCTGCCGAAAGACGCCCGGGAGCGGCGCTTAGCTCCGGAGAGCATCGTACCTTGGTCTCTAGCGTCTTTTGTAGTCTACATCTTAGCAGAAAGCTTTTCCACTATG
Source organism: Ammospiza nelsoni (assembly GCF_027579445.1). Classification (NCBI taxonomy): domain Eukaryota; kingdom Metazoa; phylum Chordata; class Aves; order Passeriformes; family Passerellidae; genus Ammospiza; species Ammospiza nelsoni. The sequence continues at coordinate 66,406,379 of NC_080669.1, forward strand.
TCTGGCAGGGAGAAACTGTGCCAGCACAGAAAACATCTCCCATCGTGTTTTTGAGGTTGCAGAAAGGTGTTCCGAGTGTTTTGGAAGAGGAGAGAGAAAGTTGTCCAAAACAGCTTCCAATGGAATGTTCATGTGATTGGAAAAGGCAGGAGAGTGCAAAGGTACTGTTTTCTATCAGTTGGCAAGCTGCGCACACAATGCCAGTGTTGTACAGCTTCCTTCTTCACCTTTCCGAAGCTGCCGCTCTCTCCGGCTGGCGGAGGCGAAGAAGTGGCTTCTTCGCGCAAAGACGATTGTGCCGCTCACAGTGCTCTCCGGAGCGCGGCTTGTGCCGAAAGACGCCCGGGAGCGGCGCTTAGCTCCGGAGAGGATCGTACCTTGGTCTTTAGCGTCTTTTGTAGTCTACATCTTAGCAGAAAGCTTTTCCACTATGTCTGGCAGGGAGAAACTGTGCCAGCACAGAAAACATCTCCCATCGTGTTTTTGAGGTTGCAGAAAGGTGTGCAGAGTGTTTTGCAAGAAGAGAGAGAAAGTTGTCCAAAACAGCTTCCAATGGAATGTTCATGTGATTGGAAAAGGCAGGAGAGTGCAAAGGTACTGTTGTCTATCAGTTGGCAAGCTGCGCACACAATGCCAGTGTTGTACAGCTTCCTTCTTCACCTTTCCGAAGCTGCCGCTCTCTCTGGCTGGCGGAGGCGAAGAAGCGGCTTCTTCGCGCAATGACGATTGTGCCGCTCACAGTGCTCTCCGGAGCGCGGCTTCTGCCGAAAGACGCCCGGGAGCGGCGCTTAGCTCCGGAGAGCATCGTACCTTGGTCTTTAGCGTCTTTTGTAGTCTACATCTTAGCAGAAAGCTTTTCCACTATGTCTGGCAGGGAGAAACTGTGCCAGCACAGAAAACATCTCCCATCGTGTTTTTGAGGTTGCAGAAAGGTGTGCAGAGTGTTTTGCAAGAAGAGAGAGAAAGTTGTCCAAAACAGCTTCCAATGGAATGTTCATGTGATTGGAAAAGGCAGGAGAGTGCAAAGGTACTGTTGTCTATCAGTTGGCAAGCTGCGCACACAATGCCAGTGTTGTACAGCTTCCTTCTTCACCTTTCCGAAGCTGCCGCTCTCTCCGGCTGGCGGAGGCGAAGAAGCAGCTTCTTCGCGCAAAGACGATTGTGCCGCGCACATTGCTCTCCGGAGCGCGGCTTTTGCCGAAATGCGCCTGGGAGCGGCGCTTAGCTCCGGAGAGCATCGTGCCTTGCTCTCTAGCGTCTTTTGTAGTCTACATCTTAGCAGAAAGCTTTTCCACTATGTCTGGCAGGGAGAAACTGTGCCAGCACAGAAAACATCTCCCATCGTGTTTTTGAGGTTGCATAGGGGTCTGCCAAATGTTTTGCAAGAAGAAGGAGAAAGTTGTCCAAAACAGCTTCCAATGGAATGTTCATGTGATTGGAAAAGGCAGGAGAGTGCAAAGGTACTGTTGTCTATCAGTTGGCAAGCTGCGCACACAATGCCAGTGTTGTACAGCTTCCTTCTTCACCTTTCCGAAGCTGCCGCTCTCTCCGGCTGGCGGAGGCGAAGAAGCGGCTTCTTGGCGCAAAGACGATTATGCCGCTCACAGTGCTCTCCTTAGCGCGGCTTCTGCCGAAAGACGCCCGGGAGCTGCGCTTAGCTCCGGAGAGCATCGTACCTTGGTCTTTAGCGTCTTTTGTAGTCTACATCTTAGCAGAAAGCTTTTCCACTATGTCTGGCAGGGAGAAACTGTGCCAGCACAGAAAACATCTCCCATCGTGTTTTTGAGGTTGCAGAAAGGTGTGCAGAGTGTTTTGCAAGAAGAGAGAGAAAGTTGTCCAAAACAGCTTCCAATGGAATGTTCATGTGATTGGAAAAGGCAGGAGAGTGCAAAGGTACTGTTTTCTATCAGTTGGCAAGCTGCGCACACAATGCCAGTGTTGTACAGCTTCCTTCTTCACCTTTCCGAAGCTGCCGCTCTCTCCGGCTGGCGGAGGCGAAGAAGCGGCTTCTTCGCGCAAAGACGATTGTGCCGCTCACAGTGATCTCCGGAGCGCGGCTTCTGCCGAAAGACGCCCGGGAGCGGCGCTTAGCTCCGGAGAGCATCGTACCTTGGTCTCTAGCGTCTTTTGTAGTCTACATCTTAGCAGAAAGCTTTTCCACTATGTCTGGCAGGGAGAAACTGTGCCAGCACAGAAAACATCTCCCATCGTGTTTTTGAGGTTGCAGAAAGGTGTGCTAAGTGTTTTGCAAGAAGAGAGAGAAAGTTGTCCAAAACAGCTTCCAATGGAATGTTCATGTGATTGGAAAAGGCAGAAGAGTGCAAAGGTACTGTTGTCTATCAGTTGGCAAGCTGCGCACACAATGCCAGTGTTGTAGAGCTTCCTTCTTCACCTTTCCGAAGCTGCCGCTCTCTCCGGCAGGCGGAGGCGAAGAAGCAGCTTCTTTGCGCAAAGACGATTGTGCCGCTCACAGTGCTCTCCGGAGCGCGGCTTTTGCCGAAAGACGCCCGGGAGCGGCGCTTAGCTGCGGAGAGCATCGTACCTTGGTCTCTAGCGTCTTTTGTAGTCTACATCTTAGCAGAAAGCTTTTCCACTATGTCTGGCAGGGAGAAACTGTGCCAGCACAGAAAACATCTCCCATCGTGTTTTTGAGGTTGCATAGGGGTCTGCCAAGTGTTTTGCAAGAAGAGAGAGAAAGTTGTCCAAAACAGCTTCCAATGGAATGTTCATGTGATTGGAAAAGGCAGGAGAGTGCAAAGGTACTGTTGTCTATCAGTTGGCAAGCTGCGCACACAATGCCAGTGTTGTACAGCTTCTTCTTCACCTTTCCGAAGCTGCCGCTCTCTCCGGCTGGCGGAGGCGAAGAAGCGGCTTCTTCGCGCAAAGACGATTGTGCCGCTCACAGTGCTCTCCGGAGCGCGGCTTCTGCCGAAAGACGCCCGGGAGCGGCGCTTAGCTCCGGAGAGCATCGTACCTTGGTCTCTAGCGTCTTTTGTAGTCTACATCTTAGCAGAAAGCTTTTCCACTATGTCTGGCAGGGAGAAACTGTGCCAGCACAGAAAACATCTCCCATCGTGTTTTTGAGGTTGCAGAAAGGTGTGCAGAGTGTTTTGCAAGAAGAGAGAGAAAGTTGTCCAAAACAGCTTCCAATGGAATATTCATGTGATTGGAAAAGGCAGGAGAGTGCAAAGGTACTGTTTTCTATCAGTTGGCAAGCTGCGCACACAATGCCAGTGTTGTAGAGCTTCCTTCTTCACCTTTCCGAAGCTGCCGCTCTCTCCGGCTGGCGGAGGCGAAGAAGCAGCTTCTTCACGCAAAGACGATTGTGCCGCTCACAGTGCTCTCCGGAGCGCGGCTTTTGCCGAAAGACGCCCGGGAGCGGCGCTTAGCTCCGGAGAGCATCGTACCTTGCTCTCTAGCGTCTTTTGTAGTCTACATCTTAGCAGAAAGCTTTTCCACTATGTCTGGCAGGGAGAAACTGTGCCAGCACAGAAAACATCTCCCATCGTGTTTTTGAGGTTGCAGAAAGGTGTGCAGAGTGTTTTGCAAGAAGAGAGAGAAAGTTGTCCAAAACAGCTTCCAATGGAATGTTCATGTGATTGGAAAAGGCAGGAATGTGCAAAGGTACTGTTGTCTATCAGTTGGCAAGCTGCGCACACAATGCCAGTGTTGTACAGCTTCCTTCTTCACCTTTCCGAAGCTGCCGCTCTCTCCGGCTGGCAGAGGCGAAGAAGCGGCTTCTTCGCGCAATGACGATTGTGCCGCTCACAGTGCTCTCCTTAGCGCGGCTTCTGCCGAAAGACGCCCGGGAGCTGCGCTTAGCTCCGGAGAGCATCGTACCTTGGTCTTTAGCGTCTTTTGTAGTCTACATCTTAGCAGAAAGCTTTTCCACTATGTCTGGCAGGGAGAAACTGTGCCAGCACAGAAAACATCTCCCATCGTGTTTTTGAGGTTGCAGAAAGGTGTGCAGAGTGTTTTGCAAGAAGAGAGAGAAGGTTGTCCAAAACAGCTTCCAATGGAATGTTCATGTGATTGGAAAAGGCAGGAGAGTGCAAAGGTACTGTTGTCTATCAGTTGGCAAGCTGCGCACACAATGCCAGTGTTGTACAGCTTCCTTCTTCACCTTTCCGAAGCTGCCGCTCTCTCCGGCTGGCGGAGGCGAAGAAGCAGCTTCTTCGCGCAAAGACGATTGTGCCGCTCACAGTGCTCTCCGGAGCGCGGCTTTTGCCGAAAGACGCCTGGGAGCGGCGCTTAGCTCCGGAGAGCATCGTGCCTTGCTCTCTAGCGTCTTTTGTAGTCTACATCTTAGCAGAAAGCTTTTCCACTATGTCTGGCAGGGAGAAACTGTGCCAGCACAGAAAACATCTCCCATCGTGTTTTTGAGGTTGCATAGGGGTCTGCCAAGTGTTTGGCAGGAAGAAAAGGAAAGTTGTCCAAAACAGCTTCCAATGGAATGTTCATGTGATTGGAAAAGGCAGGAGAGTGCAAAGGTACTGTTGTCTATCAGTTGGCAAGCTGCGCACACAATGCCAGTGTTGTACAGCTTCCTTCTTCACCTTTCCGAAGCTGCCGCTCTCTCCGGCTGGCGGAGGCGAAGAAGCGGCTTCTTGGCGCAAAGACGATTATGCCGCTCACAGTGCTCTCCTTAGCGCGGCTTCTGCCGAAAGACGCCCGGGAGCGGCGCTTAGCTCCGGAGAGCATCGTACCTTGGTCTTTAGCGTCTTTTGTAGTCTACATCTTAGCAGAAAGCTTTTCCACTATGTCTGGCAGGGAGAAACTGTGCCAGCACAGAAAACATCTCCCATCGTGTTTTTGAGGTTGCAGAAAGGTGTGCAGAGTGTTTTGGAAGAGGAGAGAGAAAGTTGTCCAAAACAGCTTCCAATGGAATGTTCATGTGATTGGAAAAGGCAGGAGAGTGCAAAGGTACTGTTTTCTATCAGTTGGCAAGCTGCGCACACAATGCCAGTGTTGTACAGCTTCCTTCTTCACCTTTCCGAAGCTGCCGCTCTCTCCGGCTGGCGGAGGCGAAGAAGCGGCTTCTTCGCGCAAAGACGATTGTGCCGCTCACAGTGCTCTCCGGAGCGCGGCTTCTGCCGAAAGACGCCCGGGAGCGGCGCTTAGCTCCGGAGAGCATCGTACCTTGGTCTCTAGCGTCTTTTGTAGACTACATCTTAACAGAAAGCTTTTCCACTATGTCTGGCAGGGAGAAACTGTGCCAGCACAGAAAACATCTCCCATCGTGTTTTTGAGGTTGCATAGGGGTCTGCCAAGTGTTTTGCAAGAAGAGAGAGAAAGTTGTCCAAAACAGCTTCCAATGGAATGTTCATGTGATTGGAAAAGGCAGGAGAGTGCAAAGGTACTGTTGTCTATCAGTTGGCAAGCTGCGCACACAATGCCAGTGTTGTACAGCTTCCTTCTTCACCTTTCCGAAGCTGCCGCTCTCTCCGGCTGGCGGAGGCGAAGAAGCGGCTTCTTCGCGCAAAGACGATTGTGCCGCTCACAGTGCTCTCCTGAGTGCGGCTTCTGCCGAAAGACGCCCGGGAGCGGCGCTTAGCTCCGGAGAGCATCGTACCTTGGTCTCTAGTGTCTTTTGTAGTCTACATCTTAGCAGAAAGCTTTTCCACTATGTCTGGCAGGGAGAAACTGTGCCAGCACAGAAAACATCTCCCATCGTGTTTTTGAGGTTGCAGAAAGGTGTGCTAAGTGTTTTGAAAGAAGAGAGAGAAAGTTGTCCAAAACAGCTTCCAATGGAATGTTCATGTGATTGGAAAAGGCAGGAGAGTGCAAAGGTACTGTTTTCTATCAGTTGGCAAGCTGCGCACACAATGCCAGTGTTGTAGAGCTTCCTTCTTCACCTTTCCGAAGCTGCCGCTCTCTCCGGCTGGTGGAGGCGAAGAAGCAGCTTCTTTGCGCAAAGACGATTGTGCCGCTCACAGTGCTCTCCGGAGCGCGGCTTTTGCCGAAAGACGCCCGGGAGCGGCGCTTAGCTCCGGAGAGCATCGTACCTTGGTCTCTAGCGTCTTTTGTAGTCTACATCTTAGCAGAAAGCTTTTCCACTATGTCTGGCAGGGAGAAACTGTGCCAGCACAGAAAACATCTCCCATCGTGTTTTTGAGGTTGCAGAAAGGTGTGCAGAGTGTTTTGCAAGAAGAGAGAGAAAGTTGTCCAAAACAGCTTCCAATGGAATGTTCATGTGATTGGAAAAGGCAGGAGAGTGCAAAGGTACTGTTGTCTATCAGTTGGCAAGCTGCGCACACAATGCCAGTGTTGTACAGCTTCCTTCTTCACCTTTCCGAAGCGTCGGCTCTCTCCGGCTGGCGGAGGCGAAGAAGCAGCTTCATCGCGCAAAGACGATTGTGCCGCGCACAGTGCTCTCCGGAGCGCGGCTTTTGCCGAAAGACGCCTGGGAGCGGCGCTTAGCTCCGGAGAGCATCTTGCCTTGCTCTCTAGCGTCTTTTGTAGTCTACATCTGAGCAGAAAGCTTTTCCACTATGTCTGGCAGGGAGAAACTGTGCCAGCACAGAAAACATCTCCCATCGTGTTTTTGAGGTTGCATAGGGGTCTGCCAAGTGTTTTGCAAGAAGAGAGAGAAAGTTGTCCAAAACAGCTTCCAATGGAATGTTCATGTGATTGGAAAAGGCAGGAGAGTGCAAAGGTACTGTTTTCTATCAGTTGGCAAGCTGCGCACACAATGCCAGTGTTGTACAGCTTCCTTCTTCACCTTTCCGATGCTGCCGCTCTCTCTGGCTGGCGGAGGTGAAGAAGCGGCTTCTTCGCGCAAAGACGATTGTGCCGCTCACAGTGCTCTCCTGAGTACGGCTTTTGCCGAAAGACGCCTGGGAGCGGCGCTTAGCTCCGGAGAGCATCGTACCTTGGTCTCTAGCGTCTTTTGTAGTCTACATCTTAGCAGAAAGCTTTTCCACTATGTCTGGCAGGGAGAAACTGTGCCAGCACAGAAAACATCTCCCATCGTGTTTTTGAGGTTGCAGAAAGGTGTGCAGAGTGTTTTGGAATAAGAGAGAGAAAGTTGTCCAAAACAGCTTCCAATGGAATGTTCATGTGATTGGAAAAGGCAGGAGAGTGCAAAGGTACTGTTTTCTATCAGTTGGCAAGCTGCGCACACAATGCCAGTGTTGTACAGCTTCCTTCTTCACCTTTCCGAAGCTGCCGCTCTCTCCGGCTGGCGGAGGCGAAGAAGCGGCTTCTTTGCGCAAAGACGATTGTGCCGCGCACAGTGCTCTCCTTAGCGCGGCTTCTGCCGAAAGACGCCCGGGAGCGGCGCTTAGCTCCGGAGAGCATCGTACCTTGGTCTCTAGCGTCTTTTGTAGTCTACATCTTAGCAGAAAGCTTTTCCACTATGTCTGGCAGGGAGAAACTGTGCCAGCACAGAAAACATCTCCCATCGTGTTTTTGAGGTTGCAGAAAGGTGTGCAGAGTGTTTTGGAAGAGGAGAGAGAAAGTTGTCCAAAACAGCTTCCAATGGAATGTTCATGTGATTGGAAAAGGCAGGAGAGTGCAAAGGTACTGTTTTCTATCAGTTGGCAAGCTGCGCACACAATGCCAGTGTTGTACAGCTTCCTTCTTCACCTTTCCGAAGCTGCCGCTCTCTCCGGCTGGCGGAGGCGAAGAAGAGGCTTCTTCGCGCAAAGACGATTGTGCCGCTCACAGCGCTCTCCGGAGCGCGGCTTCTGCCGAAAGACGCCCGGGAGCGGCGCTTAGCTCCGGAGAGCATCGTACCTTGGTCTTTAGCGTCTTTTGTAGTCTACATCTTAGCAGAAAGCTTTTCCACTATGTCTGGCAGGGAGAAACTGTGCCAGCACAGAAAACATCTCCCATCGTGTTTTTGAGGTTGCATAGGGGTCTGCCAAGTGTTTTGCAAGAAGAGAGAGAAAGTTGTCCAAAACAGCTTCCAATGGAATGTTCATGTGATTGGAAAAGGCAGGAGAGTGCAAAGGTACTGTTTTCTATCAGTTGGCAAGCTGCGCACACAATGCCAGTGTTGTACAGCTTCCTTCTTCACCTTTCCGAAGCTGCCGCTCTCTCCGGCTGGCGGAGGCGAAGAAGCGGCTTCTTCGCGCAAAGACAATTGTGCCGCTCACAGTGCTCTCCTGAGTGCGGCTTCTGCCGAAAGACGCCCGGGAGCGGCGCTTAGCTCCGGAGAGCATCGTACCTTGGTCTCTAGCGTCTTTTGTAGTCTACATCTTAGCAGAAAGCTTTTCCACTATGTCTGGCAGGGAGAAACTGTGCCAGCACAGAAAACATCTCCCATCGTGTTTTTGAGGTTGCAGAAAGGTGTGCAGAGTGTTTTGCAAGAAGAGAGAGAAAGTTGTCCAAAACAGCTTCCAATGGAATGTTCATGTGATTGGAAAAGGCAGGAGAGTGCAAAGGTACTGTTGTCTATCAGTTGGCAAGCTGCGCACACAATGCCAGTGTTGTACAGCTTCCTTCTTCACCTTTCCGAAGCTGCCGCTCTCTCTGGCTGGCGGAGGCGAAGAAGCGGCTTCTTCGCGCAATGACGATTGTGCCGCTCACAGTGCTCTCCGGAGCGCGGCTTCTGCCGAAAGACGCCCGGGAGCGGCGCTTAGCTCCGGAGAGCATCGTACCTTGGTCTTTAGCGTCTTTTGTAGTCTACATCTTAGCAGAAAGCTTTTCCACTATGTCTGGCAGGGAGAAACTGTGCCAGCACAGAAAACATCTCCCATCGTGTTTTTGAGGTTGCAGAAAGGTGTGCAGAGTGTTTTGCAAGAAGAGAGAGAAAGTTGTCCAAAACAGCTTCCAATGGAATGTTCATGTGATTGGAAAAGGCAGGAGAGTGCAAAGGTACTGTTGTCTATCAGTTGGCAAGCTGCGCACACAATGCCAGTGTTGTACAGCTTCCTTCTTCACCTTTCCGAAGCTGCCGCTCTCTCCGGCTGGCGGAGGCGAAGAAGCAGCTTCTTCGCGCAAAGACGATTGTGCCGCGCACAGTGCTCTCCGGAGCGCGGCTTTTGCCGAAATGCGCCTGGGAGCGGCGCTTAGCTCCGGAGAGCATCGTGCCTTGCTCTCTAGCGTCTTTTGTAGTCTACATCTTAGCAGAAAGCTTTTCCACTATGTCTGGCAGGGAGAAACTGTGCCAGCACAGAAAACATCTCCCATCGTGTTTTTGAGGTTGCATAGGGGTCTGCCAAGTGTTTTGCAAGAAGAAGGAGAAAGTTGTCCAAAACAGCTTCCAATGGAATGTTCATGTGATTGGAAAAGGCAGGAGAGTGCAAAGGTACTGTTGTCTATCAGTTGGCAAGCTGCGCACACAATGCCAGTGTTGTACAGCTTCCTTCTTCACCTTTCCGAAGCTGCCGCTCTCTCCGGCTGGCGGAGGCGAAGAAGCGGCTTCTTGGCGCAAAGACGATTATGCCGCTCACAGTGCTCTCCTTAGCGCGGCTTCTGCCGAAAGACGCCCGGGAGCTGCGCTTAGCTCCGGAGAGCATCGTACCTTGGTCTTTAGCGTCTTTTGTAGTCTACATCTTAGCAGAAAGCTTTTCCACTATGTCTGGCAGGGAGAAACTGTGCCAGCACAGAAAACATCTCCCATCGTGTTTTTGAGGTTGCAGAAAGGTGTGCAGAGTGTTTTGCAAGAAGAGAGAGAAAGTTGTCCAAAACAGCTTCCAATGGAATGTTCATGTGATTGGAAAAGGCAGGAGAGTGCAAAGGTACTGTTTTCTATCAGTTGGCAAGCTGCGCACACAATGCCAGTGTTGTACAGCTTCCTTCTTCACCTTTCCGAAGCTGCCGCTCTCTCCGGCTGGCGGAGGCGAAGAAGCGGCTTCTTCGCGCAAAGACGATTGTGCCGCTCACAGTGATCTCCGGAGCGCGGCTTCTGCCGAAAGACGCCCGGGAGCGGCGCTTAGCTCCGGAGAGCATCGTACCTTGGTCTCTAGCGTCTTTTGTAGTCTACATCTTAGCAGAAAGCTTTTCCACTATGTCTGGCAGGGAGAAACTGTGCCAGCACAGAAAACATCTCCCATCGTGTTTTTGAGGTTGCATAGGGGTCTGCCAAGTGTTTTGCAAGAAGAGAGAGAAAGTTGTCCAAAACAGCTTCCAATGGAATGTTCATGTGATTGGAAAAGGCAGGAGAGTGCAAAGGTACTGTTGTCTATCAGTTGGCAAGCTGCTCACACAATGCCAGTGTTGTACAGCTTCCTTCTTCACCTTTCCGAAGCTGCCGCTATCTCTGGCTGGCGGAGGCGAAGAAGCAGCTTCTTCGCGCAAAGACGATTGTGCCGCTCACAGTGCTCTCCGGAGCGCGGCTTCTGCCGAAAGACGCCCGGGAGCGGCGCTTAGCTCCGGAGAGCATCGTACCTTGGTCTCTAGCGTCTTTTGTAGTCTACATCTTAGCAGAAAGCTTTTCCACTATGTCTGGCAGGGAGAAACTGTGCCAGCACAGAAAACATCTCCCATCGTTTTTTTAAACTTGCAGAAAGGTGTGCTAAGTGTTTTGCAAGAAGAGAGAGAAAGTTGTCCAAAACAGCTTCCAATGGAATGTTCATGTGATTGGAAAAGGCAGAAGAGTGCAAAGGTACTGTTGTCTATCAGTTGGCAAGCTGCGCACACAATGCCAGTGTTGTAGAGCTTCCTTCTTCACCTTTCCGAAGCTGCCGCTCTCTCCGGCTGGCGGAGGCGAAGAAGCAGCTTCTTTGCGCAAAGACGATTGTGCCGCTCACAGTGCTCTCCGGAGCGCGGCTTTTGCCGAAAGACGCCCGGGAGCGGCGCTTAGCTGCGGAGAGCATCGTACCTTGGTCTCTAGCGTCTTTTGTAGTCTACATCTTAGCAGAAAGCTTTTCCACTATGTCTGGCAGGGAGAAACTGTGCCAGCACAGAAAACATCTCCCATCGTGTTTTTGAGGTTGCATAGGGGTCTGCCAAGTGTTTTGCAAGAAGAGAGAGAAAGTTGTCCAAAACAGCTTCCAATGGAATGTTCATGTGATTGGAAAAGGCAGGAGAGTGCAAAGGTACTGTTGTCTATCAGTTGGCAAGCTGCGCACACAATGCCAGTGTTGTACAGCTTCCTTCTTCACCTTTCCGAAGCTGCCGCTCTCTCCGGCTGGCGGAGGCGAAGAAGCGGCTTCTTCGCGCAAAGACGATTGTGCCGCTCACAGTGCTCTCCGGAGCGCGGCTTCTGCCGAAAGACGCCCGGGAGCGGCGCTTAGCTCCGGAGAGCATCGTACCTTGGTCTCTAGCGTCTTTTGTAGTCTACATCTTAGCAGAAAGCTTTTCCACTATGTCTGGCAGGGAGAAACTGTGCCAGCACAGAAAACATCTCCCATCGTGTTTTTGAGGTTGCAGAAAGGTGTGCAGAGTGTTTTGCAAGAAGAGAGAGAAAGTTGTCCAAAACAGCTTCCAATGGAATATTCATGTGATTGGAAAAGGCAGGAGAGTGCAAAGGTACTGTTTTCTATCAGTTGGCAAGCTGCGCACACAATGCCAGTGTTGTAGAGCTTCCTTCTTCACCTTTCCGAAGCTGCCGCTCTCTCCGGCTGGCGGAGGCGAAGAAGCAGCTTCTTCGCGCAAAGACGATTGTGCCGCGCACAGTGCTCTCCGGAGCGCGGCTTTTGCCGAAAGACGCCTGGGAGCGGCGCTTAGCTCCGGAGAGCATCGTGCCTTGCTCTCTAGCGTCTTTTGTAGTCTACATCTTAGCAGAAAGCTTTTCCACTATGTCTGGCAGGGAGAAACTGTGCCAGCACAGAAAACATCTCCCATCGTGTTTTTGAGGTTGCAGAAAGGTGTGCAGAGTGTTTTGGAAGAGGAGAGAGAAAGTTGTCCAAAACAGCTTCCAATGGAATGTTCATGTGATTGGAAAAGGCAGGAGAGTGCAAAGGTACTGTTTTCTATCAGTTGGCAAGCTGCGCACACAATGCCAGTGTTGTACAGCTTCCTTCTTCACCTTTCCGATGATGCCGCTCTCTCCGGCTGGCGGAGGCGAAGAAGCGGCTTCTTCGCGCAAAGACGATTGTGCCGCTCACAGTGCTCTCCGGAGCGCGGCTTCTGCCGAAAGACGCCCGGGCGCGGCGCTTAGCTCCGGAGAGCATCGTACCTTGGTCTTTAGCGTCTTTTGTAGTCTACATCTTAGCAGAAAGCTTTTCCACTATGTCTGGCAGGGAGAAACTGTGCCAGCACAGAAAACATCTCCCATCGTGTTTTTGAGGTTGCAGAAAGGTGTGCAGAGTGTTTTGGAAGAGGAGAGAGAAAGTTGTCCAAAACAGCTTCCAATGGAATGTTCATGTGATTGGAAAAGGCAGGAGAGTGCAAAGGTACTGTTTTCTATCAGTTGGCAAGCTGCGCACACAATGCCAGTGTTGTACAGCTTCCTTCTTCACCTTTCCGAAGCTGCCGCTCTCTCTGGCTGGCGGAGGTGAAGAAGCGGCTTCTTCGCGCAAAGACGATTGTGCCGCTCACAGTGCTCTCCTGAGTACGGCTTTTGCCGAAAGACGCCCGGGAGCGGCGCTTAGCTCCGGAGAGCATCGTACCTTGGTCTCTAGCGTCTTTTGTAGTCTACATCTTAGCAGAAAGCTTTTCCACTATGTCTGGCAGGGAGAAACTGTGCCAGCACAGAAAACATCTCCCATCGTGTTTTTGAGGTTGCAGAAATGTGTGCAGAGTTTTTTGGAATAAGAGAGAGAAAGTTGTCCAAAACAGCTTCCAATGGAATGTTCATGTGATTGGAAAAGGCAGGAGAGTGCAAAGGTACTGTTTTCTATCAGTTGGCAAGCTGCGCACACAATGCCAGTGTTGTACAGCTTCCTTCTTCACCTTTCCGAAGCTGCCGCTCTCTCCGGCTGGCGGAGGCGAAGAAGCGGCTTCTTTGCGCAAAGACCATTGTGCCGCGCACAGTGCTCTCCTTAGCGCGGCTTCTGCCGAAAGACGCCCGGGAGCGGCGCTTAGCTCCGGAGAGCATCGTACCTTGGTCTCTAGCGTCTTTTGTAGTCTACATCTTAGCAGAAAGCTTTTCCACTATGTCTGGCAGGGAGAAACTGTGCCAGCACAGAAAACATCTCCCATCGTGTTTTTGAGGTTGCAGAAAGGTGTGCAGAGTGTTTTGGAAGAGGAGAGAGAAAGTTGCCCAAAACAGCTTCCAATGGAATGTTCATGTGATTGGAAAAGGCAGGAGAGTGCAAAGGTACTGTTTTCTATCAGTTGGCAAGCTGCGCACACAATGCCGGTGTTGTACAGCTTCCTTCTTCACCTTTCCGAAGCTGCCGCTCTCTCCGGCTGGCGGAGGCGAAGAAGCGGCTTCTTGGCGCAAAGACGATTGTGCCGCTCACAGTGCTCTCCGGAGCGCGGCTTTTGCCGAAAGACGCCCGGGAGCGGCGCTTAGCTCCGGAGAGGATCGTACCTTGCTCTCTAGCGTCTTTTGTAGTCTACATCTGAGCAGAAAGCTTTTCCACTATGTGTGGCAGGGAGAAACTGTGCCAGCACAGAAAACATCTCCCATCGTGTTTTTGAGGTTGCATAGGGGTCTGCCAAGTGTTTTGCAAGAAGAGAGAGAAAGTTGTCCAAAACAGCTTCCAATGGAATGTTCATGTGATTGGAAAAGGCAGGAGAGTGCAAAGGTACTGTTTTCTATCAGTTGGCAAGCTGCGCACACAATGCCAGTGTTGTACAGCTTCCTTCTTCACCTTTCCGAAGCTGCCGCTCTCTCCGGCTGGCGGAAGCGAAGAAGCGGCTTCTTCGCGCAAAGACGATTGTGCCGCTCACAGTGCTCTCCTGAGTGCGGCTTCTGCCGAAAGACGCCCGGGAGCGGCGCTTAGCTCCGGAGAGCATCGTACCTTGGTCTCTAGCGTCTTTTGTAGTCTACATCTTAGCAGAAAGCTTTTCCACTATGTCTGGCAGGGAGAAACTGTGCCAGCACAGAAAACATCTCCCATCGTGTTTTTGAGGTTGCAGAAAGGTGTGCAGAGTGTTTTGGAAGAGGAGAGAGAAAGTTGTCCAAAACAGCTTCCAATGGAATGTTCATGTGATTGGAAAAGGCAGGAGAGTGCAAAGGTACTGTTTTCTATCAGTTGGCAAGCTGCGCACACAATGCCAGTGTTGTACAGCTTCCTTCTTCACCTTTCCGAAGCTGCCGCTCTCTCCGGCTGGCGGAGGCGAAGAAGCGGCTTCTTCGCGCAAAGACGATTGTGCCGCTCACAGTGCTCTCCGGAGCGCGGCTTCTGCCGAAAGACGCCAGGGAGCGGCGCTTAGCTCCGGAGAGGATCGTACCTTGGTCTTTAGCGTCTTTTGTAGTCTACATCTTAGCAGAAAGCTTTTCCACTATGTCTGGCAGGGAGAAACTGTGCCAGCACACAAAACATCTCCCATCGTGTTTTTGAGGTTGCAGAAAAGTGTGCAGTGTGTTTTGCAAGAATAGAGAGAAAGTTGTCCAAAACAGCTTCCAATGGAATGTTCATGTGATTGGAAAAGGCAGGAGAGTGCAAAGGTACTGTTTTCTATCAGTTGGCAAGCTGCGCACACAATGCCAGTGTTGTACAGCTTCCTTCTTCACCTTTCCGAAGCTGCCGCTCTCTCCGGCTGGCGGAGGCGAAGAAGCGGCTTCTTTGCGCAAAGACGATTGTGCCGCGCACAGTGCTCTCCTTAGCGCGGCTTCTGCCGAAAGACGCCCGGGAGCGGCGCTTAGCTCCGGAGAGCATCGTACCTTGGTCTCTAGCGTCTTTTGTAGTCTACATCTTAGCAGAAAGCTTTTCCACTATGTCTGGCAGGGAGAAACTGTGCCAGCACAGAAAACATCTCCCATCGTGTTTTTGAGGTTGCAGAAAGGTGTGCAGAGTGTTTTGCAAGAATAGAGAGAAAGTTGTCCAAAACAGCTTCCAATGGAATGTTCATGTGATTGGAAAAGGCAGGAGAGTGCAAAGGTACTGTTTTCTATCAGTTGGCAAGCTGCGCACACAATGCCGGTGTTGTACAGCTTCCTTCTTCACCTTTCCGAAGCTGCCGCTCTCTCCGGCTGGCGGAGGCGAAGAAGCGGCTTCTTGGCGCAAAGACGATTGTGCCGCTCACAGTGCTCTCCGGAGCGCGGCTTTTGCCGAAAGACGCCCGGGAGCGGCGCTTAGCTCCGGAGAGGATCGTACCATGCTCTCTAGCGTCTTTTGTAGTCTACATCTGAGCAGAAAGCTTTTCCACTATGTCTGGCAGGGAGAAACTGTGCCAGCACAGAAAACATCTCCCATCGTGTTTTTGAGGTTGCATAGGGGTCTGCCAAGTGTTTTGCAAGAAGAGAGAGAAAGTTGTCCAAAACAGCTTCCAATGGAATGTTCATGTGATTGGAAAAGGCAGGAGAGTGCAAAGGTACTGTTTTCTATCAGTTGGCAAGCTGCGCACACAATGCCAGTGTTGTACAGCTTCCTTCTTCACCTTTCCGAAGCTGCCGCTCTCTCCGGCTGGCGGAAGCGAAGAAGCGGCTTCTTCGCGCAAAGACGATTGTGCCGCTCACAGTGCTCTCCTGAGTGCGGCTTCTGCCGAAAGACGCCCGGGAGCGGCGCTTAGCTCCGGAGAGCATCGTACCTTGGTCTCTAGGGTCTTTTGTAGTCTACATCTTAGCAGAAAGCTTTTCCACTATGTCTGGCAGGGAGAAACTGTGCCAGCACAGAAAACATCTCCCATCGTGTTTTTGAGGTTGCAGAAAGGTGTGCAGAGTGTTTTGGAAGAGGAGAGAGAAAGTTGTCCAAAACAGCTTCCAATGGAATGTTCATGTGATTGGAAAAGGCAGGAGAGTGCAAAGGTACTGTTTTCTATCAGTTGGCAAGCTGCGCACACAATGCCAGTGTTGTACAGCTTCCTTCTTCACCTTTCCGAAGCTGCCGCTCTCTCCGGCTGGCGGAGGCGAAGAAGCGGCTTCTTCGCGCAAAGACGATTGTGCCGCTCACAGTGCTCTCCGGAGCGCGGCTTCTGCCGAAAGACGCCCGGGAGCGGCGCTTAGCTCCGGAGAGGATCGTACCTTGGTCTTTAGCGTCTTTTGTAGTCTACATCTTAGCAGAAAGCTTTTCCACTATGTCTGGCAGGGAGAAACTGTGCCAGCACACAAAACATCTCCCATCGTGTTTTTGAGGTTGCAGAAAGGTGTGCAGTGTGTTTTGCAAGAATAGAGAGAAAGTTGTCCAAAACAGCTTCCAATGGAATGTTCATGTGATTGGAAAAGGCAGGAGAGTGCAAAGGTACTGTTGTCTATCAGTGGACAAGCTGCGCACACAATGCCAGTGTTGTACAGCTTCCTTCTTCACCTTTCCGAAGCTGCCGCTCTCTCTGGCTGGCGGAGGTGAAGAAGCGGCTTCTTCGCGCAAAGACGATTGTGCCGCTCACAGTGCTCTCCGGAGCGCGGCTTCTGCCGAAAGACGCCCGGGAGCGGCGCTTAGCTCCGGAGAGCATCGTACCTTGGTCTTTAGCGTCTTTTGTAGTCTACATCTTAGCAGAAAGCTTTTCCACTATGTCTGGCAGGGAGAAACTGTGCCAGCACAGAAAACATCTCCCATCGTGTTTTTGAGGTTGCAGAAAGGTGTGCAGAGTGTTTTGCAAGAATAGAGAGAAAGTTGTCCAAAACAGCTTCCAATGGAATGTTCATGTGATTGGAAAAGGCAGGAGAGTGCAAAGGTACTGTTGTCTATCAGTTGGCAAGCTGCGCACACAATGCCAGTGTTGTACAGCTTCCTTCTTCACCTTTCCGAAGCTGCCGCTCTCTCTGGCTGGCGGAGGTGAAGAAGCGGCGTCTTCGCGCAAAGACGATTGTGCCGCTCACAGTGCTCTCCGGAGCGCGGCTTCTGCCGAAAGACGCCCGGGAGCGGCGCTTAGCTCCGGAGAGCATCGTACCTTGGTCTTTAGCGTCTTTTGTAGTCTACATCTTAGCAGAAAGCTTTTCCACTATGTCTGGCAGGGAGAAACTGTGCCAGCACAGAAAACATCTCCCATCGTGTTTTTGAGGTTGCAGAAAGGTGTGCAGAGTGTTTTGCAAGAAGAGAGAGAAAATTGTCCAAAACAGCTTCCAATGGAATGTTCATGTGATTGGAAAAGGCAGGAGAGTGCAAAGGTACTGTTGTCTATCAGTTGGCAAGCTGCGCACACAATGCCAGTGTTGTACAGCTTCCTTCTTCACCTTTCCGAAGCTGCCGCTCTCTCCGGCTGGCGGAGGCGAAGAAGCGGCTTCTTCGCGCAAAGACGATTGTGCCGCTCACAGAGCTCTCCGGAGCGCGGCTTCTGCCGAAAGACGCCCGGGAGCGGCGCTTAGCTCCGGAGAGCATCGTACCTTGGTCTTTAGCGTCTTTTGTAGTCTACATCTTAGCAGAAAGCTTTTCCACTATGTCTGGCAGGGAGAAACTGTGCCAGCACAGAAAACATCTCCCATCGTGTTTTTGAGGTTGCAGAAAGGTGTGCAGAGTGTTTTGCAAGAAGAGAGAGAAAGTTGTCCAAAACAGCTTCCAATGGAATGTTCATGTGATTGGAAAAGGCAGGAGAGTGCAAAGGTACTGTTGTCTATCAGTTGGCAAGCTGCGCACACAATGCCAGTGTTGTACAGCTTCCTTCTTCACCTTTCCGAAGCTGCCGCTCTCTCTGGCTGGCGGAGGTGAAGAAGCGGCTTCTTCGCGCAAAGACGATTATGCCGCTCACAGTGCTCTCCGGAGCGCGGCTTCTGCCGAAAGACGCCCGGGAGCGGCGCTTAGCTCCGGAGAGCATCGTACCTTGGTCTTTAGCGTCTTTTGTAGTCTACATCTTAGCAGAAAGCTTTTCCACTATGTCTGGCAGGGAGAAACTGTGCCAGCACAGAAAACATCTCCCATCGTGTTTTGGAGGTTGCACAAAGGTGTGCAGAGTGTTTTGCAAGAAGAGAGAGAAAATTGTCCAAAACAGCTTCCAATGGAATGTTCATGTGATTGGAAAAGGCAGGAGAGTGCAAAGGTACTGTTGTCTATCAGTTGGCGAGCTGCGCACACAATGCCAGTGTTGTACAGCTTCCTTCTTCACCTTTCCGAAGCTGCCGCTCTCTCCGGCTGGCGGAAGCGAAGAAGCGGCTTCTTCGCGCAAAGACGATTGTGCCGCTCACAGTGCTCTCCTTAGCGCGGCTTTGGCCGAAAGACGCCCGGGAGCGGCGCTTAGCTCCGGAGAGCATCGTACCTTGGTCTCTAGCGTCTTTTGTAGTCTACATCTTAGCAGAAAGCTTTTCCACTATGTCTGGCAGGGAGAAACTGTGCCAGCACAGAAAACATCTCCCATCGTGTTTTTGAGGTTGCAGAAAGGTGTGCAGAGTGTTTTGCAAGAAGAGAGAGAAAGCCGTCCAAAACAGCTTCCAATGGAATATTCATGAGATTGGAAAAGGCAGGAGATTGCAAAGGTACTGTTTTCTATCAGTTGGCAAGCTGCGCACACAATGCCAGTGTTGTACAGCTTCCTTCTTCACCTTTCCGAAGCTGCCGCTCTCTCCGGCTGGCGGAGGCGAAGAAGCGGCTTCTTCGCGCAAAGACGATTGTGCCGCTCACAGTGCTCTCCTGAGCGCGGCTTCTGCCGAAAGACGCCCGGGAGCGGCGCTTAGCTCCGGAGAGCATCGTACCTTGGTCTTTAGCGTCTTTTGTAGTCTACATCTTAGCAGAAAGCTTTTCCACTATGTCTGGCAGGGAGAAACTGTGCCAGCACAGAAAACATCTCCCATCGTGTTTTTGAGGTTGCATAGGGGTCTGCCAAGTGTTTGGCAGGAAGAAAAGGAAAGTTGTCCAAAACAGCTTCCAATGGAATGTTCATGTGATTGGAAAAGGCAGGAGAGTGCAAAGGTACTGTTGTCTATCAGTTGGCAAGCTGCGCACACAATGCCAGTGTTGTACAGCTTCCTTCTTCACCTTTCCGAAGCTGCCGCTCTCTCCGGCTGGCGGAGGCGCAGAAGCGGCTTCTTCGCGCAATGACGATTGTGCCGCTCACAGTGCTCTCCGGAGCGCGGCTTCTGCCGAAAGACGCCCGGGAGCTGCGCTTAGCTCCGGAGAGCATCGTACCTTGGTCTTTAGCGTCTTTTGTAGTCTACATCTTAGCAGAAAGCTTTTCCACTATGTCTGGCAGGGAGAAACTGTGCCAGCACAGAAAACATCTCCCATCGTGTTTTTGAGGTTGCAGAAAGGTGTGCAGAGTGTTTTGCAAGAAGAGAGAGAAAGTTGTCCAAAACAGCTTCCAATGGAATGTTCATGTGATTGGAAAAGGCAGGAGAGTGCAAAGGTACTGTTGTCTATCAGTTGGCAAGCTGCGCACACAATGCCAGTGTTGTACAGCTTCCTTCTTCACCTTTCCGATGATGCCGCTCTCTCCGGCTGGCGGAGGCGAAGAAGCGGCTTCTTCGCGCAAAGACGATTGTGCCGCTCACAGTGCTCTCCGGAGCGCGGCTTTTGCCGAAAGACGCCCGGGAGCGGCGCTTAGCTGCGGAGAGCATCATACCTTGGTCTCTAGCGTCTTTTGTAGTCTACATCTTAGCAGAAAGCTTTTCCACTATGTCTGGCAGGGAGAAACTGTGCCAGCACAGAAAACATCTCCCATCGTGTTTTTGAGGTTGCATAGGGGTCTGCCAAGTGTTTTGCAAGAAGAGAGAGAAAGTTGTCCAAAACAGCTTCCAATGGAATGTTCATGTGATTGGAAAAGGCAGGAGAGTGCAAAGGTACTGTTGTCTATCAGTTGGCAAGCTGCGCACACAATGCCAGTGTTGTACAGCTTCCTTCTTCACCTTTCCGAAGCTGCCGCTCTCTCCGGCTGGCGGAGGCGAAGAAGCGGCTTCTTCGCGCAAAGACGATTGTGCCGCTCACAGTGCTCTCCGGAGCGCGTCTTTTGCCGAAAGACGCCCGGGAGCGGCGCTTAGCTCCGGAGAGGATCGTACCTTGGTCTCTAGCGTCTTTTGTAGTCTACATCTGAGCAGAAAGCTTTTCCACTATGTCTGGCAGGGAGAAACTGTGCCAGCACAGAAAACATCTCCCATCGTGTTTTTGAGGTTGCATAGGGGTCTGCCAAGTGTTTTGCAAGAAGAGAGAGAAAGTTGTCCAAAACAGCTTCCAATGGAATGTTCATGTGATTGGAAAAGGCAGGAGAGTGCAAAGGTACTGTTGTCTATCAGTTGGCAAGCTGCGCACACAATGCCAGTGTTGTAGAGCTTCCTTCTTCACCTTTCCGAAGCTGCCGCTCTCTCCGGCTGGCGGAGGCGAAGAAGCAGCTTCTTCGCGCAAAGACGATTGTGCCGCTCACAGTGCTCTCCGGAGCGCGGCTTTTGCCGAAAGACGCCCGGGAGCGGCGCTTAGCTCCGGAGAGCATCGTACCTTGGTCTCTAGCGTCTTTTGTAGTCTACATCTTAGCAGAAAGCTTTTCCACTATGTCTGGCAGGGAGAAACTGTGCCAGCACAGAAAACATCTCCCATCGTGTTTTTGAGGTTGCATAGGGGTCTGCCAAGTGTTTTGCATGAAGAGAGAGAAAGTTGTCCAAAACAGCTTCCAATGGAATGTTCATGTGATTGGAAAAGGCAGGAGAGTGCAAAGGTACTGTTGTCTATCAGTTGGCAAGCTGCGCACACAATGCCAGTGTTGTAGAGCTTCCTTCTTCACCTTTCCGAAGCTGCCGCTCTCTCCGGCTGGCGGAGGCGAAGAAGCGGCTTCTTCGCGCAAAGACGATTGTGCCGCTCACAGTGCTCTCCTGAGTGCGGCTTCTGCCGAAAGACGCCCGGGAGCGGCGCTTAGCTCCGGAGAGCATCGTACCTTGGTCTCTAGCGTCTTTTGTAGTCTACATCTTAGCAGAAAGCTTTTCCACTATGTCTGGCAGGGAGAAACTGTGCCAGCACAGAAAACATCTCCCATCGTGTTTTTGAGGTTGCAGAAAGGTGTGCAGAGTGTTTTGCAAGAAGAGAGAGAAAGTTGTCCAAAACAGCTTCCAATGGAATGTTCATGTGATTGGAAAAGGCAGGAGAGTGCAAAGGTACTGTTTTGTATCAGTTGGCAAGCTGCGCACACAATGCCAGTGTTGTACAGCTTCCTTCTTCACCTTTCCGAAGCTGCCGCTCTCTCCGGCTGGCGGAAGCGAAGAAGCGGCTTCTTCGCGCAAAGACGATTGTGCCGCTCACAGTGCTCTCCGGAGCGCGGCTTCTGCCGAAAGACGCCCGGGAGCGGCGCTTAGCTCCGGAGAGCATCGTACCTTGGTCTTTAGCGTCTTTTGTAGTCTACATCTTAGCAGAAAGCTTTTCCACTATGTCTGGCAGGGAGAAACTGTGCCAGCACAGAAAACATCTCCCATCGTGTTTTTGAGGTTGCAGAAAGGTGTGCAGTGTGTTTTGCAAGAAGAGAGAGAAAGTTGTCCAAAACAGCTTCCAATGGAATGTTCATGTGATTGGAAAAGGCAGGAGAGTGCAAAGGTACTGTTGTCTATCAGTGGGCAAGCTGCGCACACAATGCCAGTGTTGTACAGCTTCCTTCTTCACCTTTCCGAAGCTGCCGCTCTCTCTGGCTGGCGGAGGTGAAGAAGCGGCTTCTTCGCGCAAAGACGATTGTGCCGCTCACAGTGCTCTCCGGAGCGCGGCTTCTGCCGAAAGACGCCCAGGAGCTGCGCTTAGCTCCGGAGAGCATCGTACCTTGGTCTTTAGCGTTTTTTGTAGTCTACATCTTAGCAGAAAGCTTTTCCACTATGTCTGGCAGGGAGAAACTGTGCCAGCACAGAAAACATCTCCCATCGTGTTTTTGAGGTTGCAGAATGGTGTGCAGAGTGTTTTGCAAGAATAGAGAGAAAGTTGTCCAAAACAGCTTCCAATGGAATGTTCATGTGATTGGAAAAGGCAGGAGAGTGCAAAGGTACTGTTGTCTATCAGTTGGCAAGCTGCGCTCACAATGCCAGTGTTGTACAGCTTCCTTCTTCACCTTTCCGAAGCTGCCACTCTCTCTGGCTGGCGGAGGTGAAGAAGCGGCGTCTTCGCGCAAAGACGATTCTGCCGCTCACAGTGCTCTCCTTAGCGCGGCTTCTGCCGAAAGACGCCCGGGAGCGGCGCTTAGCTCCGGAGAGCATCGTACCTTGGTCTTTAGCGTCTTTTGTAGTCTACATCTTAGCAGAAAGCTTTTCCACTATGTCTGGCAGGGAGAAACTGTGCCAGCACAGAAAACATCTCCCATCGTGTTTTTGAGGTTGCAGAAAAATGTGCAGAGTGTTTTGGAAGAGGAGAGAGAAAATTGTCCAAAACAGCTTCCAATGGAATGTTCATGTGATTGGAAAAGGCAGGAGAGTGCAAAGGTACTGTTGTCTATCAGTTGGCAAGCTGCGCACACAATGCCAGTGTTGTACAGCTTCCTTCTTCACCTTTCCGAAGCTGCCGCTCTCTCCGGCTGGCGGAAGCGAAGAAGCGGCTTCTTCGCGCAAAGACGATTGTGCCGCTCACAGTGCTCTCCTTAGCGCGGCTTCGGCCGAAAGACGCCCGGGAGCGGCGCTTAGCTCCGGAGAGCATCGTACCTTGGTCTCTAGCGTCTTTTGTAGTCTACATCTTAGCAGAAAGCTTTTCCACTATGTCTGGCAGGGAGAAACTGTGCCAGCACAGAAAACATCTCCCATCGTGTTTTTGAGGTTGCAGAAAGGTGTGCAGAGTGTTTTGCAAGAAGAGAGAGAAAGTCGTCCAAAACAGCTTCCAATGGAATATTCATGTGATTGGAAAAGGCAGGAGATTGCAAAGGTACTGTTTTCTATCAGTTGGCAAGCTGTGCACACAATGCCGGTGTTGTACAGCTTCCTTCTTCACCTTTCCGAAGCTGCCGCTCTCTCCGGCTGGCGGAGGCGAAGAAGCGGCTTCTTCGCGCAAAGACGATTGTGCCACTCACAGTGCTCTCCTGAGCGCGGCTTCTGCCGAAAGACGCCAGGGAGCGGCGCTTAGCTCCGGAGAGCATCGTACCTTGGTCTTTAGCGTCTTTTGTAGTCTACATCTTAGCAGAAAGCTTTTCCACTATGTCTGGCAGGGAGAAACTGTGCCAGCACAGAAAACATCTCCCATCGTGTTTTTGAGGTTGCATAGGGGTCTGCCAAGTGTTTGGCAGGAAGAAAAGGAAAGTTGTCCAAAACAGCTTCCAATGGAATGTTCATGTGATTGGAAAAGGCAGGAGAGTGCAAAGGTACTGTTGTCTATCAGTTGGCAAGCTGCGCACACAATGCCAGTGTTGTACAGCTTCCTTCTTCACCTTTCCGAAGCTGCCGCTCTCTCCGGCTGGCGGAGGCGAAGAAGCGGCTTCTTCGCGCAAAGACGATTGTGCCGCTCACAGTGCTCTCCGGAGCGCGGCTTCTGCCGAAAGACGCCCGGGAGCGGCGCTTAGCTCCGGAGAGCATCGTACCTTGGTCTTTAGCGTCTTTTGTAGTCTACATCTTAGCAGAAAGCTTTTCCACTATGTCTGGCAGGGAGAAACTGTGCCAGCACAGAAAACATCTCCCATCGTGTTTTTGAGGTTGCAGAAAGGTGTGCAGAGTGTTTTGCAAGAAGAGAGAGAAAGTTGTCCAAAACAGCTTCCAATGGAATGTTCATGTGATTGGAAAAGGCAGGAGAGTGCAAAGGTACTGTTGTCTATCAGTTGGCAAGCTGCGCACACAATGCCAGTGTTGTACAGCTTCCTTCTTCACCTTTCCGAAGCTGCCGCTCTCTCCGGCTGGCGGAGGCGAAGAAGCGGCTTCTTCGCGCAAAGACGATTGTGCCGCTCACAGTGCTCTCCGGAGCGCGGCTTCTGCCGAAAGACGCCCGGGAGCTGCGCTTAGCTCCGGAGAGCATCGTACCTTGGTCTTTAGCGTCTTTTGTAGTCTACATCTGAGCAGAAAGCTTTTCCACTATGTCTGGCAGGGAGAAACTGTGCCAGCACAGAAAACATCTCCCATCGTGTTTTTGAGGTTGCATAGGGGTCTGCCAAGTGTTTTGCAAGAAGAGAGAGAAAGTTGTCCAAAACAGCTTCCAATGGAATGTTCATGTGATTGGAAAAGGCAGGAGAGTGCAAAGGTACTGTTGTCTATCAGTTGGCAAGCTGCGCACACAATGCCAGTGTTGTACAGCTTCCTTCTTCACCTTTCCGAAGCTGCCGCTCTCTCTGGCTGGCGGAGGCGAAGAAGCGGCTTCTTCGCGCAAAGACGATTGTGCCGCTCACAGTGCTCTCCGGAGCGCGGCTTCTGCCGAAAGACGCCCGGGAGCGGCGCTTAGCTCCGGAGAGCATCGTACCTTGGTCTTTAGCGTCTTTTGTAGTCTACATCTTAGCAGAAAGCTTTTCCACTATGTCTGGCAGGGAGAAACTGTGCCAGCACAGAAAACATCTCCCATCGTGTTTTTGAGGTTGCATAGGGGTCTGCCAAGTGTTTGGCAGGAAGAAAAGGAAAGTTGTCCAAAACAGCTTCCAATGGAATGTTCATGTGATTGGAAAAGGCAGGAGAGTGCAAAGGTACTGTTGTCTATCAGTTGGCAAGCTGCGCACACAATGCCAGTGTTGTAGAGCTTCCTTCTTCACCTTTCCGAAGCTGCCGCTCTCTCTGGCTGGCGGAGGCGAAGAAGCGGCTTCTTCGCGCAATGACGATTGTGCCGCTCACAGTGCTCTCCGGAGCGCGGCTTGTGCCGAAAGACGCCCGGGAGCTGCGCTTAGCTCCGGAGAGCATCGTACCTTGGTCTTTAGCGTCTTTTGTAGTCTACATCTTAGCAGAAAGCTTTTCCACTATGTCTGGCAGGGAGAAACTGTGCCAGCACAGAAAACATCTCCCATCGTGTTTTTGAGGTTGCAGAAAGGTGTGCAGAGTGTTTTGCAAGAAGAGAGAGAAAGTTGTCCAAAACAGCTTCCAATGGAATGTTCATGTGATTGGAAAAGGCAGGAGAGTGCAAAGGTACTGTTGTCTATCAGTTGGCAAGCTGCGCACACAATGCCAGTGTTGTACAGCTTCCTTCTTCACCTTTCCGAAGCTGCCGCTCTCTCCGGCTGGCGGAGGCGAAGAAGCAGCTTCTTCGCGCAAAGACGATTGTGCCGCGCACAGTGCTCTCCGGAGCGCGGCTTTTGCCGAAAGACGCCTAGGAGCGGTGCTTAGCTCCGGAGAGCATCGTGCCTTGCTCTCTAGCGTCTTTTGTAGTCTACATCTTAGCAGAAAGCTTTTCCACTATGTCTGGCAGGGAGAAACTGTGCCAGCACAGAAAACATCTCCCATCGTGTTTTTGAGGTTGCATAGGGGTCTGCCAAGTGTTTTGCAAGAAGAAGGAGAAAGTTGTCCAAAACAGCTTCCAATGGAATGTTCATGTGATTGGAAAAGGCAGGAGAGTGCAAAGGTACTGTTGTCTATCAGTTGGCAAGCTGCGCACACAATGCCAGTGTTGTACAGCTTCCTTCTTCACCTTTCCGAAGCTGCCGCTCTCTCCGGCTGGCGGAGGCGAAGAAGCGGCTTCTTGGCGCAAAGACGATTATGCCGCTCACAGTGCTCTCCTTAGCGCGGCTTCTGCCGAAAGACGCCCGGGAGCGGCGCTTAGCTCCGGAGAGCATCGTACCTTGGTCTTTAGCGTCTTTTGTAGTCTACATCTTAGCAGAAAGCTTTTCCACTATGTCTGGCAGGGAGAAACTGTGCCAGCACAGAAAACATCTCCCATCGTTTTTTTGAGGTTGCAGAAAGGTGTGCAGAGTGTTTTGGAAGAGGAGAGAGAAAGTTGTCCAAAACAGCTTCCAATGGAATGTTCATGTGATTGGAAAAGGCAGGAGAGTGCAAAGGTACTGTTTTCTATCAGTTGGCAAGCTGCGCACACAATGCCAGTGTTGTACAGCTTCCTTCTTCACCTTTCCGAAGCTGCCGCTCTCTCCGGCTGGCGGAGGCGAAGAAGCGGCTTCTTCGCGCAAAGACGATTGTGCCGCTCACAGTGCTCTCCGGAGCGCGGCTTCTGCCGAAAGACGCCCGGGAGCGGCGCTTAGCTCCGGAGAGCATCGTACCTTGGTCTCTAGCGTCTTTTGTAGTCTACATCTGAGCAGAAAGCTTTTCCACTATGTCTGGCAGGGAGAAACTGTGCCAGCACAGAAAACATCTCCCATCGTGTTTTTGAGGTTGCATAGGGGTCTGCCAAGTGTTTTGCAAGAAAAGAGAGAAAGTTGTCCAAAACAGCTTCCAATGGAATGTTCATGTGATTGGAAAAGGCAGGAGAGTGCAAAGGTACTGTTTTCTATCAGTTGGCAAGCTGCGCACACAATGCCAGTGTTGTACAGCTTCCTTCTTCACCTTTCCGATGATGCCGCTCTCTCCGGCTGGCGGAGGCGAAGAAGCGGCTTCTTCACGCAAAGACGATTGTGCCGCTCACAGTGCTCTCCGGAGGGCGGCTTCTGCCGAAAGACGCCCGGGAGCGGCGCTTAGCTCCGGAGAGCATCGTACCTTGGTCTCTAGCGTCTTTTGTAGTCTACATCTTAGCAGAAAGCTTTTCCACTATGTCTGGCAGGGAGAAACTGTGCCAGCACAGAAAACATCTCCCATCGTGTTTTTGAGGTTGCAGAAAGGTGTGCAGAGTGTTTTGCAAGAAGAGAGAAAAAGTCGTCCAAAACAGCTTCCAATGGAATATTAATGTGATTTGAAAAGGCAGGAGATTGCAAAGGTACTGTTTTCTATCAGTTGGCAAGCTGCGCACACAATGCCGGTGTTGTACAGCTTCCTTCTTCACCTTTCCGAAGCTGCCGCTCTCTCCGGCTGGCGGAGGCGAAGAAGCGGCTTCTTCGCGCAAAGACGATTGTGCCACTCACAGTGCTCTCCTGAGCGCGGCTTCTGCCGAAAGACGCCCGGGAGCGGCGCTTAGCTCCGGAGAGCATCGTACCTTGGTCTTTAGCGTCTTTTGTAGTCTACATCTTAGCAGAAAGCTTTTCCACTATGTCTGGCAGGGAGAAACTGTGCCAGCAGAGAAAACATCTCCCATCGTGTTTTTGAGGTTGCATAGGGGTCTGCCAAGTGTTTGGCAGGAAGAAAAGGAAAGTTGTCCAAAACAGCTTCCAATGGAATGTTCATGTGATTGGAAAAGGCAGGAGAGTGCAAAGGTACTGTTGTCTATCAGTTGGCAAGCTGCGCACACAATGCCAGTGTTGTACAGCTTCCTTCTTCACCTTTCCGAAGCTGCCGCTCTCTCTGGCTGGCGGAGGCGAAGAAGCGGCTTCTTCACGCAATGACGATTGTGCCGCTCACAGTGCTCTCCGGAGCGCGGCTTTTGCCGAAAGACGCCTGGGAGCGGCGCTTAGCTCCGGAGAGCATCGTACCTTGGTCTTTAGCGTCTTTTGTAGTCTACATCTTAGCAGAAAGCTTTTCCACTATGTCTGGCAGGGAGAAACTGTGCCAGCACAGAAAACATCTCCCATCGTTTTTTTGAGGTTGCAGAAAGGTGTGCAGAGTGTTTTGCAAGAAGAGAGAGAAAGTCCTCCAAAACAGCTTCCAATGGAATATTCATGTGATTGGAAAAGGCAGGAGATTGCAAAGGTACTGTTTTCTATCAGTTGGCAAGCTGCGCACACAATGCCGGTGTTGTACAGCTTCCTTCTTCACCTTTCCGAAGCTGCCGCTCTCTCCGGCTGGCGGAGGCGAAGAAGCGGCTTCTTCGCGCAAAGACGATTGTGCCACTCACAGTGCTCTCCTGAGCGCGGCTTCTGCCGAAAGACGCCCGGGAGCGGCGCTTAGCTCCGGAGAGCATCGTACCTTGGTCTTTAGCGTCTTTTGTAGTCTACATCTTAGCAGAAAGCTTTTCCACTATGTCTGGCAGGGAGAAACTGTGCCAGCACAGAAAACATCTCCCATCGTGTTTTTGAGGTTGCATAGGGGTCTGCCAAGTGTTTGGCAGGAAGAAAAGGAAAGTTGTCCAAAACAGCTTCCAATGGAATGTTCATGTGATTGGAAAAGGCAGGAGAGTGCAAAGGTACTGTTGTCTATCAGTTGGCAAGCTGCGCACACAATGCCAGTGTTGTACAGCTTCCTTCTTCACCTTTCCGAAGCTGCCGCTCTCTCCGGCTGGCGGAGGCGAAGAAGCGGCTTCTTCGCGCAAAGACGATTGTGCCGCTCACAGTGCTCTCCGGAGCGCGGCTTCTGCCGAAAGACGCCCGGGAGCGGCGCTTAGCTCCGGAGAGCATCGTACCTTGGTCTTTAGCGTCTTTTGTAGTCTACATCTTAGCAGAAAGCTTTTCCACTATGTCTGGCAGGGAGAAACTGTGCCAGCACAGAAAACATCTCCCATCGTGTTTTTGAGGTTGCAGAAAGGTGTGCAGAGTGTTTTGCAAGAAGAGAGAGAAAGTTGTCCAAAACAGCTTCCAATGGAATGTTCATGTGATTGGAAAAGGCAGGAGAGTGCAAAGGTACTGTTGTCTATCAGTTGGCAAGCTGCGCACACAATGCCAGTGTTGTACAGCTTCCTTCTTCACCTTTCCGAAGCTGCCGCTCTCTCCGGCTGGCGGAGGCGAAGAAGCGGCTTCTTCGCGCAATGACGATTGTGCCGCTCACAGTGCTCTCCGGAGCGCGGCTTCTGCCGAAAGACGCCCGGGAGCTGCGCTTAGCTCCGGAGAGCATCGTACCTTGGTCTTTAGCGTCTTTTGTAGTCTACATCTTAGCAGAAAGCTTTTCCACTATGTCTGGCAGGGAGAAACTGTGCCAGCACAGAAAACATCTCCCATCGTGTTTTTGAGGTTGCAGAAAGGTGTGCAGAGTGTTTTGCAAGAAGAGAGAGAAAGTTGTCCAAAACAGCTTCCAATGGAATGTTCATGTGATTGGAAAAGGCAGGAGAGTGCAAAGGTACTGTTGTCTATCAGTTGGCAAGCTGCGCACACAATGCCAGTGTTGTACAGCTTCCTTCTTCACCTTTCCGAAGCTGCCGCTCTCTCTGGCTGGCGGAGGCGAAGAAGCGGCTTCTTCGCGCAAAGACGATTGTGCCGCTCACAGTGCTCTCCGGAGCGCGGCTTCTGCCGAAAGACGCCCGGGAGCGGCGCTTAGCTCCGGAGAGCATCGTACCTTGGTCTTTAGCGTCTTTTGTAGTCTACATCTTAGCAGAAAGCTTTTCCACTATGTCTGGCAGGGAGAAACTGTGCCAGCAGAGAAAACATCTCCCATCGTGTTTTTGAGGTTGCATAGGGGTCTGCCAAGTGTTTGGCAGGAAGAAAAGGAAAGTTGTCCAAAACAGCTTCCAATGGAATGTTCATGTGATTGGAAAAGGCAGGAGAGTGCAAAGGTACTGTTGTCTATCAGTTGGCAAGCTGCGCACACAATGCCAGTGTTGTACAGCTTCCTTCTTCACCTTTCCGAAGCTGCCGCTCTCTCTGGCTGGCGGAGGCGAAGAAGCGGCTTCTTCGCGCAATGACGATTGTGCCGCTCACAGTGCTCTCCGGAGCGCGGCTTCTGCCGAAAGACGCCCGGGAGCTGCGCTTAGCTCCGGAGAGCATCGTACCTTGGTCTTTAGCGTCTTTTGTAGTCTACATCTTAGCAGAAAGCTTTTCCACTATGTCTGGCAGGGAGAAACTGTGCCAGCACAGAAAACATCTCCCATCGTGTTTTTGAGGTTGCAGAAAGGTGTGCAGAGTGTTTTGCAAGAAGAGAGAGAAAGTTGTCCAAAACAGCTTCCAATGGAATGTTCATGTGATTGGAAAAGGCAGGAGAGTGCAAAGGTACTGTTGTCTATCAGTTGGCAAGCTGCGCACACAATGCCAGTGTTGTACAGCTTCCTTCTTCACCTTTCCGAAGCTGCCACTCTCTCCGGCTGGCGGAGGCGAAGAAGCAGCTTCTTCGCGCAAAGACGATTGTGCCGCGCACATTGCTCTCCGGAGCGCGGCTTTTGCCGAAAGACGCCTGGGAGCGGCGCTTAGCTCCGGAGAGCATCGTGCCTTGCTCTCTAGCGTCTTTTGTAGTCTACATCTTAGCAGAAAGCTTTTCCACTATGTCTGGCAGGGAGAAACTGTGCCAGCACAGAAAACATCTCCCATCGTGTTTTTGAAGTTGCATAGGGGTCTGCCAAGTGTTTTGCAAGAAGAAGGAGAAAGTTGTCCAAAACAGCTTCCAATGGAATGTTCATGTGATTGGAAAAGGCAGGAGAGTGCAAAGGTACTGTTGTCTATCAGTTGGCAAGCTGCGCACACAATGCCAGTGTTGTACAGCTTCCTTCTTCACCTTTCCGAAGCTGCCGCTCTCTCCGGCTGGCGGAGGCGAAGAAGCGGCTTCTTGGCGCAAAGACGATTATGCCGCTCACAGTGCTCTCCTTAGCGCGGCTTATGCCGAAAGACGCCCGGGAGCGGCGCTTAGCTCCGGAGAGCATCGTACCTTGGTCTTTAGCGTCTTTTGTAGTCTACATCTTAGCAGAAAGCTTTTCCACTATGTCTGGCAGGGAGAAACTGTGCCAGCACAGAAAACATCTCCCATCGTGTTTTTGAGGTTGCAGAAAGGTGTTCCGAGTGTTTTGGAAGAGGAGAGAGAAAGTTGTCCAAAACAGCTTCCAATGGAATGTTCATGTGATTGGAAAAGGCAGGAGAGTGCAAAGGTACTGTTTTCTATCAGTTGGCAAGCTGCGCACACAATGCCAGTGTTGTACAGCTTCCTTCTTCACCTTTCCGAAGCTGCCGCTCTCTCCGGCTGGCGGAGGCGAAGAAGCGGCTTCTTCGCGCAAAGACGATTGTGCCGCTCACAGTGCTCTCCGGAGCGCGGCTTCTGCCGAAAGACGCCCGGGAGCGGCGCTTAGCTCCGGAGAGCATCGTACCTTGGTCTCTAGCGTCTTTTGTAGTCTACATCTGAGCAGAAAGCTTTTCCACTATGTCTGGCAGGGAGAAACTGTGCCAGCACAGAAAACATCTCCCATCGTGTTTTTGAGGTTGCATAGGGGTCTGCCAAGTGTTTTGCAAGAAGAGAGAGAAAGTTGTCCAAAACAGCTTCCAATGGAATGTTCATGTGATTGGAAAAGGCAGGAGAGTGCAAAGGTACTGTTGTCTATCAGTTGGCAAGCTGCGCACACAATGCCAGTGTTGTACAGCTTCCTTCTTCACCTTTCCGAAGCTGCCGCTCTCTCCGGCTGGCGGAGGCGAAGAAGCGGCTTCTTCGCGCAAAGACGATTGTGCCGCTCACAGTGCTCTCCGGAGCGCGGCTTCTGCCGAAAGACGCCCGGGAGCGGCGCTTAGCTCCGGAGAGCATCGTACCTTGGTCTTTAGCGTCTTTTGTAGTCTACATCTTAGCAGAAAGCTTTTCCACTATGTCTGGCAGGGAGAAACTGTGCCAGCACAGAAAACATCTCCCATCGTGTTTTTGAGGTTGCAGAAAGGTGTGCAGAGTGTTTTGCAAGAAGAGAGAGAAAGTTGTCCAAAACAGCTTCCAATGGAATGTTCATGTGATTGGAAAAGGCAGGAGAGTGCAAAGGTACTGTTGTCTATCAGTTGGCAAGCTGCGCACACAATGCCAGTGTTGTACAGCTTCCTTCTTCACCTTTCCGAAGCTGCCGCTCTCTCTGGCTGGCGGAGGCGAAGAAGCGGCTTCTTCGCGCAAAGACGATTGTGCCGCTCACAGTGCTCTCCTGAGCGCGGCTTCTGCCGAAAGACGCCCGGGAGCGGCGCTTAGCTCCGGAGAGCATCGTACCTTGGTCTTTAGCGTCTTTTGTAGTCTACATCTTAGCAGAAAGCTTTTCCACTATGTCTGGCAGGGAGAAACTGTGCCAGCACAGAAAACATCTCCCATCGTGTTTTTGAGGTTGCATAGGGGTCTGCCAAGTGTTTGGCAGGAAGAAAAGGAAAGTTGTCCAAAACAGCTTCCAATGGAATGTTCATGTGATTGGAAAAGGCAGGAGAGTGCAAAGGTACTGTTGTCTATCAGTTGGCAAGCTGCGCACACAATGCCAGTGTTGTACAGCTTC
Source organism: Ammospiza nelsoni (assembly GCF_027579445.1). Lineage (NCBI taxonomy): Eukaryota > Metazoa > Chordata > Aves > Passeriformes > Passerellidae > Ammospiza > Ammospiza nelsoni. The sequence continues at coordinate 66,438,205 of NC_080669.1, forward strand.
CTTCTTCACCTTTCCGAAGCTGCCGCTCTCTCCGGCTGGCGGAGGCGAAGAAGCAGCTTCTTCGCGCAAAGACGATTGTGCCGCGCACAGTGCTCTCCGGAGCGCGGCTTTTGCCGAAAGACGCCTGGGAGCGGCGCTTAGCTCCGGAGAGCATCGTGCCTTGCTCTCTAGCGTCTTTTGTAGTCTACATCTTAGCAGAAAGCTTTTCCACTATGTCTGGCAGGGAGAAACTGTGCCAGCACAGAAAACATCTCCCATCGTGTTTTTGAGGTTGCATAGGGGTCTGCCAAGTGTTTTGCAAGAAGAAGGAGAAAGTTGTCCAAAACAGCTTCCAATGGAATGTTCATGTGATTGGAAAAGGCAGGAGAGTGCAAAGGTACTGTTGTCTATCAGTTGGCAAGCTGCGCACACAATGCCAGTGTTGTACAGCTTCCTTCTTCACCTTTCCGAAGCTGCCGCTCTCTCCGGCTGGCGGAGGCGAAGAAGCGGCTTCTTCGCGCAAAGACGATTGTGCCGCTCACAGTGCTCTCCGGAGCGCGGCTTCTGCCGAAAGACGCCCGGGAGCGGCGCTTAGCTCCGGAGAGCATCGTACCTTGGTCTTTAGCGTCTTTTGTAGTCTACATCTTAGCAGAAAGCTTTTCCACTATGTCTGGCAGGGAGAAACTGTGCCAGCACAGAAAACATCTCCCATCGTGTTTTTGAGGTTGCAGAAAGGTGTGCAGAGTGTTTTGCAAGAAGAGAGAGAAAGTTGTCCAAAACAGCTTCCAATGGAATGTTCATGTGATTGGAAAAGGCAGGAGAGTGCAAAGGTACTGTTGTCTATCAGTTGGCAAGCTGCGCACACAATGCCAGTGTTGTACAGCTTCCTTCTTCACCTTTCCGAAGCTGCCGCTCTCTCTGGCTGGCGGAGGCGAAGAAGCGGCTTCTTCGCGCAAAGACGATTGTGCCGCTCACAGAGCTCTCCGGAGCGCGGCTTCTGCCGAAAGACGCCCGGGAGCGGCGCTTAGCTCCGGAGAGCATCGTACCTTGGTCTTTAGCGTCTTTTGTAGTCTACATCTTAGCAGAAAGCTTTTCCACTATGTCTGGCAGGGAGAAACTGTGCCAGCACAGAAAACATCTCCCATCGTGTTTTTGAGGTTGCATAGGGGTCTGCCAAGTGTTTGGCAGGAAGAAAAGGAAAGTTGTCCAAAACAGCTTCCAATGGAATGTTCATGTGATTGGAAAAGGCAGGAGAGTGCAAAGGTACTGTTGTCTATCAGTTGGCAAGCTGCGCACACAATGCCAGTGTTGTACAGCTTCCTTCTTCACCTGTCCGAAGCTGCCGCTCTCTCTGGCTGGCGGAAGCGAAGAAGCGGCTTCTTCGCGCAATGACGATTGTGCCGCTCACAGTGCTCTCCGGAGCGCGGCTTCTGCCGAAAGACGCCCGGGAGCTGCGCTTAGCTCCGGAGAGCATCGTACCTTGGTCTTTAGCGTCTTTTGTAGTCTACATCTTAGCAGAAAGCTTTTCCACTATGTCTGGCAGGGAGAAACTGTGCCAGCACAGAAAACATCTCCCATCGTGTTTTTGAGGTTGCAGAAAGGTGTGCAGAGTGTTTTGCAAGAAGAGAGAGAAAGTTGTCCAAAACAGCTTCCAATGGAATGTTCATGTGATTGGAAAAGGCAGGAGAGTGCAAAGGTACTGTTGTCTATCAGTTGGCAAGCTGCGCACACAATGCCAGTGTTGTACAGCTTCCTTCTTCACCTTTCCGAAGCTGCCGCTCTCTCCGGCTGGCGGAGGCGAAGAAGCAGATTCTTCGCGCAAAGACGATTGTGCCGCGCACAGTGCTCTCCGGAGCGCGGCTTTTGCCGAAAGACGCCTGGGAGCGGCGCTTAGCTCCGGAGAGCATCGTGCCTTGCTCTCTAGCGTCTTTTGTAGTCTACATCTTAGCAGAAAGCTTTTCCACTATGTCTGGCAGGGAGAAACTGTGCCAGCACAGAAAACATCTCCCATCGTGTTTTTGAGGTTGCATAGGGGTCTGCCAAGTGTTTTGCAAGAAGAAGGAGAAAGTTGTCCAAAACAGCTTCCAATGGAATGTTCATGTGATTGGAAAAGGCAGGAGAGTGCAAAGGTACTGTTGTCTATCAGTTGGCAAGCTGCGCACACAATGCCAGTGTTGTACAGCTTCCTTCTTCACCTTTCCGAAGCTGCCGCTCTCTCCGGCTGGCGGAGGCGAAGAAGCGGCTTCTTGGCGCAAAGACGATTATGCCGCTCACAGTGCTCTCCTTAGCGCGGCTTCTGCCGAAAGACGCCCGAGAGCGGCGCTTAGCTCCGGAGAGCATCGTACCTTGGTCTTTAGCGTCTTTTGTAGTCTACATCTTAGCAGAAAGCTTTTCCACTATGTCTGGCAGGGAGAAACTGTGCCAGCACAGAAAACATCTCCCATCCTGTTTTTGAGGTTGCAGAAAGGTGTGCAGAGTGTTTTGGAAGAGGAGAGAGAAAGTTGTCCAAAACAGCTTCCAATGGAATGTTCATGTGATTGGAAAAGGCAGGAGAGTGCAAAGGTACTGTTTTCTATCAGTTGGCAAGCTGCGCACACAATGCCAGTGTTGTACAGCTTCCTTCTTCACCTTTCCGAAGCTGCCGCTCTCTCCGGCTGGCGGAGGCGAAGAAGCGGCTTCTTCGCGCAAAGACGATTGTGCCGCTCACAGTGCTCTCCGGAGCGCGGCTTCTGCCGAAAGACGCCCGGGAGCGGCGCTTAGCTCCGGAGAGCATCGTACCTTGGTCTTTAGCGTCTTTTGTAGTCTACATCTTAGCAGAAAGCTTTTCCACTATGTCTGGCAGGGAGAAACTGTGCCAGCACAGAAAACATCTCCCATCGTGTTTTTGAGGTTGCAGAAAGGTGTGCAGAGTGTTTTGCAAGAAGAGAGAGAAAGTTGTCCAAAACAGCTTCCAATGGAATGTTCATGTGATTGGAAAAGGCAGGAGAGTGCAAAGGTACTGTTGTCTATCAGTTGGCAAGCTGCGCACACAATGCCAGTGTTGTACAGCTTCCTTCTTCACCTTTCCGAAGCTGCCGCTCTCTCCGGCTGGCGGAGGCGAAGAAGCAGCTTCTTCGCGCAAAGACGATTGTGCCGCGCACAGTGCTCTCCGGAGCGCGGCTTTTGCCGAAAGACGCCTGGGAGCGGCGCTTAGCTCCGGAGAGCATCGTGCCTTGCTCTCTAGCGTCTTTTGTAGTCTACATCTTAGCAGAAAGCTTTTCCACTATGTCTGGCAGGGAGAAACTGTGCCAGCACAGAAAACATCTCCCATCGTGTTTTTGAGGTTGCATAGGGGTCTGCCAAGTGTTTTGCAAGAAGAAGGAGTAAGTTGTCCAAAACAGCTTCCAATGGAATGTTCATGTGATTGGAAAAGGCAGGAGAGTGCAAAGGTACTGTTGTCTATCAGTTGGCAAGCTGCGCACACAATGCCAGTGTTGTACAGCTTCCTTCTTCACCTTTCCGAAGCTGCCGCTCTCTCCGGCTGGCGGAGGCGAAGAAGCGGCTTCTTGGCGCAAAGACGATTATGCCGCTCACAGTGCTCTCCTTAGCGCGGCTTCTGCCGAAAGACGCCCGGGAGCTGCGCTTAGCTCCGGAGAGCATCGTACCTTGGTCTTTAGCGTCTTTTGTAGTCTACATCTTAGCAGAAAGCTTTTCCACTATGTCTGGCAGGGAGAAACTGTGCCAGCACAGAAAACATCTCCCATCGTGTTTTTGAGGTTGCAGAAAGGTGTGCAGAGTGTTTTGGAAGAGGAGAGAGAAAGTTGTCCAAAACAGCTTGCAATGGAATGTTCATGTGATTGGAAAAGGCAGGAGAGTGCAAAGGTACTGTTGTCTATCAGTTGGCAAGCTGCGCACACAATGCCAGTGTTGTACAGCTTCCTTCTTCACCTTTCCGAAGCTGCCGCTCTCTCCGGCTGGCGGAGGCGAAGAAGCAGCTTCTTCGCGCAAAGACGATTGTGCCACTCACAGTGCTCTCCGGAGCGCGGCTTTTGCCGAAAGACGCCTGGGAGCGGCGCTTAGCTCCGGAGAGCATCGTACCTCTGTCTTTAGCGTCTTTTGTAGTCTACATCTTAGCAGAAAGCTTTTCCACTATGTCTGGCAGGGAGAAACTGTGCCAGCACAGAAAACATCTCCCATCGTGTTTTTGAGGTTGCATAGGGGTCTGCCAAGTGTTTTGCAAGAAGAGAGAGAAAGTTGTCCAAAACAGCTTCCAATGGAATGTTCATGTGATTGGAAAAGGCAGGAGAGTGCAAAGGTACTGTTTTCTATCAGTTGGCAAGCTGCGCACACAATCCCAGTGTTGTACAGCTTCCTTCTTCACCTTTCCGATGATGCCGCTCTCTCCGGCTGGCGGAGGCGAAGAAGCGGCTTCTTCGCGCAAAGACGATTGTGCCGCTCACAGTGCTCTCCGGAGCGCGGCTTCTGCCGAAAGACGCCCGGGAGCTGCGCTTAGCTCCGGAGAGCATCGTACCTTGGTCTTTAGCGTCTTTTGTAGTCTACATCTTAGCAGAAAGCTTTTCCACTATGTCTGGCAGGGAGAAACTGTGCCAGCACAGAAAACATCTCCCATCGTGTTTTTGAGGTTGCAGAAAGGTGTGCAGAGTGTTTTGCAAGAAGAGAGAGAAAGTTGTCCAAAACAGCTTCCAATGGAATGTTCATGTGATTGGAAAAGGCAGGAGAGTGCAAAGGTACTGTTTTCTATCAGTTGGCAAGCTGCGCACACAATGCCAGTGTTGTACAGCTTCCTTCTTCACCTTTCCGAAGCTGCCGCTCTCTCTGGCTGGCGGAGGTGAAGAAGCGGCTTCTTCGCGCAAAGACGATTGTGCCGCTCACAGTGCTCTCCTGAGTACGGCTTTTGCCGAAAGACGCCCGGGAGCGGCGCTTAGCTCCGGAGAGCATCGTACCTTGGTCTTTAGCGTCTTTTGTAGTCTACATCTTAGCAGAAAGCTTTTCCACTATGTCTGGCAGGGAGAAACTGTGCCAGCACAGAAAACATCTCCCATCGTGTTTTTGAGGTTGCAGAAAGGTGTGCAGAGTGTTTTGGAATAAGAGAGAGAAAGTTGTCCAAAACAGCTTCCAATGGAATGTTCATGTGATTGGAAAAGGCAGGAGAGTGCAAAGGTACTGTTTTGTATCAGTTGGCAAGCTGCGCACACAATGCCAGTGTTGTACAGCTTCCTTCTTCACCTTTCCGAAGCTGCCGCTCTCTCCGGCTGGCGGAGGCGAAGAAGCGGCTTCTTTGCGCAAAGACGATTGTGCCGCGCACAGTGCTCTCCTTAGCGCGGCTTCTGCCGAAAGACGCCCGGGAGCTGCGCTTAGCTCCGGAGAGCATCGTACCTTGGTCTCTAGCGTCTTTTGTAGTCTACATCTTAGCAGAAAGCTTTTCCACTATGTCTGGCAGGGAGAAACTGTGCCAGCACAGAAAACATCTCCCATCGTGTTTTTGAGGTTGCAGAAAGGTGTGCAGAGTGTTTTGGAAGAGGAGAGAGAAAGTTGTCCAAAACAGCTTCCAATGGAATGTTCATGTGATTGGAAAAGGCAGGAGAGTGCAAAGGTACTGTTTTCTATCAGTTGGCAAGCTGCGCACACAATGCCGGTGTTGTACAGCTTCCTTCTTCACCTTTCCGAAGCTGCCGCTCTCTCCGGCTGGCGGAGGCGAAGAAGCGGCTTCTTTGCGCAAAGACGATTGTGCCGCTCACAGTGCTCTCCGGAGCGCGGCTTTTGCCGAAAGACGCCCGGGAGCTGCGCTTAGCTCCGGAGAGGATCGTACCTTGCTCTCTAGCGTCTTTTGTAGTCTACATCTGAGCAGAAAGCTTTTCCACTATGTCTGGCAGGGAGAAACTGTGCCAGCACAGAAAACATCTCCCATCGTGTTTTTGAGGTTGCATAGGGGTCTGCCAAGTGTTTTGCAAGAAGAGAGAGAAAGTTGTCCAAAACAGCTTCCAATGGAATGTTCATGTGATTGGAAAAGGCAGGAGAGTGCAAAGGTACTGTTTTGTATCAGTTGGCAAGCTGCGCACACAATGCCAGTGTTGTACAGCTTCCTTCTTCACCTTTCCGAAGCTGCCGCTCTCTCCGGCTGGCGGAAGCGAAGAAGCGGCTTCTTCGCGCAAAGACGATTGTGCCGCTCACAGTGCTCTCCTTAGCGCGGCTTCGCTCGAAAGACGCCCGGGAGCGGCGCTTAGCTCCGGAGAGCATCGTACCTTGGTCTCTAGCGTCTTTTGTAGTCTACATCTTAGCAGAAAGCTTTTCCACTATGTCTGGCAGGGAGAAACTGTGCCAGCACAGAAAACATCTCCCATCGTGTTTTTGAGGTTGCAGAAAGGTGTGCAGAGTGTTTTGCAAGAAGAGAGAGAAAGTCGTCCAAAACAGCTTCCAATGGAATATTCATGTGATTGGAAAAGGCAGGAGATTGCAAAGGTACTGTTTTCTATCAGTTGGCAAGCTGCGCACACAATGCCGGTGTTGCACAGCTTCCTTCTTCACCTTTCCGAAGCTGCCGCTCTCTCCGGCTGGCGGAGGCGAAGAAGCGGCTTCTTCGCGCAAAGACGATTGTGCCACTCACAGTGCTCTCCTGAGCGCGGCTTCTGCCGAAAGACGCCCGGGAGCGGCGCTTAGCTCCGGAGAGCATCGTACCTTGGTCTTTAGCGTCTTTTGTAGTCTACATCTTAGCAGAAAGCTTTTCCACTATGTCTGGCAGGGAGAAACTGTGCCAGCACAGAAAACATCTCCCATCGTGTTTTTGAGGTTGCAGAAAGGTGTGCAGAGTGTTTTGGAATAAGAGAGAGAAAGTTGTCCAAAACAGCTTCCAATGGAATGTTCATGTGATTGGAAAAGGCAGGAGAGTGCAAAGGTACTGTTGTCTATCAGTTGGCAAGCTGCGCACACAATGCCAGTGTTGTAGAGCTTCCTTCTTCACCTTTCCGAAGCTGCCGCTCTCTCCGGCTGGCGGAGGCGAAGAAGCGGCTTCTTCGCGCAAAGACGATTGTGCCGCTCACAGAGCTCTCCGGAGCGCGGCTTCTGCCGAAAGACGCCCGGGAGCGGCGCTTAGCTCCGGAGAGCATCGTACCTTGGTCTTTAGCGTCTTTTGTAGTCTACATCTTAGCAGAAAGCTTTTCCACTATGTCTGGCAGGGAGAAACTGTGCCAGCACAGAAAACATCTCCCATCGTGTTTTTGAGGTTGCAGAAAGGTGTGCAGAGTGTTTTGCAAGAAGAGAGAGAAAGTTGTCCAAAACAGCTTCCAATGGAATGTTCATGTGATTGGAAAAGGCAGGAGAGTGCAAAGGTACTGTTGTCTATCAGTTGGCAAACTGCGCACACAATGCCAGTGTTGTACAGCTTCCTTCTTCACCTTTCCGAAGCTGCCGCTCTCTCTGGCTGGCGGAGGTGAAGAAGCGGCTTCTTCGCGCAAAGACGATTATGCCGCTCACAGTGCTCTCCGGAGCGCGGCTTCTGCCGAAAGACGCCCGGGAGCGGCGCTTAGCTCCGGAGAGCATCGTACCTCTGTCTTTAGCGTCTTTTGTAGTCTACATCTTAGCAGAAAGCTTTTCCACTATGTCTGGCAGGGAGAAACTGTGCCAACACAGAAAACATCTCCCATCGTGTTTTTGAGGTTGCAGAAAGGTGTGCAGAGTGTTTTGCAAGAAGAGAGAGAAAATTGTCCAAAACAGCTTCCAATGGAATGTTCATGTGATTGGAAAAGGCAGGAGAGTGCAAAGGTACTGTTGTCTATCAGTTGGCAAGCTGCGCACACAATGCCAGTGTTGTACAGCTTCCTTCTTCACCTTTCCGAAGCTGCCGCTCTCTCCGGCTGGCGGAGGCGAAGAAGCGGCTTCTTCGCGCAAAGACGATTGTGCCGCTCACAGTGCTCTCCTTAGCGCGGCTTCGGCTGAAAGACGCCCGGGAGCGGCGCTTAGCTGCGGAGAGCATCGTACCTTGGTCTCTAGCGTCTTTTGTAGTCTACATCTTAGCAGAAAGCTTTTCCACTATGTCTGGCAGGGAGAAACTGTGCCAGCACAGAAAACATCTCCCATCGTGTTTTTGAGGTTGCATAGGGGTCTGCCAAGTGTTTGGCAGGAAGAAAAGGAAAGTTGTCCAAAACAGCTTCCAATGGAATGTTCATGTGATTGGAAAAGGCAGGAGAGTGCAAAGGTACTGTTGTCTATCAGTTGGCAAGCTGCGCACACAATGCCAGTGTTGTAGAGCTTCCTTCTTAACCTTTCCGAAGCTGCCGCTCTCTCCGGCTGGCGGAGGCGAAGAAGCGGCTTCTTCGCGCAATGACGATTGTGCCGCTCACAGTGCTCTCCGGAGCGCGGCTTCTGCCGAAAGACGCCCGGGAGCTGCGCTTAGCTCCGGAGAGCATCGTACCTTGGTCTTTAGCGTCTTTTGTAGTCTACATCTTAGCAGAAAGCTTTTCCACTATGTCTGGCAGGGAGAAACTGTGCCAGCACAGAAAACATCTCCCATCGTGTTTTTGAGGTTGCAGAAAGGTGTGCAGAGTGTTTTGCAAGAAGAGAGAGAAAGTTGTCCAAAACAGCTTCCAATGGAATGTTCATGTGATTGGAAAAGGCCTGAGAATGCAAAGGTACTGTTTTGTATCAGTTGGCAAGCTGCGCACACAATGCCGGTGTTGTACAGCTTCCTTCTTCACCTTTCCGATGATGCCGCTCTCTCCAGCTGGCGGAGGCGAAGAAGCGGCTTCTTCGCGCAAAGACGATTGTGCCGCTCACAGTGCTCTCCGGAGCGCGGCTTCTGCCGAAAGACGCCCGGGCGCGGCGCTTAGCTCCGGAGAGCATCGTACCTTGGTCTTTAGCGTCTTTTGTAGTCTACATCTTAGCAGAAAGCTTTTCCACTATGTCTGGCAGGGAGAAACTGTGCCAGCACAGAAAACATCTCCCATCGTGTTTTTGAGGTTGCAGAAAGGTGTGCAGAGTGTTTTGCAAGAAGAGAGAGAAAGTTGTCCAAAACAGCTTCCAATGGAATGTTCATGTGATTGGAAAAGGCAGGAGAGTGCAAAGGTACTGTTGTCTATCAGTTGGCAAGCTGCGCACACAATGCCAGTGTTGTACAGCTTCCTTCTTCACCTTTCCGAAGCTGCCGCTCTCTCCGGCTGGCGGAGGCGAAGAAGCGGCTTCTTCGCGCAATGACGATTGTGCCGCTCACAGTGCTCTCCGGAGCGCGGCTTCTGCCGAAAGACGCCCGGGAGCGGCGCTTAGCTCCGGAGAGCATCGTACCTTGGTCTTTAGCGTCTCTTGTAGTCTACATCTTAGCAGAAAGCTTTTCCACTATGTCTGGCAGGGAGAAACTGTGCCAGCACAGAAAACATCTCCCATCGTGTTTTTGAGGTTGCAGAAAGGTGTGCAGAGTGTTTTGCAAGAAGAGAGAGAAAGTTGTCCAAAACAGCTTCCAATGGAATGTTCATGTGATTGGAAAAGGCAGGAGAGTGCAAAGGTACTGTTTTCTATCAGTTGGCAAGCTGCGCACACAATGCCAGTGTTGTAGAGCTTCCTTCTTCACCTTTCCGAAGCTGCCGCTCTCTCTGGCTGGCGGAGGTGAAGAAGCGGCTTCTTCGCGCAAAGACGATTGTGCCGCTCACAGTGCTCTCCGGAGCGCGGCTTCTGCCGAAAGACGCCCGGGAGCGGCGCTTAGCTCCGGAGAGCATCGTACCTCTGTCTTTAGCGTCTTTTGTAGTCTACATCTTAGCAGAAAGCTTTTCCACTATGTCTGGCAGGGAGAAACTGTGCCAACACAGAAAACATCTCCCATCGTGTTTTTGAGGTTGCAGAAAGGTGTGCAGAGTGTTTTGCAAGAAGAGAGAGAAAATTGTCCAAAACAGCTTCCAATGGAATGTTCATGTGATTGGAAAAGGCAGGAGAGTGCAAAGGTACTGTTGTCTATCAGTTGGCAAGCTGCGCACACAATGCCAGTGTTGTACAGCTTCCTTCTTCACCTTTCCGAAGCTGCCGCTCTCTCCGGCTGGCGGAGGCGAAGAAGCGGCTTCTTCGCGCAAAGACGATTGTGCCGCTCACAGTGCTCTCCTTAGCGCGGCTTCGGCTGAAAGACGCCCGGGAGCGGCGCTTAGCTGCGGAGAGCATCGTACCTTGGTCTCTAGCGTCTTTTGTAGTCTACATCTTAGCAGAAAGCTTTTCCACTATGTCTGGCAGGGAGAAACTGTGCCAGCACAGAAAACATCTCCCATCGTGTTTTTGAGGTTGCATAGGGGTCTGCCAAGTGTTTGGCAGGAAGAAAAGGAAAGTTGTCCAAAACAGCTTCCAATGGAATGTTCATGTGATTGGAAAAGGCAGGAGAGTGCAAAGGTACTGTTGTCTATCAGTTGGCAAGCTGCGCACACAATGCCAGTGTTGTAGAGCTTCCTTCTTAACCTTTCCGAAGCTGCCGCTCTCTCCGGCTGGCGGAGGCGAAGAAGCGGCTTCTTCGCGCAATGACGATTGTGCCGCTCACAGTGCTCTCCGGAGCGCGGCTTCTGCCGAAAGACGCCCGGGAGCTGCGCTTAGCTCCGGAGAGCATCGTACCTTGGTCTTTAGCGTCTTTTGTAGTCTACATCTTAGCAGAAAGCTTTTCCACTATGTCTGGCAGGGAGAAACTGTGCCAGCACAGAAAACATCTCCCATCGTGTTTTTGAGGTTGCAGAAAGGTGTGCAGAGTGTTTTGCAAGAAGAGAGAGAAAGTTGTCCAAAACAGCTTCCAATGGAATGTTCATGTGATTGGAAAAGGCCTGAGAATGCAAAGGTACTGTTTTGTATCAGTTGGCAAGCTGCGCACACAATGCCGGTGTTGTACAGCTTCCTTCTTCACCTTTCCGATGATGCCGCTCTCTCCAGCTGGCGGAGGCGAAGAAGCGGCTTCTTCGCGCAAAGACGATTGTGCCGCTCACAGTGCTCTCCGGAGCGCGGCTTCTGCCGAAAGACGCCCGGGCGCGGCGCTTAGCTCCGGAGAGCATCGTACCTTGGTCTTTAGCGTCTTTTGTAGTCTACATCTTAGCAGAAAGCTTTTCCACTATGTCTGGCAGGGAGAAACTGTGCCAGCACAGAAAACATCTCCCATCGTGTTTTTGAGGTTGCAGAAAGGTGTGCAGAGTGTTTTGCAAGAAGAGAGAGAAAGTTGTCCAAAACAGCTTCCAATGGAATGTTCATGTGATTGGAAAAGGCAGGAGAGTGCAAAGGTACTGTTGTCTATCAGTTGGCAAGCTGCGCACACAATGCCAGTGTTGTACAGCTTCCTTCTTCACCTTTCCGAAGCTGCCGCTTTCTCTGGCTGGCGGAGGTGAAGAAGCGGCTTCTTCGCGCAAAGACGATTGTGCCGCTCACAGTGCTCTCCTGAGTACGGCTTTTGCCGAAAGACGCCCGGGAGCGGCGCTTAGCTCCGGAGAGCATCGTACCTTGGTCTCTAGCGTCTTTTGTAGTCTACATCTTAGCAGAAAGCTTTTCCACTATGTCTGGCAGGGAGAAACTGTGCCAGCACAGAAAACATCTCCCATCGTGTTTTTGAGGTTGCAGAAAGGTGTGCAGAGTGTTTTGGAATAAGAGAGAGAAAGTTGTCCAAAACAGCTTCCAATGGAATGTTCATGTGATTGGAAAAGGCAGGAGAGTGCAAAGGTACTGTTTTGTATCAGTTGGCAAGCTGCGCACACAATGCCAGTGTTGTACAGCTTCCTTCTTCACCTTTCCGAAGCTGCCGCTCTCTCCGGCTGGCGGAGGCGAAGAAGCGGCTTCTTCGCGCAAAGACGATTGTGCCGCGCACAGTGCTCTCCTTAGCGCGGCTTCTGCCGAAAGACGCCCGGGAGCGGCGCTTAGCTCCGGAGAGCATCGTACCTTGGTCTTTAGCGTCTTTTGTAGTCTACATCTTAGCAGAAAGCTTTTCCACTATGTCTGGCAGGGAGAAACTGTGCCAGCACAGAAAACATCTCCCATCGTGTTTTTGAGGTTGCAGAAAGGTGTGCAGAGTGTTTTGGAAGAGGAGAGAGAAAGTTGTCCAAAACAGCTTCCAATGGAATGTTCATGTGATTGGAAAAGGCAGGAGAGTGCAAAGGTACTGTTTTGTATCAGTTGGCAAGCTGCGCACACAATGCCGGTGTTGTACAGCTTCCTTCTTCACCTTTCCGAAGCTGCCGCTCTCTCCGGCTGGCGGAGGCGAAGAAGCGGCTTCTTCGCGCAAAGACGATTGTGCCGCTCACAGTGCTCTCCGGAGCGCGGCTTTTGCCAAAAGACGCCCGGGAGCGGCGCTTAGCTCCGGAGAGGATCGTACCTTGCTCTCTAGCGTCTTTTGTAGTCTACATCTGAGCAGAAAGCTTTTCCACTATGTCTGGCAGGGAGAAACTGTGCCAGCACAGAAAACATCTCCCATCGTGTTTTTGAGGTTGCATAGGGGTCTGCCAAGTGTTTTGCAAGAAGAGAGAGAAAGTTGTCCAAAACAGCTTCCAATGGAATGTTCATGTGATTGGAAAAGGCAGGAGAGTGCAAAGGTACTGTTTTCTATCAGTTGGCAAGCTGCGCACACAATGCCAGTGTTGTACAGCTTCCTTCTTCACCTTTCCGAAGCTGCCGCTCTCTCCGGCTGGCGGAAGCGAAGAAGCGGCTTCTTCGCGCAAAGACGATTGCGCCGCTCACAGTGCTCTCCTGAGTGCGGCTTCTGCCGAAAGACGCCCGGGAGCGGCGCTTAGCTCCGGAGAGCATCGTACCTTGGTCTCTAGCGTCTTTTGTAGTCTACATCTTAGCAGAAAGCTTTTCCACTATGTCTGGCAGGGAGAAACTGTGCCAGCACAGAAAACATCTCCCATCGTGTTTTTGAGGTTGCAGAAAGGTGTTCCGAGTGTTTTGGAAGAGGAGAGAGAAAGTTGTCCAAAACAGCTTCCAATGGAATGTTCATGTGATTGGAAAAGGCAGGAGAGTGCAAAGGTACTGTTTTCTATCAGTTGGCAAGCTGCGCACACAATGCCAGTGTTGTACAGCTTCCTTCTTCACCTTTCCGAAGCTGCCGCTCTCTCCGGCTGGCGGAGGCGAAGAAGCGGCTTCTTCGCGCAAAGACGATTGTGCCGCTCACAGTGCTCTCCGGAGCGCGGCTTCTGCCGAAAGACGCCCGGGAGCGGCGCTTAGCTCCGGAGAGGATCGTACCTTGGTCTTTAGCGTCTTTTGTAGTCTACATCTTAGCAGAAAGCTTTTCCACTATGTCTGGCAGGGAGAAACTGTGCCAGCACAGAAAACATCTCCCATCGTGTTTTTGAGGTTGCAGAAAGGTGTGCAGAGTGTTTTGCAAGAAGAGAGAGAAAGTTGTCCAAAACAGCTTCCAATGGAATGTTCATGTGATTGGAAAAGGCAGGAGAGTGCAAAGGTACTGTTGTCTATCAGTTGGCAAGCTGCGCACACAATGCCAGTGTTGTACAGCTTCCTTCTTCACCTTTCCGAAGCTGCCGCTCTCTCCGGCTGGCAGAGGCGAAGAAGCAGCTTCTTTGCGCAAAGACGATTGTGCCGCTCACAGTGCTCTCCGGAGCGCGGCTTTTGCCGAAAGACGCCCGGGAGCGGCGCTTAGCTGCGGAGAGCATCGTACCTTGGTCTCTAGCGTCTTTTGTAGTCTACATCTTAGCAGAAAGCTTTTCCACTATGTCTGGCAGGGAGAAACTGTGCCAGCACAGAAAACATCTCCCATCGTGTTTTTGAGGTTGCAGAAAGGTGTGCAGAGTGTTTTGCAAGAAGAGAGAGAAAGTCGTCCAAAACAGCTTCCAATGGAATATTCATGAGATTGGAAAAGGCAGGAGATTGCAAAGGTACTGTTTTCTATCAGTTGGCAAGCTGCACACACAATGCCGGTGTTGTACAGCTTCCTTCTTCACCTTTCCGAAGCTGCCGCTCTCTCCGGCTGGCGGAGGCGAAGAAGCGGCTTCTTCGCGCAAAGACGATTGTGCCGCTCACAGTGCTCTCCTGAGCGCGGCTTCTGCCGAAAGACGCCCGGGAGCGGCGCTTAGCTCCGGAGAGCATCGTACCTTTGTCTTTAGCGTCTTTTGTAGTCTACATCTTAGCAGAAAGCTTTTCCACTATGTCTGGCAGGGAGAAACTGTGCCAGCACAGAAAACATCTCCCATCGTGTTTTTGAGGTTGCATAGGGGTCTGCCAAGTGTTTGGCAGGAAGAAAAGGAAAGTTGTCCAAAACAGCTTCCAATGGAATGTTCATGTGATTGGAAAAGGCAGGAGAGTGCAAAGGTACTGTTGTCTATCAGTTGGCAAGCTGCGCACACAATGCCAGTGTTGTACAGCTTCCTTCTTCACCTTTCCGAAGCTGCCGCTCTCTCCGGCTGGCGGAGGCGAAGAAGCGGCTTCTTCGCGCAATGACGATTGTGCCGCTCACAGTGCTCTCCGGAGCGCGGCTTCTGCCGAAAGACGCCCGGGAGCTGCGCTTAGCTCCGGAGAGCATCGTACCTTGGTCTTTAGCGTCTTTTGTAGTCTACATCTTAGCAGAAAGCTTTTCCACTATGTCTGGCAGGGAGAAACTGTGCCAGCACAGAAAACATCTCCCATCGTGTTTTTGAGGTTGCAGAAAGGTGTGCAGAGTGTTTTGCAAGAAGAGAGAGAAAGTTGTCCAAAACAGCTTCCAATGGAATGTTCATGTGATTGGAAAAGGCAGGAGAGTGCAAAGGTACTGTTTTCTATCAGTTGGCAAGCTGCGCACACAATGCCAGTGTTGTACAGCTTCCTTCTTCACCTTTCCGATGATGCCGCTCTCTCCGGCTGGCGGAGGCGAAGAAGCGGCTTCTTCGCGCAAAGACGATTGTGCCGCTCACAGTGCTCTCCGGAGCGCGGCTTCTGCCGAAAGACGCCCGGGAGCGGCGCTTAGCTCCGGAGAGCATCGTACCATGGTCTTTAGCGTCTTTTGTAGTCTACATCTTAGCAGAAAGCTTTTCCACTATGTCTGGCAGGGAGAAACTGTGCCAGCACAGAAAACATCTCCCATCGTGTTTTTGAGGTTGCAGAAAGGTGTGCAGAGTGTTTTGCAAGAAGAGAGAGAAAGTTGTCCAAAACAGCTTCCAATGGAATGTTCATGTGATTGGAAAAGGCAGGAGAGTGCAAAGGTACTGTTTTCTATCAGTTGGCAAGCTGCGCACACAATGCCAGTGTTGTACAGCTTCCTTCTTCACCTTTCCGAAGCTGCCGCTCTCTCTGGCTGGCGGAGGTGAAGAAGCGGCTTCTTCGCGCAAAGACGATTGTGCCGCTCACAGTGCTCTCCTGAGTACGGCTTTTGCCGAAAGACGCCCGGGAGCGGCGCTTAGCTCCGGAGAGCATCGTACCTTGGTCTCTAGCGTCTTTTGTAGTCTACATCTTAGCAGAAAGCTTTTCCACTATGTCTGGCAGGGAGAAACTGTGCCAGCACAGAAAACATCTCCCATCGTGTTTTTGAGGTTGCAGAAAGGTGTGCAGAGTGTTTTGGAATAAAAGAGAGAAAGTTGTCCAAAACAGCTTCCAATGGAATGTTCATGTGATTGGAAAAGGCAGGAGAGTGCAAAGGTACTGTTTTCTATCAGTTGGCAAGCTGCGCACACAATGCCAGTGTTGTACAGCTTCCTTCTTCACCTTTCCGAAGCTGCCGCTCTCTCCGGCTGGCGGAGGCGAAGAAGCGGCTTCTTTGCGCAAAGACGATTGTGCCGCGCACAGTGCTCTCCTTAGCGCGGCTTCTGCCGAAAGACGCCCGGGAGCGGCGCTTAGCTCCGGAGAGCATCGTACCTTGGTCTCTAGCGTCTTTTGTAGTCTACATCTTAGCAGAAAGCTTTTCCACTATGTCTGGCAGGGAGAAACTGTGCCAGCACAGAAAACATCTCCCATCGTGTTTTTGAGGTTGCAGAAAGGTGTGCAGAGTGTTTTGGAAGAAGAGAGAGAAAGTTGTCCAAAACAGCTTCCAATGGAATGTTCATGTGATTGGAAAAGGCAGGAGAGTGCAAAGGTACTGTTTTGTATCAGTTGGCAAGCTGCGCACACAATGCCGGTGTTGTACAGCTTCCTTCTTCACCTTTCCGAAGCTGCCGCTCTCTCCGGCTGGCGGAGGCGAAGAAGCGGCTTCTTGGCGCAAAGACGATTGTGCCGCTCACAGTGCTCTCCGGAGCGCGGCTTTTGCCGAAAGACGCCCGGGAGCGGCGCTTAGCTCCGGAGAGGATCGTACCTTGCTCTCTAGCGTCTTTTGTAGTCTACATCTGAGCAGAAAGCTTTTCCACTATGTCTGGCAGGGAGAAACTGTGCCAGCACAGAAAACATCTCCCATCGTGTTTTTGAGGTTGCAGAAAGGTGTGCAGAGTGTTTTGCAAGAAGAGAGAGAAAGTTGTCCAAAACAGCTTCCAATGGAATGTTCATGTGATTGGAAAAGGCAGGAGAGTGCAAAGGTACTGTTTTCTATCAGTTGGCAAGCTGCGCACACAATGCCAGTGTTGTACAGCTTCCTTCTTCACCTTTCCGATGATGCCGCTCTCTCCGGCTGGCGGAGGCGAAGAAGCGGCTTCTTCGCGCAAAGACGATTGTGCCGCTCACAGTGCTCTCCGGA
This sequence comes from Ammospiza nelsoni, assembly GCF_027579445.1. NCBI lineage: Eukaryota > Metazoa > Chordata > Aves > Passeriformes > Passerellidae > Ammospiza > Ammospiza nelsoni. The sequence goes on from NC_080669.1 coordinate 66,454,760, forward strand.
GCGCGGCTTCTGCCGAAAGACGCCCGGGCGCGGCGCTTAGCTCCGGAGAGCATCGTACCATGGTCTTTAGCGTCTTTTGTAGTCTACATCTTAGCAGAAAGCTTTTCCACTATGTCTGGCAGGGAGAAACTGTGCCAGCACAGAAAACATCTCCCATCGTGTTTTTGAGGTTGCAGAAAGGTGTGCAGAGTGTTTTGCAAGAAGAGAGAGAAAGTTGTCCAAAACAGCTTCCAATGGAATGTTCATGTGATTGGAAAAGGCAGGAGAGTGCAAAGGTACTGTTTTCTATCAGTTGGCAAGCTGCGCACACAATGCCAGTGTTGTACAGCTTCCTTCTTCACCTTTCCGAAGCTGCCGCTCTCTCTGGCTGGCGGAGGTGAAGAAGCGGCTTCTTCGCGCAAAGACGATTGTGCCGCTCACAGTGCTCTCCTGAGTACGGCTTTTGCCGAAAGACGCCCGGGAGCGGCGCTTAGCTCCGGAGAGCATCGTACCTTGGTCTCTAGCGTCTTTTGTAGTCTACATCTTAGCAGAAAGCTTTTCCACTATGTCTGGCAGGGAGAAACTGTGCCAGCACAGAAAACATCTCCCATCGTGTTTTTGAGGTTGCAGAAAGGTGTGCAGAGTGTTTTGGAATAAAAGAGAGAAAGTTGTCCAAAACAGCTTCCAATGGAATGTTCATGTGATTGGAAAAGGCAGGAGAGTGCAAAGGTACTGTTTTCTATCAGTTGGCAAGCTGCGCACACAATGCCAGTGTTGTACAGCTTCCTTCTTCACCTTTCCGAAGCTGCCGCTCTCTCCGGCTGGCGGAGGCGAAGAAGCGGCTTCTTTGCGCAAAGACGATTGTGCCGCGCACAGTGCTCTCCTTAGCGCGGCTTCTGCCGAAAGACGCCCGGGAGCGGCGCTTAGCTCCGGAGAGCATCGTACCTTGGTCTCTAGCGTCTTTTGTAGTCTACATCTTAGCAGAAAGCTTTTCCACTATGTCTGGCAGGGAGAAACTGTGCCAGCACAGAAAACATCTCCCATCGTGTTTTTGAGGTTGCAGAAAGGTGTGCAGAGTGTTTTGGAAGAAGAGAGAGAAAGTTGTCCAAAACAGCTTCCAATGGAATGTTCATGTGATTGGAAAAGGCAGGAGAGTGCAAAGGTACTGTTTTGTATCAGTTGGCAAGCTGCGCACACAATGCCGGTGTTGTACAGCTTCCTTCTTCACCTTTCCGAAGCTGCCGCTCTCTCCGGCTCGCGGAGGCGAAGAAGCGGCTTCTTGGCGCAAAGACGATTGTGCCGCTCACAGTGCTCTCCGGAGCGCGGCTTTTGCCGAAAGACGCCCGGGAGCGGCGCTTAGCTCCGGAGAGGATCGTACCTTGCTCTCTAGCGTCTTTTGTAGTCTACATCTGAGCAGAAAGCTTTTCCACTATGTCTGGCAGGGAGAAACTGTGCCAGCACAGAAAACATCTCCCATCGTGTTTTTGAGGTTGCAGAAAGGTGTGCAGAGTGTTTTGCAAGAAGAGAGAGAAAGTTGTCCAAAACAGCTTCCAATGGAATGTTCATGTGATTGGAAAAGGCAGGAGAGTGCAAAGGTACTGTTTTCTATCAGTTGGCAAGCTGCGCACACAATGCCAGTGTTGTACAGCTTCCTTCTTCACCTTTCCGATGATGCCGCTCTCTCCGGCTGGCGGAGGCGAAGAAGCGGCTTCTTCGCGCAAAGACGATTGTGCCGCTCACAGTGCTCTCCGGAGCGCGGCTTCTGCCGAAAGACGCCCGGGCGCGGCGCTTAGCTCCGGAGAGCATCGTACCATGGTCTTTAGCGTCTTTTGTAGTCTACATCTTAGCAGAAAGCTTTTCCACTATGTCTGGCAGGGAGAAACTGTGCCAGCACAGAAAACATCTCCCATCGTGTTTTTGAGGTTGCAGAAAGGTGTGCAGAGTGTTTTGCAAGAAGAGAGAGAAAGTTGTCCAAAACAGCTTCCAATGGAATGTTCATGTGATTGGAAAAGGCAGGAGAGTGCAAAGGTACTGTTTTCTATCAGTTGGCAAGCTGCGCACACAATGCCAGTGTTGTACAGCTTCCTTCTTCACCTTTCCGAAGCTGCCGCTCTCTCTGGCTGGCGGAGGTGAAGAAGCGGCTTCTTCGCGCAAAGACGATTGTGCCGCTCACAGTGCTCTCCTGAGTACGGCTTTTGCCGAAAGACGCCCGGGAGCGGCGCTTAGCTCCGGAGAGCATCGTACCTTGGTCTCTAGCGTCTTTTGTAGTCTACATCTTAGCAGAAAGCTTTTCCACTATGTCTGGCAGGGAGAAACTGTGCCAGCACAGAAAACATCTCCCATCGTGTTTTTGAGGTTGCAGAAAGGTGTGCAGAGTGTTTTGGAATAAAAGAGAGAAAGTTGTCCAAAACAGCTTCCAATGGAATGTTCATGTGATTGGAAAAGGCAGGAGAGTGCAAAGGTACTGTTTTCTATCAGTTGGCAAGCTGCGCACACAATGCCAGTGTTGTACAGCTTCCTTCTTCACCTTTCCGAAGCTGCCGCTCTCTCCGGCTGGCGGAGGCGAAGAAGCGGCTTCTTTGCGCAAAGACGATTGTGCCGCGCACAGTGCTCTCCTTAGCGCGGCTTCTGCCGAAAGACGCCCGGGAGCGGCGCTTAGCTCCGGAGAGCATCGTACCTTGGTCTCTAGCGTCTTTTGTAGTCTACATCTTAGCAGAAAGCTTTTCCACTATGTCTGGCAGGGAGAAACTGTGCCAGCACAGAAAACATCTCCCATCGTGTTTTTGAGGTTGCAGAAAGGTGTGCAGAGTGTTTTGGAAGAAGAGAGAGAAAGTTGTCCAAAACAGCTTCCAATGGAATGTTCATGTGATTGGAAAAGGCAGGAGAGTGCAAAGGTACTGTTTTGTATCAGTTGGCAAGCTGCGCACACAATGCCGGTGTTGTACAGCTTCCTTCTTCACCTTTCCGAAGCTGCCGCTCTCTCCGGCTCGCGGAGGCGAAGAAGCGGCTTCTTGGCGCAAAGACGATTGTGCCGCTCACAGTGCTCTCCGGAGCGCGGCTTTTGCCGAAAGACGCCCGGGAGCGGCGCTTAGCTCCGGAGAGGATCGTACCTTGCTCTCTAGCGTCTTTTGTAGTCTACATCTGAGCAGAAAGCTTTTCCACTATGTCTGGCAGGGAGAAACTGTGCCAGCACAGAAAACATCTCCCATCGTGTTTTTGAGGTTGCATAGGGGTCTGCCAAGTGTTTTGCAAGAAGAGAGAGAAAGTTGTCCAAAACAGCTTCCAATGGAATGTTCATGTGATTGGAAAAGGCAGGAGAGTGCAAAGGTACTGTTTTCTATCAGTTGGCAAGCTGCGCACACAATGCCAGTGTTGTACAGCTTCCTTCTTCACCTTTCCGAAGCTGCCGCTCTCTCCGGCTGGCGGAAGCGAAGAAGCGGCTTCTTCGCGCAAAGACAATTGTGCCGCTCACAGTGCTCTCCTTAGCGCGGCTTCGGCCGAAAGACGCCCGGGAGCGGCGCTTAGCTCCGGAGAGCATCGTACCTTGGTCTCTAGCGTCTTTTGTAGTCTACATCTTAGCAGAAAGCTTTTCCACTATGTCTGGCAGGGAGAAACTGTGCCAGCACAGAAAACATCTCCCATCGTGTTTTTGAGGTTGCAGAAAGGTGTGCAGAGTGTTTTGCAAGAAGAGAGAGAAAGTTGTCCAAAACAGCTTCCAATGGAATGTTCATGTGATTTGAAAAGGCAGGAGAGTGCAAAGGTACTGTTTTCTATCAGTTGGCAAGCTGCGCACACAATGCCAGTGTTGTACAGCTTCCTTCTTCACCTTTCCGAAGCTGCCGCTCTCTCCGGCTGGCGGAGGCGAAGAAGCGGCTTCTTCGCGCAAAGACGATTGTGCCGCTCACAGTGCTCTCCGGAGCGCGGCTTCTGCCGAAAGACGCCCGGGAGCGGCGCTTAGCTCCGGAGAGGATCGTACCTTGGTCTTTAGCGTCTTTTGTAGTCTACATCTTAGCAGAAAGCTTTTCCACTATGTCTGGCAGGGAGAAACTGTGCCAGCACAGAAAACATCTCCCATCGTGTTTTTGAGGTTGCAGAAAGGTGTGCAGTGTGTTTTGCAAGAATAGAGAGAAAGTTGTCCAAAACAGCTTCCAATGGAATGTTCATGTGATTGGAAAAGGCAGGAGAGTGCAAAGGTACTGTTGTCTATCAGTGGGCAAGCTGCGCACACAATGCCAGTGTTGTACAGCTTCCTTCTTCACCTTTCCGAAGCTGCCGCTCTCTCTGGCTGGCGGAGGTGAAGAAGCGGCTTCTTCGCGCAAAGACGATTGTGCCGCTCACAGTGCTCTCCGGAGCGCGGCTTCTGCCGAAAGACGCCCGGGAGCGGCGCTTAGCTCCGGAGAGCATCGTACCTTGGTCTTTAGCGTCTTTTGTAGTCTACATCTCAGCAGAAAGCTTTTCCACTATGTCTGGCAGGGAGAAACTGTGCCAGCACAGAAAACATCTCCCATCGTGTTTTTGAGGTTGCAGAAAGGTGTGCAGAGTGTTTTGCAAGAAGAGAGAGAAAATTGTCCAAAACAGCTTCCAATGGAATGTTCATGTGATTGGAAAAGGCAGGAGAGTGCAAAGGTACTGTTGTCTATCAGTTGGCAAGCTGCGCACACAATGCCAGTGTTGTACAGCTTCCTTCTTCACCTTTCCGAAGCTGCCGCTCTCTCCGGCTGGCGGAAGCGAAGAAGCGGCTTCTTCGCGCAATGACGATTGTGCCGCTCACAGTGCTCTCCTTAGCGCGGCTTCGGCCGAAAGACGCCCGGGAGCGGCGCTTAGCTCCGGAGAGCATCGTACCTTGGTCTCTAGCGTCTTTTGTAGTCTACATCTTAGCAGAAAGCTTTTCCACTATGTCTGGCAGGGAGAAACTGTGCCAGCACAGAAAACATCTCCCATCGTGTTTTTGAGGTTGCAGAAAGGTGTGCAGAGTGTTTTGCAAGAAGAGAGAGAAAGTCGTCCAAAACAGCTTCCAATGGAATATTCATGTGAGTGGAAAAGGCAGGAGATTGCAAAGGTACTGTTTTCTATCAGTTGGCAAGCTGCGCACACAATGCCGGTGTTGTACAGCTTCCTTCTTCACCTTTCCGAAGCTGCCGCTCTCTCCGGCTGGCGGAGGCGAAGAAGCGGCTTCTTCGCGCAAAGACGATTGTGCCACTCACAGTGCTCTCCTGAGCGCGGCTTCTGCCGAAAGACGCCCGGGAGCGGCGCTTAGCTCCGGAGAGCATCGTACCTTGGTCTTTAGCGTCTTTTGTAGTCTACATCTGAGCAGAAAGCTTTTCCACTATGTCTGGCAGGGAGAAACTGTGCCAGCACAGAAAACATCTCCCATCGTGTTTTTGAGGTTGCATAGGGGTCTGCCAAGTGTTTTGCAAGAAGAGAGAGAAAGTTGTCCAAAACAGCTTCCAATGGAATGTTCATGTGATTGGAAAAGGCAGGAGAGTGCAAAGGTACTGTTTTCTATCAGTTGGCAAGCTGCGCACACAATGCCAGTGTTGTACAGCTTCCTTCTTCACCTTTCCGAAGCTGCCGCTCTCTCCGGCTGGCGGAAGCGAAGAAGCGGCTTCTTCGCGCAAAGACGATTGTGCCGCTCACAGTGCTCTCCTTAGCGCGGCTTCGGCCGAAAGACGCCCGGGAGCGGCGCTTAGCTCCGGAGAGCATCGTACCTTGGTCTCTAGCGTCTTTTGTAGTCTACATCTTAGCAGAAAGCTTTTCCACTATGTCTGGCAGGGAGAAACTGTGCCAGCACAGAAAACATCTCCCATCGTGTTTTTGAGGTTGCAGAAAGGTGTGCAGAGTGTTTTGGAAGAGGAGAGAGAAAGTTGTCCAAAACAGCTTCCAATGGAATGTTCATGTGATTTGAAAAGGCAGGAGAGTGCAAAGGTACTGTTTTCTATCAGTTGGCAAGCTGCGCACACAATGCCAGTGTTGTACAGCTTCCTTCTTCACCTTTCCGAAGCTGCCGCTCTCTCCGGCTGGCGGAGGCGAAGAAGCGGCTTCTTCGCGCAAAGACGATTGTGCCGCTCACAGTGCTCTCCGGAGCGCGGCTTCTGCCGAAAGACGCCCGGGAGCGGCGCTTAGCTCCGGAGAGGATCGTACCTTGGTCTTTAGCGTCTTTTGTAGTCTACATCTTAGCAGAAAGCTTTTCCACTATGTCTGGCAGGGAGAAACTGTGCCAGCACAGAAAACATCTCCCATCGTGTTTTTGAGGTTGCAGAAAGGTGTGCCGAGTGTTTTGCAAGAATAGAGAGAAAGTTGTCCAAAACAGCTTCCAATGGAATGTTCATGTGATTGGAAAAGGCAGGAGAGTGCAAAGGTACTGTTGTCTATCAGTGGGCAAGCTGCGCACACAATGCCAGTGTTGTACAGCTTCCTTCTTCACCTTTCCGAAGCTGCCGCTCTCTCTGGCTGGCGGAGGTGAAGAAGCGGCTTCTTCGCGCAAAGACGATTGTGCCGCTCACAGTGCTCTCCGGAGCGCGGCTTCTGCCGAAAGACGCCCGGGAGCGGCGCTTAGCTCCGGAGAGCATCGTACCTTGGTCTTTAGCGTCTTTTGTAGTCTACATCTTAGCAGAAAGCTTTTCCACTATGTCTGGCAGGGAGAAACTGTGCCAGCACAGAAAACATCTCCCATCGTGTTTTTGAGGTTGCAGAAAGGTGTGCAGAGTGTTTTGCAAGAAGAGAGAGAAAGTTGTCCAAAACAGCTTCCAATGGAATGTTCATGTGATTGGAAAAGGCAGGAGAGTGCAAAGGTACTGTTTTGTATCAGTTGGCAAGCTGCGCACACAATGCCAGTGTTGTACAGCTTCCTTCTTCACCTTTCCGAAGCTGCCGCTCTCTCTGGCTTGCGGAGGTGAAGAAGCGGCGTCTTCGCGCAAAGACGATTGTGCCGCTCACAGTGCTCTCCGGAGCGCGGCTTCTGCCGAAAGACGCCCGGGAGCGGCGCTTAGCTCCGGAGAGCATCGTACCTTGGTCTTTAGCGTCTTTTGTAGTCTACATCTTAGCAGAAAGCTTTTCCACTATGTCTGGCAGGGAGAAACTGTGCCAGCACAGAAAACATCTCCCATCGTGTTTTTGAGGTTGCAGAAAGGTGTGCAGAGTGTTTTGCAAGAAGAGAGAGAAAATTGTCCAAAACAGCTTCCAATGGAATGTTCATGTGATTGGAAAAGGCAGGAGAGTGCAAAGGTACTGTTGTCTATCAGTTGGCAAGCTGCGCACACAATGCCAGTGTTGTACAGCTTCCTTCTTCACCTTTCCGAAGCTGCCGCTCTCTCCGGCTGGCGGAAGCGAAGAAGCGGCTTCTTCGCGCAATGACGATTGTGCCGCTCACAGTGCTCTCCTTAGCGCGGCTTCGGCCGAAAGACGCCCGGGAGCGGCGCTTAGCTCCGGAGAGCATCGTACCTTGGTCTCTAGCGTCTTTTGTAGTCTACATCTTAGCAGAAAGCTTTTCCACTATGTCTGGCAGGGAGAAACTGTGCCAGCACAGAAAACATCTCCCATCGTGTTTTTGAGGTTGCAGAAAGGTGTGCAGAGTGTTTTGCAAGAAGAGAGAGAAAGTCGTCCAAAACAGCTTCCAATGGAATATTCATGTGAGTGGAAAAGGCAGGAGATTGCAAAGGTACTGTTTTCTATCAGTTGGCAAGCTGCGCACACAATGCCGGTGTTGTACAGCTTCCTTCTTCACCTTTCCGAAGCTGCCGCTCTCTCCGGCTGGCGGAGGCGAAGAAGCGGCTTCTTCGCGCAAAGACGATTGTGCCACTCACAGTGCTCTCCTGAGCGCGGCTTCTGCCGAAAGACGCCCGGGAGCGGCGCTTAGCTCCGGAGAGCATCGTACCTTGGTCTTTAGCGTCTTTTGTAGTCTACATCTTAGCAGAAAGCTTTTCCACTATGTCTGGCAGGGAGAAACTGTGCCAGCACAGAAAACATCTCCCATCGTGTTTTTGAGGTTGCATAGGGGTCTGCCAAGTGTTTGGCAGGAAGAAAAGGAAAGTTGTCCAAAACAGCTTCCAATGGAATGTTCATGTGATTGGAAAAGGCAGGAGAGTGCAAAGGTACTGTTGTCTATCAGTTGGCAAGCTGCGCACACAATGCCAGTGTTGTACAGCTTCCTTCTTCACCTTTCCGAAGCTGCCGCTCTCTCCGGCTGGCGGAGGCGAAGAAGCGGCTTCTTCGCGCAAAGACGATTGTGCCGCTCACAGTGCTCTCCGGAGCGCGGCTTCTGCCGAAAGACGCCCGGGAGCGGCGCTTAGCTCCGGAGAGCATCGTACCTTGGTCTTTAGCGTCTTTTGTAGTCTACATCTTAGCAGAAAGCTTTTCCACTATGTCTGGCAGGGAGAAACTGTGCCAGCACAGAAAACATCTCCCATCGTGTTTTTGAGGTTGCAGAAAGGTGTGCAGAGTGTTTTGCAAGAAGAGAGAGAAAGTCGTCCAAAACAGCTTCCAATGGAATATTCATGAGATTGGAAAAGGCAGGAGATTGCAAAGGTACTGTTTTCTATCAGTTGGCAAGCTGCGCACACAATGCCAGTGTTGTACAGCTTCCTTCTTCACCTTTCCGAAGCTGCCGCTCTCTCCGGCTGGCGGAGGCGAAGAAGCGGCTTCTTCGCGCAAAGACGATTGTGCCGCTCACAGTGCTCTCCTGAGCGCGGCTTCTGCCGAAAGACGCCCGGGAGCGGAGCTTAGCTCCGGAGAGCATCGTACCTTGGTCTTTAGCGTCTTTTGTAGTCTACATCTTAGCAGAAAGCTTTTCCACTATGTCTGGCAGGGAGAAACTGTGCCAGCACAGAAAACATCTCCCATCGTGTTTTTGAGGTTGCAGAAAGGTGTGCAGAGTGTTTTGCAAGAAGAGAGAGAAAGTTGTCCAAAACAGCTTCCAATGGAATGTTCATGTGATTGGAAAAGGCAGGAGAGTGCAAAGGTACTGTTTTCTATCAGTTGGCAAGCTGCGCACACAATGCCAGTGTTGTACAGCTTCCTTATTCACCTTTCCGAAGCTGCCGCTCTCTCTGGCTGGCGGAGGTGAAGAAGCGGCTTCTTCGCGCAAAGACGATTGTGCCGCTCACAGTGCTCTCCTGAGCACGGCTTTTGCCGAAAGACGCCCGGGAGCGGCGCTTAGCTCCGGAGAGCATCGTACCTTGGTCTTTAGCGTCTTTTGTAGTCTACATCTTAGCAGAAAGCTTTTCCACTATGTCTGGCAGGGAGAAACTGTGCCAGCACAGAAAACATCTCCCATCGTGTTTTTGAGGTTGCAGAAAGGTGTGCAGAGTGTTTTGCAAGAAGAGAGAGAAAATTGTCCAAAACAGCTTCCAATGGAATGTTCATGTGATTGGAAAAGGCAGGAGAGTGCAAAGGTACTGTTGTCTATCAGTTGGCAAGCTGCGCACACAATGCCAGTGTTGTACAGCTTCCTTCTTCACCTTTCCGAAGCTGCCGCTCTCTACGGCTGGCGGAGGCGAAGAAGCGGCTTCTTCGCGCAAAGACGATTGTGCCGCTCACAGTGCTCTCCTTAGCGCGGCTTCGGCCGAAAGACGCCCGGGAGCGGCGCTTAGCTCCGGAGAGCATCGTACCTTGGTCTCTAGCGTCTTTTGTAGTCTACATCTTAGCAGAAAGCTTTTCCACTATGTCTGGCAGGGAGAAACTGTGCCAGCACAGAAAACATCTCCCATCGTGTTTTTGAGGTTGCAGAAAGGTGTGCAGAGTGTTTTGCAAAAGAGAGAGAAAGTCGTCCAAAACAGCTTCCAATGGAATATTCATGAGATTGGAAAAGGCAGGAGAGTGCAAAGGTACTGTTTTCTATCAGTTGGCAAGCTGCGCACACAATGCCGGTGTTGTACAGCTTCCTTCTTCACCTTTCCGAAGCTGCCGCTCTCTCCGGCTGGCGGAGGCGAAGAAGCGGCTTCTTCGCGCAAAGACGATTGTGCCACTCACAGTGCTCTCCTGAGCGCGGCTTCTGCCGAAAGACGCCCGGGAGCGGCGCTTAGCTCCGGAGAGCATCGTACCTTGGTCTTTAGCGTCTTTTGTAATCTACATCTTAGCAGAAAGCTTTTCCACTATGTCTGGCAGGGAGAAACTGTGCCAGCACAGAAAACATCTCCCATCGTGTTTTTGAGGTTGCATAGGGGTCTGCCAAGTGTTTGGCAGGAAGAAAAGGAAAGTTGTCCAAAACAGCTTCCAATGGAATGTTCATGTGATTGGAAAAGGCAGGAGAGTGCAAAGGTACTGTTGTCTATCAGTTGGCAAGCTGCGCACACAATGCCAGTGTTGTACAGCTTCCTTCTTCACCTTTCCGAAGCTGCCGCTCTCTCCGGCTGGCGGAGGCGAAGAAGCGGCTTCTTCGCGCAATGACGATTGTGCCGCTCACAGTGCTCTCCAGAGCGCGGCTTCTGCCGAAAGACGCCCGGGAGCTGCGCTTAGCTCCGGAGAGCATCGTACCTTGGTCTTTAGCGTCTTTTGTAGTCTACATCTTAGCAGAAAGCTTTTCCACTATGTCTGGCAGGGAGAAACTGTGCCAGCACAGAAAACATCTCCCATCGTGTTTTTGAGGTTGCAGAAAGGTGTGCTAAGTGTTTTGCAAGAAGAGAGAGAAAGTTGTCCAAAACAGCTTCCAATGGAATGTTCATGTGATTGGAAAAGGCAGGAGAGTGCAAAGGTACTGTTGTCTATCAGTTGGCAAGCTGCGCACACAATGCCAGTGTTGTACAGCTTCCTTCCTCACCTTTCCGAAGCTGCCGCTCTCTCCGGCTGGCGGAGGCGAAGAAGCAGCTTCTTCGCGCAAAGACGATTGTGCCGCGCACAGTGCTCTCCGGAGCGCGGCTTTTGCCGAAAGACGCCTGGGAGCGGCGCTTAGCTCCGGAGAGCATCGTGCCTTGCTCTCTAGCGTCTTTTGTAGTCTACATCTTAGCAGAAAGCTTTTCCACTATGTCTGGCAGGGAGAAACTGTGCCAGCACAGAAAATATCTCCCATCGTGTTTTTGAGGTGTCATAGGGGTCTGCCAAGTGTTTGGCAGGAAGAAAAGGAAAGTTGTCCAAAACAGCTTCCAATGGAATGTTCATGTGATTGGAAAAGGCAGGAGAGTGCAAAGGTACTGTTGTCTATCAGTTGGCAAGCTGCGCACACAATGCCAGTGTTGTAGAGCTTCCTTCTTCACCTTTCCGAAGCTGCCGCTCTCTCCGGCTGGCGGAGGCGAAGAAGCGGCTTCTTCGCGCAAAGACGATTGTGCCGCTCACAGTGCTCTCCGGAGCGCGGCTTCTGCCGAAAGACGCCCGGGAGCGGCGCTTAGCTCCGGAGAGCATCGTACCTTGGTCTTTAGCGTCTTTTGTAGTCTACATCTTAGCAGAAAGCTTTTCCACTATGTCTGGCAGGGAGAAACTGTGCCAGCACAGAAAACATCTCCCATCGTGTTTTTGAGGTTGCAGAAAGGTGTGCAGAGTGTTTTGGAAGAGGAGAGAGAAAGTTGTCCAAAACAGCTTCCAATGGAATGTTCATGTGATTGGAAAAGGCAGGAGAGTGCAAAGGTACTGTTTTCTATCAGTTGGCAAGCTGCGCACACAATGCCGGTGTTGTACAGCTTCCTTCTTCACCTTTCCGAAGCTGCCGCTCTCTCCGGCTGGCGGAGGCGAAGAAGCGGCTTCTTCGCGCAAAGACGATTGTGCCGCTCACAGTGCTCTCCTTAGCGCGGCTTCGGCCGAAAGACGCCCGGGAGCGGCGCTTAGCTCCGGAGAGCATCGTACCTTGGTCTCTAGCGTCTTTTGTAGTCTGCATCTTAGCAGAAAGCTTTTCCACTATGTCTGGCAGGGAGAAACTGTGCCAGCACAGAAAACATCTCCCATCGTGTTTTTGAGGTTGCAGAAAGGTTTGCAGAGTGTTTTGCAAGAAGAGAGAGAAAGTCGTCCAAAACAGCTTCCAATGGAATATTCATGAGATTGGAAAAGGCAGGAGATTGCAAAGGTACTGTTTTCTATCAGTTGGCAAGCTGCGCACACAATGCCGGTGTTGTACAGCTTCCTTCTTCACCTTTCCGAAGCTGCCGCTCTCTCCGGCTGGCGGAGGCGAAGAAGCGGCTTCTTCGCGCAAAGACGATTGTGCCGCTCACAGTGCTCTCCTGAGCGCGGCTTCTGCCGAAAGACGCCCGGGAGCGGCGCTTAGCTCCGGAGAGCATCGTACCTTGGTCTTTAGCGTCTTTTGTAGTCTACATCTTAGCAGAAAGCTTTTCCACTATGTCTGGCAGGGAGAAACTGTGCCAGCACAGAAAACATCTCCCATCGTGTTTTTGAGGTTAGATAGGGGCCTGCAAAGTGTTTGGCAGGAAGAAAAGGAAAGTTGTCCAAAACAGCTTCCAATGGAATGTTCATGTGATTGGAAAAGGCAGGAGAGTGCAAAGGTACTGTTGTCTATCAGTTGGCAAGCTGCGCACACAATGCCAGTGTTGTACAGCTTCCTTCTTCACCTTTCCGAAGCTGCCGCTCTCTCCGGCTGGCGGAGGCGAAGAAGCGGCTTCTTCGCGCAATGACGATTGTGCCGCTCACAGTGCTCTCCGGAGCGCGGCTTCTGCCGAAAGACGCCCGGGAGCTGCGCTTAGCTCCGGAGAGCATCGTACCTTGGTCTTTAGCGTCTTTTGTAGTCTACATCTTAGCAGAAAGCTTTTCCACTATGTCTGGCAGGGAGAAACTGTGCCAGCACAGAAAACATCTCCCATCGTGTTTTTGAGGTTGCAGAAAGGTGTGCAGAGTGTTTTGCAAGAAGAGAGAGAAAGTTGTCCAAAACAGCTTCCAATGGAATGTTCATGTGATTGGAAAAGGCAGGAGAGTGCAAAGGTACTGTTGTCTATCAGTTGGCAAGCTGCGCACACAATGCCGGTGTTGTACAGCTTCCTTCTTCACCTTTCCGAAGCTGCCGCTCTCTCCGGCTGGCGGAGGCGAAGAAGCGGCTTCTTCGCGCAAAGACGATTGTGCCGCTCACAGTGCTCTCCGGAGCGCGGCTTCTGCCGAAAGACGCCCGGGAGCGGCGCTTAGCTCCGGAGAGCATCGTACCTTGGTCTTTAGCGTCTTTTGTAGTCTACATCTTAGCAGAAAGCTTTTCCACTATGTCTGGCAGGGAGAAACTGTGCCAGCACAGAAAACATCTCCCATCGTGTTTTTGAGGTTGCAGAAAGGTGTGCAGAGTGTTTTGCAAGAAGAGAGAGAAAGTCGTCCAAAACAGCTTCCAATGGAATATTCATGAGATTGGAAAAGGCAGGAGATTGCAAAGGTACTGTTTTCTATCAGTTGGCAAGCTGCGCACACAATGCCGGTGTTGTACAACTTCCTTCTTCACCTTTCCGATGATGCCGCTCTCTCCGGCTGGCGGAGGCGAAGAAGCGGCTTCTTCGCGCAAAGACGATTGTGCCGCTCACAGTGCTCTCCTGAGCGCGGCTTCTGCCGAAAGACGCCCGGGAGCGGAGCTTAGCTCCGGAGAGGATCGTACCTTGGTCTTTAGCGTCTTTTGTAGTCTACATCTTAGCAGAAAGCTTTTCCACTATGTCTGGCAGGGAGAAACTGTGCCAGCACAGAAAACATCTCCCATCGTGTTTTTGAGGTTGCAGAAAGGTGTGCAGAGTGTTTTGCAAGAAGAGAGAGAAAGTTGTCCAAAACAGCTTCCAATGGAATGTTCATGTGATTGGAAAAGGCAGGAGAGTGCAAAGGTACTGTTGTCTATCAGTTGGCAAGCTGCGCACACAATGCCAGTGTTGTACAGCTTCCTTCTTCACCTTTCCGAAGCTGCCGCTCTCTCCGGCTGGCGGAGGCGAAGAAGCGGCTTCTTCGCGCAAAGACGATTGTGCCGCTCACAGTGCTCTCCGGAGCGCGGCTTCTGCCGAAAGACGCCCGGGAGCGGCGCTTAGCTCCGGAGAGCATCGTACCTTGGTCTTTAGCGTCTTTTGTAGTCTACATCTTAGCAGAAAGCTTTTCCACTATGTCTGGCAGGGAGAAACTGTGCCAGCACAGAAAACATCTCCCATCGTGTTTTTGAGGTTGCAGAAAGGTGTGCAGAGTGTTTTGGAAGAGGAGAGAGAAAGTTGTCCAAAACAGCTTCCAATGGAATGTTCATGTGATTGGAAAAGGCAGGAGAGTGCAAAGGTACTGTTTTCTATCAGTTGGCAAGCTGCGCACACAATGCCGGTGTTGTACAGCTTCCTTCTTCACCTTTCCGAAGCTGCCGCTCTCTCCGGCTGGCGGAAGCGAAGAAGCGGCTTCTTCGCGCAAAGACGATTGTGCCGCTCACAGTGCTCTCCTTAGCGCGGCTTCGGCCGAAAGACGCCCGGGAGCGGCGCTTAGCTCCGGAGAGCATCGTACCTTGGTCTCTAGCGTCTTTTGTAGTCTACATCTGAGCAGAAAGCTTTTCCACTATGTCTGGCAGGGAGAAACTGTGCCAGCACAGAAAACATCTCCCATCGTGTTTTTGAGGTTGCAGAAAGGTGTGCAGAGTGTTTTGCAAGAAGAGAGAGAAAGTCGTCCAAAACAGCTTCCAATGGAATATTCATGAGATTGGAAAAGGCAGGAGATTGCAAAGGTACTGTTTTCTATCAGTTGGCAAGCTGCGCACACAATGCCGGTGTTGTACAGCTTCCTTCTTCACCTTTCCGAAGCTGCCGCTCTCTCCGGCTGGCGGAGGCGAAGAAGCGGCTTCTTCGCGCAAAGACGATTGTGCCGCTCACAGTGCTCTCCTGAGCGCGGCTTCTGCCGAAAGACGCCCGGGAGCGGCGCTTAGCTCCGGAGAGCATCGTACCTTGGTCTTTAGCGTCTTTTGTAGTCTACATCTTAGCAGAAAGCTTTTCCACTATGTCTGGCAGGGAGAAACTGTGCCAGCACAGAAAACATCTCCCATCGTGTTTTTGAGGTTAGATAGGGGCCTGCAAAGTGTTTGGCAGGAAGAAAAGGAAAGTTGTTTAAAACAGCTTCCAATGGAATGTTCATGTGATTGGAAAAGGCAGGAGAGTGCAAAGGTACTGTTGTCTATCAGTTGGCAAGCTGCGCACACAATGCCAGTGTTGTACAGCTTCCTTCTTCACCTTTCCGAAGCTGCCGCTCTCTCCGGCTGGCGGAGGCGAAGAAGCGGCTTCTTCGCGCAATGACGATTGTGCCGCTCACAGTGCTCTCCGGAGCGCGGCTTCTGCCGAAAGACGCCCGGGAGCTGCGCTTAGCTCCGGAGAGCATCGTACCTTGGTCTTTAGCGTCTTTTGTAGTCTACATCTTAGCAGAAAGCTTTTCCACTATGTCTGGCAGGGAGAAACTGTGCCAGCACAGAAAACATCTCCCATCGTGTTTTTGAGGTTGCAGAAAGGTGTGCAGAGTGTTTTGCAAGAAGAGAGAGAAAGTTGTCCAAAACAGCTTCCAATGGAATGTTCATGTGATTGGAAAAGGCAGGAGAGTGCAAAGGTACTGTTGTCTATCAGTTGGCAAGCTGCGCACACAATGCCAGTGTTGTACAGCTTCCTTCTTCACCTTTCCGAAGCTGCCGCTCTCTCCGGCTGGCGGAGGCGAAGAAGCAGCTTCTTCGCGCAAAGACGATTGTGCCGCGCACAGTGCTCTCCGGAGCGCGGCTTCTGCCGAAAGACGCCTGGGAGCGGCGCTTAGCTCCGGAGAGCATCGTGCCTTGCTCTCTAGCGTCTTTTGTAGTCTACATCTTAGCAGAAAGCTTTTCCACTATGTCTGGCAGGGAGAAACTGTGCCAGCACAGAAAATATCTCCCATCGTGTTTTTGAGGTTGCATAGGGGTCTGCCAAGTGTTTGGCAGGAAGAAAAGGAAAGTTGTCCAAAACAGCTTCCAATGGAATGTTCATGTGATTGGAAAAGGCAGGAGAGTGCAAAGGTACTGTTGTCTATCAGTTGGCAAGCTGCGCACACAATGCCAGTGTTGTACAGCTTCCTTCTTCACCTTTCCGAAGCTGCCGCTCTCTCCGGCTGGCGGAGGCGAAGAAGCGGCTTCTTCGCGCAAAGACGATTGTGCCGCTCACAGTGCTCTCCGGAGCGCGGCTTCTGCCGAAAGACGCCCGGGAGCGGCGCTTAGCTCCGGAGAGCATCGTACCTTGGTCTTTAGCGTCTTTTGTAGTCTACATCTTAGCAGAAAGCTTTTCCACTATGTCTGGCAGGGAGAAACTGTGCCAGCACAGAAAACATCTCCCATCGTGTTTTTGAGGTTGCAGAAAGGTGTGCAGAGTGTTTTGCAAGAAGAGAGAGAAAGTCGTCCAAAACAGCTTCCAATGGAATATTCATGAGATTGGAAAAGGCAGGAGATTGCAAAGGTACTGTTTTCTATCAGTTGGCAAGCTGCGCACACAATGCCAGTGTTGTACAGCTTCCTTCTTCACCTTTCCGATGATGCCGCTCTCTCCGGCTGGCGGAGGCGAAGAAGCGGCTTCTTCGCGCAAAGACGATTGTGCCGCTCACAGTGCTCTCCTGAGCGCGGCTTCTGCCGAAAGACGCCCGGGAGCGGAGCTTAGCTCCGGAGAGGATCGTACCTTGGTCTTTAGCGTCTTTTGTAGTCTACATCTTAGCAGAAAGCTTTTCCACTATGTCTGGCAGGGAGAAACTGTGCCAGCACAGAAAACATCTCCCATCGTGTTTTTGAGGTTGCAGAAAGGTGTGCAGAGTGTTTTGCAAGAAGAGAGAGAAAGTTGTCCAAAACAGCTTCCAATGGAATGTTCATGTGATTGGAAAAGGCAGGAGAGTGCAAAGGTACTGTTGTCTATCAGTTGGCAAGCTGCGCACACAATGCCAGTGTTGTACAGCTTCCTTCTTCACCTTTCCGAAGCTGCCGCTCTCTCCGGCTGGCGGAGGCGAAGAAGCGGCTTCTTCGCGCAATGACGATTGTGCCGCTCACAGTGCTCTCCGGAGCGCGGCTTCTGCCGAAAGACGCCCGGGAGCTGCGCTTAGCTCCGGAGAGCATCGTACCTTGGTCTTTAGCGTCTTTTGTAGTCTACATCTTAGCAGAAAGCTTTTCCACTATGTCTGGCAGGGAGAAACTGTGCCAGCACAGAAAACATCTCCCATCGTGTTTTTGAGGTTGCAGAAAGGTGTGCAGAGTGTTTTGCAAGAAGAGAGAGAAAGTTGTCCAAAACAGCTTCCAATGGAATGTTCATGTGATTGGAAAAGGCAGGAGAGTGCAAAGGTACTGTTGTCTATCAGTTGGCAAGCTGCGCACACAATGCCAGTGTTGTACAGCTTCCTTCTTCACCTTTCCGAAGCTGCCGCTCTCTCCGGCTGGCGGAGGCGAAGAAGCAGCTTCTTCGCGCAAAGACGATTGTGCCGCGCACAGTGCTCTCCGGAGCGCGGCTTTTGCCGAAAGACGCCTGGGAGCGGCGCTTAGCTCCGGAGAGCATCGTGCCTTGCTCTCTAGCGTCTTTTGTAGTCTACATCTTAGCAGAAAGCTTTTCCACTATGTCTGGCAGGGAGAAACTGTGCCAGCACAGAAAACATCTCCCATCGTGTTTTTGAGGTTGCATAGGGGTCTGCCAAGTGTTTTGCAAGAAGAAGGAGAAAGTTGTCCAAAACAGCTTCCAATGGAATGTTCATGTGATTGGAAAAGGCAGGAGAGTGCAAAGGTACTGTTGTCTATCAGTTGGCAAGCTGCGCACACAATGCCAGTGTTGTACAGCTTCCTTCTTCACCTTTCCGAAGCTGCCGCTCTCTCCGGCTGGCGGAGGCGAAGAAGTGGCTTCTTCACGCAAAGACGATTGTGCCGCTCACAGTGCTCTCCGGAGCGCGGCTTCTGCCGAAAGACGCCCGGGAGCGGCGCTTAGCTCCGGAGAGCATCGTACCTTGGTCTTTAGCGTCTTTTGTAGTCTACATCTTAGCAGAAAGCTTTTCCACTATGTCTGGCAGGGAGAAACTGTGCCAGCACAGAAAACATCTCCCATCGTGTTTTTGAGGTTGCAGAAAGGTGTGCAGAGTGTTTTGCAAGAAGAGAGAGAAAGTTGTCCAAAACAGCTTCCAATGGAATGTTCATGTGATTGGAAAAGGCAGGAGAGTGCAAAGGTACTGTTGTCTATCAGTTGGCAAGCTGCGCACACAATGCCAGTGTTGTACAGCTTCCTTATTCACCTTTCCGAAGCTGCCGCTCTCTCTGGCTGGCGGAGGTGAAGAAGCGGCTTCTTCGCGCAAAGACGATTGTGCCGCTCACAGTGCTCTCCTGAGCACGGCTTTTGCCGAAAGACGCCCGGGCGCGGCGCTTAGCTCCGGAGAGCATCGTACCTTGGTCTTTAGCGTCTTTTGTAGTCTACATCTTAGCAGAAAGCTTTTCCACTATGTCTGGCAGGGAGAAACTGTGCCAGCACAGAAAACATCTCCCATCGTGTTTTTGAGGTTGCAGAAAGGTGTGCAGAGTGTTTTGCAAGAAGAGAGAGAAAGTTGTCCAAAACAGCTTGCAATGGAATGTTCATGTGATTGGAAAAGGCAGGAGAGTGCAAAGGTACTGTTTTCTATCAGTTGGCAAGCTGCGCACACAATGCCAGTGTTGTACAGCTTCCTTCTTCACCTTTCCGAAGCTGCCGCTCTCTCTGGCTGGCGGAGGTGAAGAAGCGGCTTCTTCGCGCAAAGACGATTGTGCCGCTCACAGTGCTCTCCTGAGTACGGCTTTTGCCGAAAGACGCCCGGGAGCGGCGCTTAGCACCGGAGAGCATCGTACCTTGGTCTCTAGCGTCTTTTGTAGTCTACATCTTAGCAGAAAGCTTTTCCACTATGTCTGGCAGGGAGAAACTGTGCCAGCACAGAAAACATCTCCCATCGTGTTTTTGAGGTTGCAGAAAGGTGTGCAGAGTGTTTTGGAATAAGGGAGAGAAAGTTGTCCAAAACAGCTTCCAATGGAATGTTCATGTGATTGGAAAAGGCAGGAGAGTGCAAAGGTACTGTTGTCTATCAGTTGGCAAGCTGCGCACACAATGCCAGTGTTGTACAGCTTCCTTCTTCACCTTTCCGAAGCTGCCGCTCTCTCCGGCTGGCGGAGGCGAAGAAGCAGCTTCTTCGCGCAAAGACGATTGTGCCGCGCACAGTGCTCTCCGGAGCGCGGCTTTTGCCGAAAGACGCCTGGGAGCGGCGCTTAGCTCCGGAGAGCATCGTGCCTTGCTCTCTAGCGTCTTTTGTAGTCTACATCTTAGCAGAAAGCTTTTCCACTATGTCTGGCAGGGAGAAACTGTGCCAGCACAGAAAATATCTCCCATCGTGTTTTTGAGGTTGCATAGGGGTCTGCCAAGTGTTTGGCAGGAAGAAAAGGAAAGTTGTCCAAAACAGCTTCCAATGGAATGTTCATGTGATTGGAAAAGGCAGGAGAGTGCAAAGGTACTGTTGTCTATCAGTTGGCAAGCTGCGCACACAATGCCAGTGTTGTAGAGCTTCCTTCTTCACCTTTCCGAAGCTGCCGCTCTCTCCGGCTGGCGGAGGCGAAGAAGCGGCTTCTTCGCGCAAAGACGATTGTGCCGCTCACAGTGCTCTCCGGAGCGCGGCTTCTGCCGAAAGACGCCCGGGAGCGGCGCTTAGCTCCGGAGAGCATCGTACCTTGGTCTTTAGCGTCTTTTGTAGTCTACATCTTAGCAGAAAGCTTTTCCACTATGTCTGGCAGGGAGAAACTGTGCCAGCACAGAAAACATCTCCCATCGTGTTTTTGAGGTTGCAGAAAGGTGTGCAGAGTGTTTTGGAAGAGGAGAGAGAAAGTTGTCCAAAACAGCTTCCAATGGAATGTTCATGTGATTGGAAAAGGCAGGAGAGTGCAAAGGTACTGTTTTCTATCAGTTGGCAAGCTGCGCACACAATGCCGGTGTTGTACAGCTTCCTTCTTCACCTTTCCGAAGCTGCCGCTCTCTCCGGCTGGCGGAGGCGAAGAAGCGGCTTCTTCGCGCAAAGACGATTGTGCCGCTCACAGTGCTCTCCTTAGCGCGGCTTCGGCCGAAAGACGCCCGGGAGCGGCGCTTAGCTCCGGAGAGCATCGTACCTTGGTCTCTAGCGTCTTTTGTAGTCTACATCTTAGCAGAAAGCTTTTCCACTATGTCTGGCAGGGAGAAACTGTGCCAGCACAGAAAACATCTCCCATCGTGTTTTTGAGGTTGCAGAAAGGTGTGCAGAGTGTTTTGCAAGAAGAGAGAGAAAGTCGTCCAAAACAGCTTCCAATGGAATATTCATGAGATTGGAAAAGGCAGGAGATTGCAAAGGTACAGTTTTCTATCAGTTGGCAAGCTGCGCACACAATGCCGGTGTTGTACAGCTTCCTTCTTCACCTTTCCGAAGCTGCCGCTCTCTCCGGCTGGCGGAGGCGAAGAAGCGGCTTCTTCGCGCAAAGACGATTGTGCCGCTCACAGTGCTCTCCTGAGCGCGGCTTCTGCCGAAAGACGCCCGGGAGCGGCGCTTAGCTGCGGAGAGCATCGTACCTTGGTCTTTAGCGTCTTTTGTAGTCTACATCTTAGCAGAAAGCTTTTCCACTATGTCTGGCAGGGAGAAACTGTGCCAGCACAGAAAACATCTCCCATCGTGTTTTTGAGGTTAGATAGGGGCCTGCAAAGTGTTTGGCAGGAAGAAAAGGAAAGTTGTCCAAAACAGCTTCCAATGGAATGTTCATGTGATTGGAAAAGGCAGGAGAGTGCAAAGGTACTGTTGTCTATCAGTTGGCAAGCTGCGCACACAATGCCAGTGTTGTACAGCTTCCTTCTTCACCTTTCCGAAGCTGCCGCTCTCTCCGGCTGGCGGAGGCGAAGAAGCGGCTTCTTCGCGCAATGACGATTGTGCCGCTCACAGTGCTCTCCGGAGCGCGGCTTCTGCCGAAAGACGCCCGGGAGCTGCGCTTAGCTCCGGAGAGCATCGTACCTTGGTCTTTAGCGTCTTTTGTAGTCTACATCTTAGCAGAAAGCTTTTCCACTATGTCTGGCAGGGAGAAACTGTGCCAGCACAGAAAACATCTCCCATCGTGTTTTTGAGGTTGCAGAAAGGTGTGCAGAGTGTTTTGCAAGAAGAGAGAGAAAGTTGTCCAAAACAGCTTCCAATGGAATGTTCATGTGATTGGAAAAGGCAGGAGAGTGCAAAGGTACTGTTGTCTATCAGTTGGCAAGCTGCGCACACAATGCCAGTGTTGTACAGCTTCCTTCTTCACCTTTCCGAAGCTGCCGCTCTCTCCGGCTGGCGGAGGCGAAGAAGCAGCTTCTTCGCGCAAAGACGATTGTGCCGCGCACAGTGCTCTCCGGAGCGCGGCTTCTGCCGAAAGACGCCTGGGAGCGGCGCTTAGCTCCGGAGAGCATCGTGCCTTGCTCTCTAGCGTCTTTTGTAGTCTACATCTTAGCAGAAAGCTTTTCCACTATGTCTGGCAGGGAGAAACTGTGCCAGCACAGAAAATATCTCCCATCGTGTTTTTGAGGTTGCATAGGGGTCTGCCAAGTGTTTGGCAGGAAGAAAAGGAAAGTTGTCCAAAACAGCTTCCAATGGAATGTTCATGTGATTGGAAAAGGCAGGAGAGTGCAAAGGTACTGTTGTCTATCAGTTGGCAAGCTGCGCACACAATGCCAGTGTTGTACAGCTTCCTTCTTCACCTTTCCGAAGCTGCCGCTCTCTCCGGCTGGCGGAGGCGAAGAAGCGGCTTCTTCGCGCAAAGACGATTGTGCCGCTCACAGTGCTCTCCGGAGCGCGGCTTCTGCCGAAAGACGCCCGGGAGCGGCGCTTAGCTCCGGAGAGCATCGTACCTTGGTCTTTAGCGTCTTTTGTAGTCTACATCTTAGCAGAAAGCTTTTCCACTATGTCTGGCAGGGAGAAACTGTGCCAGCACAGAAAACATCTCCCATCGTGTTTTTGAGGTTGCAGAAAGGTGTGCAGAGTGTTTTGCAAGAAGAGAGAGAAAGTTGTCCAAAACAGCTTCCAATGGAATGTTCATGTGATTGGAAAAGGCAGGAGAGTGCAAAGGTACTGTTGTCTATCAGTTGGCAAGCTGCGCACACAATGCCAGTGTTGTACAGCTTCCTTCTTCACCTTTCCGAAGCTGCCGCTCTCTCCGGCTGGCGGAGGCGAAGAAGCAGCTTCTTCGCGCAAAGACGATTGTGCCGCGCACAGTGCTCTCCGGAGCGCGGCTTTTGCCGAAAGACGCCTGGGAGCGGCGCTTAGCTCCGGAGAGCATCGTGCCTTGCTCTCTAGCGTCTTTTGTAGTCTACATCTTAGCAGAAAGCTTTTCCACTATGTCTGGCAGGGAGAAACTGTGCCAGCACAGAAAACATCTCCCATCGTGTTTTTGAGGTTGCATAGGGTTCTGCCAAGTGTTTTGCAAGAAGAAGGAGAAAGTTGTCCAAAACAGCTTCCAATGGAATGTTCATGTGATTGGAAAAGGCAGGAGAGTGCAAAGGTACTGTTGTCTATCAGTTGGCAAGCTGCGCACACAATGCCAGTGTTGTACAGCTTCCTTCTTCACCTTTCCGAAGCTGCCGCTCTCTCCGGCTGGCGGAGGCGAAGAAGTGGCTTCTTCACGCAAAGACGATTGTGCCGCTCACAGTGCTCTCCGGAGCGCGGCTTCTGCCGAAAGACGCCCGGGAGCGGCGCTTAGCTCCGGAGAGCATCGTACCTTGGTCTTTAGCGTCTTTTGTAGTCTACATCTTAGCAGAAAGCTTTTCCACTATGTCTGGCAGGGAGAAACTGTGCCAGCACAGAAAACATCTCCCATCGTGTTTTTGAGGTTGCAGAAAGGTGTGCAGAGTGTTTTGCAAGAAGAGAGAGAAAGTTGTCCAAAACAGCTTCCAATGGAATGTTCATGTGATTGGAAAAGGCAGGAGAGTGCAAAGGTACTGTTGTCTATCAGTTGGCAAGCTGCGCACACAATTCCAGTGTTGTACAGCTTCCTTATTCACCTTTCCGAAGCTGCCGCTCTCTCTGGCTGGCGGAGGTGAAGAAGCGGCTTCTTCGCGCAAAGACGATTGTGCCGCTCACAGTGCTCTCCTGAGCACGGCTTTTGCCGAAAGACGCCCGGGCGCGGCGCTTAGCTCCGGAGAGCATCGTACCTTGGTCTTTAGCGTCTTTTGTAGTCTACATCTTAGCAGAAAGCTTTTCCACTATGTCTGGCAGGGAGAAACTGTGCCAGCACAGAAAACATCTCCCATCGTGTTTTTGAGGTTGCAGAAAGGTGTGCAGAGTGTTTTGCAAGAAGAGAGAGAAAGTTGTCCAAAACAGCTTCCAATGGAATGTTCATGTGATTGGAAAAGGCAGGAGAGTGCAAAGGTACTGTTTTCTATCAGTTGGCAAGCTGCGCACACAATGCCAGTGTTGTACAGCTTCCTTCTTCACCTTTCCGAAGCTGCCGCTCTCTCTGGCTGGCGGAGGTGAAGAAGCGGCTTCTTCGCGCAAAGACGATTGTGCCGCTCACAGTGCTCTCCTGAGTACGGCTTTTGCCGAAAGACGCCCGGGAGCGGCGCTTAGCACCGGAGAGCATCGTACCTTGGTCTCTAGCGTCTTTTGT
This sequence comes from Ammospiza nelsoni, assembly GCF_027579445.1. Lineage (NCBI taxonomy): Eukaryota > Metazoa > Chordata > Aves > Passeriformes > Passerellidae > Ammospiza > Ammospiza nelsoni. The sequence goes on from NC_080669.1 coordinate 66,478,221, forward strand.
AGTCTACATCTTAGCAGAAAGCTTTTCCACTATGTCTGGCAGGGAGAAACTGTGCCAGCACAGAAAACATCTCCCATCGTGTTTTTGAGGTTGCAGAAAGGTGTGCAGAGTGTTTTGGAATAAGGGAGAGAAAGTTGTCCAAAACAGCTTCCAATGGAATGTTCATGTGATTGGAAAAGGCAGGAGAGTGCAAAGGTACTGTTTTCTATCAGTTGGCAAGCTGCGCACACAATGCCAGTGTTGTACAGCTTCCTTCTTCACCTTTCCGAAGCTGCCGCTCTCTCCGGCTGGCGGAGGCGAAGAAGCGGCTTCTTTGCGCAAAGACGATTGTGCCGCGCACAGTGCTCTCCTTAGCGCGGCTTCTGCCGAAAGACGCCCGGGAGCGGCGCTTAGCTCCGGAGAGCATCGTACCTTGGTCTCTAGCGTCTTTTGTAGTCTACATCTTAGCAGAAAGCTTTTCCACTATGTCTGGCAGGGAGAAACTGTGCCAGCACAGAAAACATCTCCCATCGTGTTTTTGAGGTTGCAGAAAGGTGTGCAGAGTGTTTTGGAAGAGGAGAGAGAAAGTTGTCCAAAACAGCTTCCAATGGAATGTTCATGTGATTGGAAAAGGCAGGAGAGTGCAAAGGTACTGTTTTGTATCAGTTGGCAAGCTGCGCACACAATGCCGGTGTTGTACAGCTTCCTTCTTCACCTTTCCGAAGCTGCCGCTCTCTCCGGCTCGCGGAGGCGAAGAAGCGGCTTCTTCGCGCAAAGACGATTGTGCCGCTCACAGTGCTCTCCGGAGCGCGGCTTTTGCCGAAAGACGCCCGGGAGCGGCGCTTAGCTCCGGAGAGGATCGTACCTTGCTCTCTAGCGTCTTTTGTAGTCTACATCTGAGCAGAAAGCTTTTCCACTATGTCTGGCAGGGAGAAACTGTGCCAGCACAGAAAACATCTCCCATCGTGTTTTTGAGGTTGCATAGGGGTCTGCCAAGTGTTTTGCAAGAAGAGAGAGAAAGTTGTCCAAAACAGCTTCCAATGGAATGTTCATGTGATTGGAAAAGGCAGGAGAGTGCAAAGGTACTGTTTTCTATCAGTTGGCAAGCTGCGCACACAATGCCAGTGTTGTACAGCTTCCTTCTTCACCTTTCCGAAGCTGCCGCTCTCTCCGGCTGGCGGAAGCGAAGAAGCGGCTTCTTCGCGCAAAGACGATTGTGCCGCTCACAGTGCTCTCCTGAGTGCGGCTTCTGCCGAAAGACGCCCGGGAGCGGCGCTTAGCTCCGGAGAGCATCGTACCTTGGTCTCTAGCGTCTTTTGTAGTCTACATCTTAGCAGAAAGCTTTTCCACTATGTCTGGCAGGGAGAAACTGTGCCAGCACAGAAAACATCTCCCATCGTGTTTTTGAGGTTGCAGAAAGGTGTTCCGAGTGTTTCGGAAGAGGAGAGAGAAAGTTGTCCAAAACAGCTTCCAATGGAATGTTCATGTGATTGGAAAAGGCAGGAGAGTGCAAAGGTACTGTTTTCTATCAGTTGGCAAGCTGCGCACACAATGCCAGTGTTGTACAGCTTCCTTCTTCACCTTTCCGAAGCTGCCGCTCTCTCCGGCTGGCGGAGGCGAAGAAGCGGCTTCTTCGCGCAAAGACGATTGTGCCGCTCACAGTGCTCTCCGGAGCGCGGCTTCTGCCGAAAGACGCCCGGGAGCGGCGCTTAGCTCCGGAGAGCATCGTACCTTGGTCTTTAGCGTCTTTTGTAGTCTACATCTTAGCAGAAAGCTTTTCCACTATGTCTGGCAGGGAGAAACTGTGCCAGCACAGAAAACATCTCCCATCGTGTTTTTGAGGTTGCAGAAATGTGTGCAGTGTGTTTTGCAAGAATAGAGAGAAAGTTGTCCAAAACAGCTTCCAATGGAATGTTCATGTGATTGGAAAAGGCAGGAGAGTGCAAAGGTACTGTTGTCTATCAGTGGGCAAGCTGCGCACACAATGCCAGTGTTGTACAGCTTCCTTCTTCACCTTTCCGAAGCTGCCGCTCTCTCTGGCTGGCGGAGGTGAAGAAGCGGCTTCTTCGCGCAAAGACGATTGTGCCGCTCACAGTGCTCTCCGGAGCGCGGCTTCTGCCGAAAGACGCCCGGGAGCGGCGCTTAGCTCCGGAGAGCATCGTACCTTGGTCTTTAGCGTCTTTTGTAGTCTACATCTTAGCAGAAAGCTTTTCCACTATGTCTGGCAGGGAGAAACTGTGCCAGCACAGAAAACATCTCCCATCGTGTTTTTGAGGTTGCAGAAAGGTGTGCAGAGTGTTTTGCAAGAAGAGAGAGAAAGTTGTCCAAAACAGCTTCCAATGGAATGTTCATGTGATTGGAAAAGGCAGGAGAGTGCAAAGGTACTGTTGTCTATCAGTTGGCAAGCTGCGCACACAATGCCAGTGTTGTACAGCTTCCTTATTCACCTTTCCGAAGCTGCCGCTCTCTCTGGCTGGCGGAGGTGAAGAAGCGGCTTCTTCGCGCAAAGACGATTGTGCCGCTCACAGTGCTCTCCTGAGCACGGCTTTTGCCGAAAGACGCCCGGGCGCGGCGCTTAGCTCCGGAGAGCATCGTACCTTGGTCTTTAGCGTCTTTTGTAGTCTACATCTTAGCAGAAAGCTTTTCCACTATGTCTGGCAGGGAGAAACTGTGCCAGCACAGAAAACATCTCCCATCGTGTTTTTGAGGTTGCAGAAAGGTGTGCAGAGTGTTTTGCAAGAAGAGAGAGAAAGTTGTCCAAAACAGCTTCCAATGGAATGTTCATGTGATTGGAAAAGGCAGGAGAGTGCAAAGGTACTGTTTTCTATCAGTTGGCAAGCTGCGCACACAATTCCAGTGTTGTACAGCTTCCTTATTCACCTTTCCGAAGCTGCCGCTCTCTCTGGCTGGCGGAGGTGAAGAAGCGGCTTCTTCGCGCAAAGACGATTGTGCCGCTCACAGTGCTCTCCTGAGTACGGCTTTTGCCGAAAGACGCCCGGGAGCGGCGCTTAGCACCGGAGAGCATCGTACCTTGGTCTCTAGCGTCTTTTGTAGTCTACATCTTAGCAGAAAGCTTTTCCACTATGTCTGGCAGGGAGAAACTGTGCCAGCACAGAAAACATCTCCCATCGTGTTTTTGAGGTTGCAGAAAGGTGTGCAGAGTGTTTTGGAATAAGGGAGAGAAAGTTGTCCAAAACAGCTTCCAATGGAATGTTCATGTGATTGGAAAAGGCAGGAGAGTGCAAAGGTACTGTTTTGTATCAGTTGGCAAGCTGCGCACACAATGCCAGTGTTGTACAGCTTCCTTCTTCACCTTTCCGAAGCTGCCGCTCTCTCCGGCTGGCGGAGGCGAAGAAGCGGCTTCTTTGCGCAAAGACGATTGTGCCGCGCACAGTGCTCTCCTGAGCACGGCTTCTGCCGAAAGACGCCCGGGAGCGGCGCTTAGCTCCGGAGAGCATCGTACCTTGGTCTCTAGCGTCTTTTGTAGTCTACATCTTAGCAGAAAGCTTTTCCACTATGTCTGGCAGGGAGAAACTGTGCCAGCACAGAAAACATCTCCCATCGTGTTTTTGAGGTTGCAGAAAGGTGTGCAGAGTGTTTTGGAAGAGGAGAGAGAAAGTTGTCCAAAACAGCTTCCAATGGAATGTTCATGTGATTGGAAAAGGCAGGAGAGTGCAAAGGTACTATTTTGTATCAGTTGGCAAGCTGCGCACACAATGCCGGTGTTGTACAGCTTCCTTCTTCACCTTTCCGAAGCTGCCGCTCTCTCCGGCTGGCGGAGGCGAAGAAGCGGCTTCTTCGCGCAAAGACGATTGTGCCGCTCACAGTGCTCTCCGGAGCGCGGCTTTTGCCGAAAGACGCCCGGGAGCGGCGCTTAGCTCCGGAGAGGATCGTACCTTGCTCTCTAGCGTCTTTTGTAGTCTACATCTGAGCAGAAAGCTTTTCCACTATGTCTGGCAGGGAGAAACTGTGCCAGCACAGAAAACATCTCCCATCGTGTTTTTGAGGTTGCATAGGGGTCTGCCAAGTGTTTTGCAAGAAGAGAGAGAAAGTTGTCCAAAACAGCTTCCAATGGAATGTTCATGTGATTGGAAAAGGCAGGAGAGTGCAAAGGTACTGTTTTCTATCAGTTGGCAAGCTGCGCACACAATGCCAGTGTTGTACAGCTTCCTTCTTCACCTTTCCGAAGCTGCCGCTCTCTCCGGCTGGCGGAAGCGAAGAAGCGGCTTCTTCGCGCAAAGACGATTGTGCCGCTCACAGTGCTCTCCTGAGTGCGGCTTCTGCCGAAAGACGCCCGGGAGCGGCGCTTAGCTCCGGAGAGCATCGTACCTTGGTCTCTAGCGTCTTTTGTAGTCTACATCTTAGCAGAAAGCTTTTCCACTATGTCTGGCAGGGAGAAACTGTGCCAGCACAGAAAACATCTCCCATCGTGTTTTTGAGGTTGCAGAAAGGTGTTCCGAGTGTTTCGGAAGAGGAGAGAGAAAGTTGTCCAAAACAGCTTCCAATGGAATGTTCATGTGATTGGAAAAGGCAGGAGAGTGCAAAGGTACTGTTTTCTATCAGTTGGCAAGCTGCGCACACAATGCCAGTGTTGTACAGCTTCCTTCTTCACCTTTCCGAAGCTGCCGCTCTCTCCGGCTGGCGGAGGCGAAGAAGCGGCTTCTTCGCGCAAAGACGATTGTGCCGCTCACAGTGCTCTCCGGAGCGCGGCTTCTGCCGAAAGACGCCCGGGAGCGGCGCTTAGCTCCGGAGAGCATCGTACCTTGGTCTTTAGCGTCTTTTGTAGTCTACATCTTAGCAGAAAGCTTTTCCACTATGTCTGGCAGGGAGAAACTGTGCCAGCACAGAAAACATCTCCCATCGTGTTTTTGAGGTTGCAGAAATGTGTGCAGTGTGTTTTGCAAGAATAGAGAGAAAGTTGTCCAAAACAGCTTCCAATGGAATGTTCATGTGATTGGAAAAGGCAGGAGAGTGCAAAGGTACTGTTGTCTATCAGTGGGCAAGCTGCGCACACAATGCCAGTGTTGTACAGCTTCCTTCTTCACCTTTCCGAAGCTGCCGCTCTCTCTGGCTGGCGGAGGTGAAGAAGCGGCTTCTTCGCGCAAAGACGATTGTGCCGCTCACAGTGCTCTCCGGAGCGCGGCTTCTGCCGAAAGACGCCCGGGAGCGGCGCTTAGCTCCGGAGAGCATCGTACCTTGGTCTCTAGCGTCTTTTGTACTCTACATCTTAGCAGAAAGCTTTTCCACTATGTCTGGCAGGGAGAAACTGTGCCAGCACAGAAAACATCTCCCATCGTGTTTTTGAGGTTGCAGAAAGGTGTGCAGAGTGTTTTGGAAGAGGAGAGAGAAAGTTGTCCAAAACAGCTTCCAATGGAATGTTCATGTGATTGGAAAAGGCAGGAGAGTGCAAAGGTACTGTTTTGTATCAGTTGGCAAGCTGCGCACACAATGCCGGTGTTGTACAGCTTCCTTCTTCACCTTTCCGAAGCTGCCGCTCTCTCCGGCTGGCGGAGGCGAAGAAGCGGCTTCTTCGCGCAAAGACGATTGTGCCGCTCACAGTGCTCTCCGGAGCGCGGCTTTTGCCGAAAGACGCCCGGGAGCGGCGCTTAGCTCCGGAGAGCATCGTACCTTGGTCTCTAGCGTCTTTTGTAGTCTACATCTGAGCAGAAAGCTTTTCCACTATGTCTGGCAGGGAGAAACTGTGCCAGCACAGAAAACATCTCCCATCGTGTTTTTGAGGTTGCATAGGGGTCTGCCAAGTGTTTTGCAAGAAGAGAGAGAAAGTTGTCCAAAACAGCTTGCAATGGAATGTTCATGTGATTGGAAAAGGCAGGAGAGTGCAAAGGTACTGTTTTCTATCAGTTGGCAAGCTGCGCACACAATGCCAGTGTTGTACAGCTTCCTTCTTCACCTTTCCGAAGCTGCCGCTCTCTCCGGCTGGCGGAAGCGAAGAAGCGGCTTCTTCGCGCAAAGACGATTGTGCCGCTCACAGTGCTCTCCTGAGTGCGGCTTCTGCCGAAAGACGCCCGGGAGCGGCGCTTAGCTCCGGAGAGCATCGTACCTTGGTCTCTAGCGTCTTTTGTAGTCTACATCTTAGCAGAAAGCTTTTCCACTATGTCTGGCAGGGAGAAACTGTGCCAGCACAGAAAACATCTCCCATCGTGTTTTTGAGGTTGCAGAAAGGTGTTCCGAGTGTTTCGGAAGAGGAGAGAGAAAGTTGTCCAAAACAGCTTCCAATGGAATGTTCATGTGATTGGAAAAGGCAGGAGAGTGCAAAGGTACTGTTTTCTATCAGTTGGCAAGCTGCGCACACAATGCCAGTGTTGTACAGCTTCCTTCTTCACCTTTCCGAAGCTGCCGCTCTCTCCGGCTGGCGGAGGCGAAGAAGCGGCTTCTTCGCGCAAAGACGATTGTGCCGCTCACAGTGCTCTCCGGAGCGCGGCTTCTGCCGAAAGACGCCCGGGAGCGGCGCTTAGCTCCGGAGAGCATCGTACCTTGGTCTTTAGCGTCTTTTGTAGTCTACATCTTAGCAGAAAGCTTTTCCACTATGTCTGGCAGGGAGAAACTGTGCCAGCACAGAAAACATCTCCCATCGTGTTTTTGAGGTTGCAGAAAGTTGTGCAGTGTGTTTTGCAAGAATAGAGAGAAAGTTGTCCAAAACAGCTTCCAATGGAATGTTCATGTGATTGGAAAAGGCAGGAGAGTGCAAAGGTACTGTTGTCTATCAGTGGGCAAGCTGCGCACACAATGCCAGTGTTGTACAGCTTCCTTCTTCACCTTTCCGAAGCTGCCGCTCTCTCTGGCTGGCGGAGGTGAAGAAGCGGCTTCTTCGCGCAAAGACGATTGTGCCGCTCACAGTGCTCTCCGGAGCGCGGCTTCTGCCGAAAGACGCCCGGGAGCGGCGCTTAGCTCCGGAGAGCATCGTACCTTAGTCTTTAGCGTCTTTTGTAGTCTACATCTTAGCAGAAAGCTTTTCCACTATGTCTGGCAGGGAGAAACTGTGCCAGCACAGAAAACATCTCCCATCGTGTTTTTGAGGTTGCAGAAAGGTGTGCAGAGTGTTTTGCAAGAATAGAGAGAAAGTTGTCCAAAACAGCTTCCAATGGAATGTTCATGTGATTGGAAAAGGCAGGAGAGTGCAAAGGTACTGTTGTCTATCAGTTGGCAAGCTGCGCACACAATGCCAGTGTTGTACAGCTTCCTTCTTCACCTTTCCGAAGCTGCCGCTCTCTCTGGCTGGCGGAGGCGAAGAAACGGCTTCTTCGCGCAATGACGATTGTGCCGCTCACAGTGCTCTCCGGAGCGCGGCTTCTGCCGAAAGACGCCCGGGAGCGGCGCTTAGCTCCGGAGAGCATCGTACCTTGGTCTTTAGCGTCTTTTGTAGTCTACATCTTAGCAGAAAGCTTTTCCACTATGCCTGGCAGGGAGAAACTGTGCCAGCACAGAAAACATCTCCCATCGTGTTTTTGAGGTTGCAGAAAGGTGTGCAGAGTGTTTTGCAAGAAGAGAGAGAAAATTGTCCAAAACAGCTTCCAATGGAATGTTCATGTGATTGGAAAAGGCAGGAGAGTGCAAAGGTACTGTTGTCTATCAGTTGGCAAGCTGCGCACACAATGCCAGTGTTGTACAGCTTCCTTCTTCACCTTTCCGAAGCTGCCGCTCTCTCCGGCTGGCGGAAGCGAAGAAGCGGCTTCTTCGCGCAAAGACGATTGTGCCGCTCACAGTGCTCTCCTTAGCGCGGCTTCGGCCGAAAGACGCCCGGGAGCGGCGCTTAGCTCCGGAGAGCATCGTACCTTGGTCTCTAGCGTCTTTTGTAGTCTACATCTTAGCAGAAAGCTTTTCCACTATGTCTGGCAGGGAGAAACTGTGCCAGCACAGAAAACATCTCCCATCGTGTTTTTGAGGTTGCAGAAAGGTGTGCAGAGTGTTTTGCAAGAAGAGAGAGAAAGTCGTCCAAAACAGCTTCCAATGGAATATTCATGTGATTGGAAAAGGCAGGAGATTGCAAAGGTAATGTTTTCTATCAGTTAGCAAGCTGCGCACACAATGCCGGTGTTGTACAGCTTCCTTCTTCACCTTTCCGAAGCTGCCGCTCTCTCCGGCTGGCGGAGGCGAAGAAGCGGCTTCTTCGCGCAAAGACGATTGTACCACTCACAGTGCTCTCCTGAGCGCGGCTTCTGCCGAAAGACGCCCGGGAGCGGCGCTTAGCTCCGGAGAGCATCGTACCTTGGTCTTTAGCGTCTTTTGTAGTCTACATCTGAGCAGAAAGCTTTTCCACTATGTCTGGCAGGGAGAAACTGTGCCAGCACAGAAAACATCTCCCATCGTGTTTTTGAGGTTGCATAGGGGTCTGCCAAGTGTTTGGCAGGAAGAAAAGGAAAGTTGTCCAAAACAGCTTCCAATGGAATGTTCATGTGATTGGAAAAGGCAGGAGAGTGCAAAGGTACTGTTGTCTATCAGTTGGCAAGCTGCGCACACAATGCCAGTGTTGTACAGCTTCCTTCTTCACCTTTCCGAAGCTGCCGCTCTCTCCGGCTGGCGGAGGCGAAGAAGCGGCTTCTTCGCGCAAAGACGATTGTGCCGCTCACAGTGCTCTCCGGAGCGCGGCTTCTGCCGAAAGACGCCCGGGAGCGGCGCTTAGCTCCGGAGAGCATCGTACCTTGCTCTTTAGCGTCTTTTGTAGTCTACATCTTAGCAGAAAGCTTTTCCACTATGTCTGGCAGGGAGAAACTGTGCCAGCACAGAAAACATCTCCCATCGTGTTTTTGAGGTTGCAGAAAGGTGTGCAGAGTGTTTTGCAAGAAGAGAGAGAAAGTCGTCCAAAACAGCTTCCAATGGAATGTTCATGAGATTGGAAAAGGCAGGAGAGTGCAAAGGTACTGTTTTCTATCAGTTGGCAAGCTGCGCACACAATGCCGGTGTTGTACAGCTTCCTTCTTCACCTTTCCGAAGCTGCCGCTCTCTCCGGCTGGCGGAGGCGAAGAAGCGGCTTCTTCGCGCAAAGACGATTGTGCCGCTCACAGTGCTCTCCTGAGCGCGGCTTCTGCCGAAAGACGCCCGGGAGCGGAGCTTAGCTCCGGAGAGCATCGTACCTTGGTCTTTAGCGTCTTTTGTAGTCTACATCTGAGCAGAAAGCTTTTCCACTATGTCTGGCAGGGAGAAACTGTGCCAGCACAGAAAACATCTCCCATCGTGTTTTTGAGGTTGCAGAAAGGTGTGCAGAGTGTTTTGCAAGAAGAGAGAGAAAGTTGTCCAAAACAGCTTCCAATGGAATGTTCATGTGATTGGAAAAGGCAGGAGAGTGCAAAGGTACTGTTGTCTATCAGTTGGCAAGCTGCGCACACAATGCCAGTGTTGTACAGCTTCCTTCTTCACCTTTCCGAAGCTGCCGCTCTCTCCGGCTGGCGGAGGCGAAGAAGCGGCTTCTTCGCGCAATGACGATTGTGCCGCTCACAGTGCTCTCCGGAGCGCGGCTTCTGCCGAAAGACGCCCGAAAGCTGCGCTTAGCTCCGGAGAGCATCGTACCTTGGTCTTTAGCGTCTTTTGTAGTCTACATCTTAGCAGAAAGCTTTTCCACTATGTCTGGCAGGGAGAAACTGTGCCAGCACAGAAAACATCTCCCATCGTGTTTTTGAGGTTGCAGAAAGGTGTGCAGAGTGTTTTGCAAGAAGAGAGAGAAAGTTATCCAAAACAGCTTCCAATGGAATGTTCATGTGATTGGAAAAGGCAGGAGAGTGCAAAGGTACTGTTTTCTATCAGTTGGCAAGCTGCGCACACAATGCCAGTGTTGTACAGCTTCCTTCTTCACCTTTCCGAAGCTGCCGCTCTCTCCGGCTGGCGGAGGCGAAGAAGCGGCTTCTTCGCGCAAAGACGATTGTGCCGCTCACAGTGCTCTCCGGAGCGCGGCTTTTGCCGAAAGACGCCTGGGAGCGGTGCTTAGCTCCGGAGAGCATCGTACCTTGCTCTCTAGCGTCTTTTGTAGTCTACATCTTAGCAGAAAGCTTTTCCACTATGTCTGGCAGGGAGAAACTGTGCCAGCACAGAAAACATCTCCCATCGTGTTTTTGAGGTTGCACAGGGGTCTGCCAAGTGTTTTGCAAGAAGAAGGAGAAAGTTGTCCAAAACAGCTTCCAATGGAATGTTCATGTGATTGGAAAAGGCAGGAGAGTGCAAAGGTACTGTTGTCTATCAGTTGGCAAGCTGCGCACACAATGCCAGTGTTGTACAGCTTCCTTCTTCACCTTTCCGAAGCTGCCGCTCTCTCCGGCTGGCGGAGGCGAAGAAGCGGCTTCTTCACGCAAAGACGATTGTGCCGCTCACAGTGCTCTCCGGAGCGCGGCTTCTGCCGAAAGACGCCCGGGAGCGGCGCTTAGCTCCGGAGAGCATCGTACCTTGGTCTTTAGCGTCTTTTGTAGTCTACATCTTAGCAGAAAGCTTTTCCACTATGTCTGGCAGGGAGAAACTGTGCCAGCACAGAAAACATCTCCCATCGTGTTTTTGAGGTTGCAGAAAGGTGTGCAGAGTGTTTTGCAAGAAGAGAGAGAAAGTCGTCCAAAACAGCTTCCAATGGAATATTAATGAGATTGGAAAAGGCAGGAGATTGCAAAGGTACTGTTTTCTATCAGTTGGCAAGCTGCGCACACAATGCCGGTGTTGTACAGCTTCCTTCTTCACCTTTCCGAAGCTGCCGCTCTCTCCGGCTGGCGGAGGCGAAGAAGCGGCTTCTTCGCGCAAAGACGATTGTGCCGCTCACAGTGCTCTCCTGAGCGCGGCTTCTGCCGAAAGACGCCCGGGAGCGGAGCTTAGCTCCGGAGAGGATCGTACCTTGGTCTTTAGCGTCTTTTGTAGTCTACATCTTAGCAGAAAGCTTTTCCACTATGTCTGGCAGGGAGAAACTGTGCCAGCACAGAAAACATCTCCCATCGTGTTTTTGAGGTTGCAGAAAGGTGTGCAGAGTGTTTTGCAAGAAGAGAGAGAAAGTTGTCCAAAACAGCTTCCAATGGAATGTTCATGTGATTGGAAAAGGCAGGAGAGTGCAAAGGTACTGTTGTCTATCAGTTGGCAAGCTGCGCACACAATGCCAGTGTTGTACAGCTTCCTTCTTCACCTTTCCGAAGCTGCCGCTCTCTCCGGCTGGCGGAGGCGAAGAAGCGGCTTCTTCGCGCAATGACGATTGTGCCGCTCACAGTGCTCTCCGGAGCGCGGCTTCTGCCGAAAGACGCCCGGGAGCTGCGCTTAGCTCCGGAGAGCATCGTACCTTGGTCTTTAGCGTCTTTTGTAGTCTACATCTTAGCAGAAAGCTTTTCCACTATGTCTGGCAGGGAGAAACTGTGCCAGCACAGAAAACATCTCCCATCGTGTTTTTGAGGTTGCAGAAAGGTGTGCAGAGTGTTTTGCAAGAAGAGAGAGAAAGTTGTCCAAAACAGCTTCCAATGGAATGTTCATGTGATTGGAAAAGGCAGGAGAGTGCAAAGGTACTGTTTTCTATCAGTTGGCAAGCTGCGCACACAATGCCAGTGTTGTACAGCTTCCTTCTTCACCTTTCCGAAGCTGCCGCTCTCTCTGGCTGGCGGAGGTGAAGAAGCGGCTTCTTCGCGCAAAGACGATTGTGCCGCTCACAGTGCTCTCCTGAGCACGGCTTTTGCCGAAAGACGCCCGGGAGCGGCGCTTAGCTCCGGAGAGCATCGTACCTTGGTCTCTAGCGTCTTTTGTAGTCTACATCTGAGCAGAAAGCTTTTCCACTATGTCTGGCAGGGAGAAACTGTGCCAGCACAGAAAACATCTCCCATCGTGTTTTTGAGGTTGCAGAAAGGTGTGCCGAGTGTTTTGCAAGAAGAGAGAGAAAGTTGTACAAAACAGCTTCCAATGGAATGTTCATGTGATTGGAAAAGGCAGGAGAGTGCAAAGGTACTGTTGTCTATCAGTTGGCAAGCTGCGCACACAATGCCGGTGTTGTACAGCTTCCTTCTTCACCTTTCCGAAGCTGCCGCTCTCTCCGGCTGGCGGAGGCGAAGAAGCGGCTTCTTCGCGCAAAGACGATTGTGCCGCTCACAGAGCTCTCCGGAGCGCGGCTTCTGCCGAAAGACGCCCGGGAGCGGCGCTTAGCTCCGGAGAGCATCGTACCTTGGTCTTTAGCGTCTTTTGTAGTCTACATCTTAGCAGAAAGCTTTTCCACTATGTCTGGCAGGGAGAAACTGTGCCAGCACAGAAAACATCTCCCATCGTGTTTTTGAGGTTGCAGAAAGGTGTGCAGAGTGTTTTGCAAGAAGAGAGAGAAAGTTGTCCAAAACAGCTTCCAATGGAATGTTCATGTGATTGGAAAAGGCAGGAGAGTGCAAAGGTACTGTTGTCTATCAGTTGGCAAGCTGCGCACACAATGCCAGTGTTGTACAGCTTCCTTCTTCACCTTTCCGAAGCTGCCGCTCTCTCTGGCTGGCGGAGGCGAAGAAGCAGCTTCTTCGCGCAAAGACGATTGTGCCGCGCACAGTGCTCTCCGGAGCGCGGCTTCTGCCGAAAGACGCCCGGGAGCGGCGCTTAGCTCCGGAGAGCATCGTGCCTTGCTCTCTAGCGTCTTTTGTAGTCTACATCTTAGCAGAAAGCTTTTCCACTATGTCTGGCAGGGAGAAACTGTGCCAGCACAGAAAACATCTCCCATCGTGTTTTTGAGGTTGCATAGGGGTCTGCCAAGTGTTTTGCAAGAAGAAGGAGAAAGTTGTCCAAAACAGCTTCCAATGGAATGTTCATGTGATTGGAAAAGGCAGGAGAGTGCAAAGGTACTGTTGTCTATCAGTTGGCAAGCTGCGCACACAATGCCAGTGTTGTACAGCTTCCTTCTTCACCTTTCCGAAGCTGCCGCTCTCTCCGGCTGGCGGAGGCGAAGAAGCGGCTTCTTCACGCAAAGACGATTGTGCCGCTCACAGTGCTCTCCGGAGCGCGGCTTCTGCCGAAAGACGCCCGGGAGCGGCGCTTAGCTCCGGAGAGCATCGTACCTTGGTCTTTAGCGTCTTTTGTAGTCTACATCTTAGCAGAAAGCTTTTCCACTATGTCTGGCAGGGAGAAACTGTGCCAGCACAGAAAACATCTCCCATCGTGTTTTTCAGGTTGCAGAAAGGTGTGCAGAGTGTTTTGCAAGAAGAGAGAGAAAGTTGTCCAAAACAGCTTCCAATGGAATGTTCATGTGATTGGAAAAGGCAGGAGAGTGCAAAGGTACTGTTTTCTATCAGTTGGCAAGCTGCGCACACAATGCCAGTGTTGTACAGCTTCCTTCTTCACCTTTCCGAAGCTGCCGCTCTCTCTGGCTGGCGGAGGTGAAGAAGCGGCTTCTTCGCGCAAAGACGATAGTGCCGCTCACAGTGATCTCCTGAGCACGGCTTTTGCCGAAAGACGCCCGGGAGCGGCGCTTAGCTCCGGAGAGCATCGTACCTTGGTCTCTAGCGTCTTTTGTAGTCTACATCTTAGCAGAAAGCTTTTCCACTATGTCTGGCAGGGAGAAACTGTGCCAGCACAGAAAACATCTCCCATCGTGTTTTTGAGGTTGCAGAAAGGTGTGCAGAGTGTTTTGCAAGAAGAGAGACAAAGTTGTCCAAAACAGCTTCCAATGGAATGTTCATGTGATTGGAAAAGGCAGGAGAGTGCAAAGGTACTGTTGTCTATCAGTTGGCAAGCTGCGCACACAATGCCAGCGTTGTACAGCTTCCTTCTTCACCTTTCCGAAGCTGCTCCTCTCTCCGGCTGGCGGAGGCGAAGAAGCGGCTTCTTGGCGCAAAGACGATTATGCCGCTAACAGTGCTCTCCGGAGCGCGGCTTCTGCCGAAAGACGCCCGGGAGCGGCGCTTAGCTCCGGAGAGCATCGTACCTTGGTCTCTAGCGTCTTTTGTAGTCTACATCTTAGCAGAAAGCTTTTCCACTATGTCTGGCAGGGAGAAACTGTGCCAGCACAGAAAACATCTCCCATCGTGTTTTTGAGGTTGCAGAAAGGTGTGCTAAGTGTTTTGCAAGAAGAGAGAGAAAGTTGTCCAAAACAGCTTCCAATGGAATGTTCATGTGATTGGAAAAGGCAGGAGAGTGCAAAGGTACTGTTTTCTATCAGTTGGCAAGCTGCGCACACAATGCCAGTGTTGTAGAGCTTCCTTCTTCACCTTTCCGAAGCTGCCGCTCTCTCCGGCTGGCGGAGGCGAAGAAGCAGCTTCTTCGCGCAAAGACGATTGTGCCGCTCACAGTGCTCTCCTGATTGCGGCTTCTGCCGAAAAACGCCCGGGAGCGGCGCTTAGCTCCGGAGAGCATCGTACCTTGGTCTCTAGCGTCTTTTGTAGTCTACATCTTAGCAGAAAGCTTTTCCACTATGTCTGGCAGGGAGAAACTGTGCCAGCACAGAAAACATCTCCCATCGTGTTTTTGAGGTTGCAGAAAGGTGTGCAGAGTGTTTTGCAAGAAGAGAGAGAAAGTCGTCCAAAACAGCTTCCAATGGAATATTAATGAGATTGGAAAAGGCAGGAGATTGCAAAGGTACTGTTTTCTATCAGTTGGCAAGCTGCGCACACAATGCCGGTGTTGTACAGCTTCCTTCTTCACCTTTCCGAAGCTGCCGCTCTCTCCGGCTGGCGGAGGCGAAGAAGCGGCTTCTTCGCGCAAAGACGATTGTGCCGCTCACAGTGCTCTCCTGAGCGCGGCTTCTGCCGAAAGACGCCCGGGAGCGGAGCTTAGCTCCGGAGAGGATCGTACCTTGGTCTTTAGCGTCTTTTGTAGTCTACATCTTAGCAGAAAGCTTTTCCACTATGTCTGGCAGGGAGAAACTGTGCCAGCACAGAAAACATCTCCCATCGTGTTTTTCAGGTTGCAGAAAGGTGTGCAGAGTGTTTTGCAAGAAGAGAGAGAAAGTTGTCCAAAACAGCTTCCAATGGAATGTTCATGTGATTGGAAAAGGCAGGAGAGTGCAAAGGTACTGTTTTGTATCAGTTGGCAAGCTGCGCACACAATGCCAGTGTTGTACAGCTTCCTTCTTCACCTTTCCGAAGCTGCCGCTCTCTCCGGCTGGCGGAGGCGAAGAAGCGGCTTCTTCGCGCAATGACGATTGTGCCGCTCACAGTGCTCTCCGGAGCGCGGCTTCTGCCGAAAGACGCCCGGGAGCTGCGCTTAGCTCCGGAGAGCATCGTACCTTGGTCTTTAGCGTCTTTTGTAGTCTACATCTTAGCAGAAAGCTTTTCCACTATGTCTGGCAGGGAGAAACTGTGCCAGCACAGAAAACATCTCCCATCGTGTTTTTGAGGTTGCAGAAAGGTGTGCAGAGTGTTTTGCAAGAAGAGAGAGAAAGTTGTCCAAAACAGCTTCCAATGGAATGTTCATGTGATTGGAAAAGGCAGGAGAGTGCAAAGGTACTGTTGTCTATCAGTTGGCAAGCTGCGCACACAATGCCAGTATTGTACAGCTTCCTTCTTCACCTTTCCGAAGCTGCCGCTCTCTCCGGCTGGCGGAGGCGAAGAAGCAGCTTCTTCGCGCAAAGACGATTGTGCCGCTCACAGTGCTCTCCGGAGCGCGGCTTTTGCCTAAAGACGCCTGGGAGCGGCGCTTAGCTCCGGAGAGCATCGTGCCTTGCTCTCTAGCGTCTTTTGTAGTCTACATCTTAGCAGAAAGCTTTTCCACTATGTCTGGCAGGGAGAAACTGTGCCAGCACAGAAAACATCTCCCATCGTGTTTTTGAGGTTGCATAGGGGTCTGCCAAGTGTTTTGCAAGAAGAGAGAGAAAATTGTCCAAAACAGCTTCCAATGGAATGTTCATGTGATTGGAAAAGGCAGGAGAGTGCAAAGGTACTGTTGTCTATCAGTTGGCAAGCTGCGCACACAATGCCAGTGTTGTACAGCTTCCTTCTTCACCTTTCCGAAGCTGCCGCTCTCTCCGGCTGGCGGAGGCGAAGAAGCGGCTTCTTCGCGCAATGACGATTGTGCCGCTCACAGTGCTCTCCGGAGCGCGGCTTCTGCCGAAAGACGCCCGGGAGCGGAGCTTAGCTCCGGAGAGCATCGTACCTTGGTCTTTAGCGTCTTTTGTAGTCTACATCTGAGCAGAAAGCTTTTCCACTATGTCTGGCAGGGAGAAACTGTGCCAGCACAGAAAACATCTCCCATCGTGTTTTTGAGGTTGCAGAAAGGTGTGCAGAGTGTTTTGCAAGAAGAGAGAGAAAGTTGTCCAAAACAGCTTCCAATGGAATGTTCATGTGATTGGAAAAGGCAGGAGAGTGCAAAGGTACTGTTGTCTATCAGTTGGCAAGCTGCGCACACAATGCCAGTGTTGTACAGCTTCCTTCTTCACCTTTCCGAAGCTGCCGCTCTCTCCGGCTGGCGGAGGCGAAGAAGCGGCTTCTTCGCGCAATGACGATTGTGCCGCTCACAGTGCTCTCCGGAGCGCGGCTTCTGCCGAAAGACGCCCGAAAGCTGCGCTTAGCTCCGGAGAGCATCGTACCTTGGTCTTTAGCGTCTTTTGTAGTCTACATCTTAGCAGAAAGCTTTTCCACTATGTCTGGCAGGGAGAAACTGTGCCAGCACAGAAAACATCTCCCATCGTGTTTTTGAGGTTGCAGAAAGGTGTGCAGAGTGTTTTGCAAGAAGAGAGAGAAAGTTGTCCAAAACAGCTTCCAATGGAATGTTCATGTGATTGGAAAAGGCAGGAGAGTGCAAAGGTACTGTTTTCTATCAGTTGGCAAGCTGCGCACACAATGCCAGTGTTGTACAGCTTCCTTCTTCACCTTTCCGAAGCTGCCGCTCTCTCCGGCTGGCGGAGGCGAAGAAGCGGCTTCTTCGCGCAAAGACGATTGTGCCGCGCACAGTGCTCTCCGGAGCGCGGCTTTTGCCGAAAGACGCCTGGGAGCGGCGCTTAGCTCCGGAGAGCATCGTACCTTGCTCTCTAGCGTCTTTTGTAGTCTACATCTTAGCAGAAAGCTTTTCCACTATGTCTGGCAGGGAGAAACTGTGCCAGCACAGAAAACATCTCCCATCGTGTTTTTGAGGTTGCACAGGGGTCTGCCAAGTGTTTTGCAAGAAGAAGGAGAAAGTTGTCCAAAACAGCTTCCAATGGAATGTTCATGTGATTGGAAAAGGCAGGAGAGTGCAAAGGTACTGTTGTCTATCAGTTGGCAAGCTGCGCACACAATGCCAGTGTTGTACAGCTTCCTTCTTCACCTTTCCGAAGCTGCCGCTCTCTCCGGCTGGCGGAGGCGAAGAAGCGGCTTCTTCGCGCAAAGACGATTGTGCCGCTCACAGTGCTCTCCGGAGCGCGGCTTCTGCCGAAAGACGCCCGGGAGCGGCGCTTAGCTCCGGAGAGCATCGTACCTTGGTCTTTAGCGTCTTTTGTAGTCTACATCTTAGCAGAAAGCTTTTCCACTATGTCTGGCAGGGAGAAACTGTGCCAGCACAGAAAACATCTCCCATCGTGTTTTTGAGGTTGCAGAAAGGTGTGCAGAGTGTTTTGCAAGAAGAGAGAGAAAGTTGTCCAAAACAGCTTCCAATGGAATGTTCATGTGATTGGAAAAGGCAGGAGAGTGCAAAGGTACTGTTGTCTATCAGTTGGCAAGCTGCGCACACAATGCCAGTGTTGTACAGCTTCCTTCTTCACCTTTCCGAAGCTGCCGCTCTCTCCGGCTGGCGGAGGCGAAGAAGCGGCTTCTTCGCGCAAAGACGATTGTGCCGCTCACAGTGCTCTCCTGAGCACGGCTTTTGCCGAAAGACGCCCGGGAGCGGCGCTTAGCTCCGGAGAGCATCGTACCTTGGTCTCTAGCGTCTTTTGTAGTCTACATCTTAGCAGAAAGCTTTTCCACTATGTCTGGCAGGGAGAAACTGTGCCAGCACAGAAAACATCTCCCATCGTGTTTTTGAGGTTGCAGAAAGGTGTGCAGAGTGTTTTGCAAGAAGAGAGAGAAAGTTGTCCAAAACAGCTTCCAATGGAATGTTCATGTGATTGGAAAAGGCAGGAGAGTGCAAAGGTACTGTTGTCTATCAGTTGGCAAGCTGCGCACACAATGCCAGTGTTGTACAGCTTCCTTCTTCACCTTTCCGAAGCTGCCGCTCTCTCCGGCTGGCGGAGGCGAAGAAGCGGCTTCTTCGCGCAAAGACGATTGTGCCGCTCACAGAGCTCTCCGGAGCGCGGCTTCTGCCGAAAGACGCCCGGGAGCGGCGCTTAGCTCCGGAGAGCATCGTACCTTGGTCTTTAGCGTCTTTTGTAGTCTACATCTTAGCAGAAAGCTTTTCCACTATGTCTGGCAGGGAGAAACTGTGCCAGCACAGAAAACATCTCCCATCGTGTTTTTGAGGTTGCAGAAAGGTGTGCAGAGTGTTTTGCAAGAAGAGAGAGAAAGTTGTCCAAAACAGCTTCCAATGGAATGTTCATGTGATTGGAAAAGGAAGGAGAGTGCAAAGGTACTGTTGTCTATCAGTTGGCAAGCTGCGCACACAATGCCAGTGTTGTACAGCTTCCTTCTTCACCTTTCCGAAGCTGCCGCTCTCTCTGGCTGGCGGAGGTGAAGAAGCGGCTTCTTGGCGCAAAGACGATTGTGCCGCTCACAGTGCTCTCCGGAGCGCGGCTTCTGCCGAAAGACGCCCGGGAGCGGCGCTTAGCTCCGGAGAGCATCGTACCTTGGTCTTTAGCGTCTTTTGTAGTCTACATCTTAGCAGAAAGCTTTTCCACTATGTCTGGCAGGGAGAAACTGTGCCAGCACAGAAAACATCTCCCATCGTGTTTTTGAGGTTGCAGAAAGGTGTGCCGAGTGTTTTGCAAGAAGAGAGAGAAAATTGTCCAAAACAGCTTCCAATGGAATGTTCATGTGATTGGAAAAGGCAGGAGAGTGCAAAGGTACTGTTGTCTATCAGTTGGCAAGCTGCGCACACAATGCCAGTGTTGTACAGCTTCCTTCTTCACCTTTCCGAAGCTGCCGCTCTCTCCGGCTGGCGGAAGCGAAGAAGCGGCTTCTTCGCGCAAAGACGATTGTGCCGCTCACAGTGCTCTCCTTAGCGCGGCTTTTGCCGAAAGACGCCCGGGAGCGGCGCTTAGCTCCGGAGAGCATCGTACCTTGGTCTTTAGCGTCTTTTGTAGTCTACATCTGAGCAGAAAGCTTTTCCACTATGTCTGGCAGGGAGAAACTGTGCCAGCACAGAAAACATCTCCCATCGTGTTTTTCAGGTTGCAGAAAGGTGTGCAGAGTGTTTTGCAAGAAGAGAGAGAAAGTCGTCCAAAACAGCTTCCAATGGAATATTCATGAGATTGGAAAAGGCAGGAGATTGCAAAGGTACTGTTTTCTATCAGTTGGCAAGCTGCGCACACAATGCCGGTGTTGTACAGCTTCCTTCTTCACCTTTCCGAAGCTGCCGCTCTCTCCGGCTGGCGGAGGCGAAGAAGCGGCTTCTTCGCGCAAAGACGATTGTGCCGCTCACAGTGCTCTCCTGAGCGCGGCTTCTGCCGAAAGACGCCCGGGAGCGGCGCTTAGCTCCGGAGAGCATCGTACCTTGGTCTTTAGCGTCTTTTGTAGTCTACATCTTAGCAGAAAGCTTTTCCACTATGTCTGGCAGGGAGAAACTGTGCCAGCACAGAAAACATCTCCCATCGTGTTTTTGAGGTTGCATAGGGGTCTGCCAAGTGTTTGGCAGGAAGAAAAGGAAAGTTGTCCAAAACAGCTTCCAATGGAATGTTCATGTGATTGGAAAAGGCAGGAGAGTGCAAAGGTACTGTTGTCTATCAGTTGGCAAGCTGCGCACACAATGCCAGTGTTGTACAGCTTCCTTCTTCACCTTTCCGAAGCTGCCGCTCTCTCCGGCTGGCGGAGGCGAAGAAGCGGCTTCTTGGCGCAATGACGATTGTGCCGCTCACAGTGCTCTCCGGAGCGCGGCTTCTGCCGAAAGACGCCCGGGAGCTGCGCTTAGCTCCGGAGAGCATCGTACCTTGGTCTTTAGCGTCTTTTGTAGTCTACATCTTAGCAGAAAGCTTTTCCACTATGTCTGGCAGGGAGAAACTGTGCCAGCACAGAAAACATCTCCCATCGTGTTTTTGAGGTTGCAGAAAGGTGTGCAGAGTGTTTTGCAAGAAGAGAGAGAAAGTTGTCCAAAACAGCTTCCAATGGAATGTTCATGTGATTGGAAAAGGCAGGAGAGTGCAAAGGTACTGTTTTGTATCAGTTGGCAAGCTGCGCACACAATGCCAGTGTTGTAGAGCTTCCTTCTTCACCTTTCCGAAGCTGCCGCTCTCTCCGGCTGGCGGAGGCGAAGAAGCAGCTTCTTCGCGCAAAGACGATTGTGCCGCGCACAGTGCTCTCCGGAGCGCGGCTTTTGCCGAAAGACGCCTGGGAGCGGCGCTTAGCTCCGGAGAGCATCGTGCCTTGCTCTCTAGCGTCTTTTGTAGTCTACATCTTAGCAGAAAGCTTTTCCACTATGTCTGGCAGGGAGAAACTGTGCCAGCACAGAAAATATCTCCCATCGTGTTTTTGAGGTTGCATAGGGGTCTGCCAAGTGTTTGGCAGGAAGAAAAGGAAAGTTGTCCAAAACAGCTTCCAATGGAATGTTCATGTGATTGGAAAAGGCAGGAGAGTGCAAAGGTACTGTTGTCTATCAGTTGGCAAGCTGCGCACACAATGCCAGTGTTGTACAGCTTCCTTCTTCACCTTTCCGAAGCTGCCGCTCTCTCCGGCTGGCGGAGGCGAAGAAGCGGCTTCTTCGCGCAAAGACGATTGTGCCGCTCACAGTGCTCTCCGGAGCGCGGCTTCTGCCGAAAGACGCCCGGGAGCGGCGCTTAGCTCCGGAGAGCATCGTACCTTGGTCTTTAGCGTCTTTTGTAGTCTACATCTTAGCAGAAAGCTTTTCCACTATGTCTGGCAGGGAGAAACTGTGCCAGCACAGAAAACATCTCCCATCGTGTTTTTGAGGTTGCAGAAAGGTGTGCAGAGTGTTTTGCAAGAAGAGAGAGAAAGTCGTCCAAAACAGCTTCCAATGGAATATTAATGAGATTGGAAAAGGCAGGAGATTGCAAAGGTACTGTTTTCTATCAGTTGGCAAGCTGCGCACACAATGCCGGTGTTGTACAGCTTCCTTCTTCACCTTTCCGAAGCTGCCGCTCTCTCCGGCTGGCGGAGGCGAAGAAGCGGCTTCTTCGCGCAAAGACGATTGTGCCGCTCACAGTGCTCTCCGGAGCGCGGCTTCTGCCGAAAGACGCCCGGGAGCGGCGCTTAGCTCCGGAGAGGATCGTACCTTGGTCTTTAGCGTCTTTTGTAGTCTACATCTTAGCAGAAAGCTTTTCCACTATGTCTGGCAGGGAGAAACTGTGCCAGCACAGAAAACATCTCCCATCGTGTTTTTGAGGTTGCAGAAAGGTGTGCAGAGTGTTTTGCAAGAAGAGAGAGAAAGTTGTCCAAAACAGCTTCCAATGGAATGTTCATGTGATTGGAAAAGGCAGGAGAGTGCAAAGGTACTGTTGTCTATCAGTTGGCAAGCTGCGCACACAATGCCAGTGTTGTACAGCTTCCTTCTTCACCTTTCCGAAGCTGCCGCTCTCTCCGGCTGGCGGAGGCGAAGAAGCGGCTTCTTCGCGCAATGACGATTGTGCCGCTCACAGTGCTCTCCGGAGCGCGGCTTCTGCCGAAAGACGCCCGGGAGCGGCGCTTAGCTCCGGAGAGCATCGTACCTTGGTCTTTAGCGTCTTTTGTAGTCTACATCTTAGCAGAAAGCTTTTCCACTATGTCTGGCAGGGAGAAACTGTGCCAGCACAGAAAACATCTCCCATCGTGTTTTTGAGGTTGCAGAAAGGTGTGCAGAGTGTTTTGCAAGAAGAGAGAGAAAGTTGTCCAAAACAGCTTCCAATGGAATGTTCATGTGATTGGAAAAGGCAGGAGAGTGCAAAGGTACTGTTGTCTATCAGTTGGCAAGCTGCGCACACAATGCCAGTGTTGTACAGCTTCCTTATTCACCTTTCCGAAGCTGCCGCTCTCTACGGCTGGCGGAGGTGAAGAAGCGGCTTCTTCGCGCAAAGACGATTGTGCCGCTCACAGTGCTCTCCTGAGCACGGCTTTTGCCGAAAGACGCCCGGGAGCGGCGCTTAGCTCCGGAGAGCATCGTACCTTGGTCTCTAGCGTCTTTTGTAGTCTACATCTTAGCAGAAAGCTTTTCCACTATGTCTGGCAGGGAGAAACTGTGCCAGCACAGAAAACATCTCCCATCGTGTTTTTGAGGTTGCAGAAAGGTGTGCAGAGTGTTTTGCAAGAAGAGAGAGAAAGTTGTCCAAAACAGCTTCCAATGGAATGTTCATGTGATTGGAAAAGGCAGGAGAGTGCAAAGGTACTGTTGTCTATCAGTTGGCAAGCTGCGCACACAATGCCAGTGTTGTACAGCTTCCTTCTTCACCTTTCCGAAGCTGCCGCTCTCTCCGGCTGGCGGAGGCGAAGAAGCGGCTTCTTCGCGCAAAGACGATTGTGCCGCTCACAGAGCTCTCCGGAGCGCGGCTTCTGCCGAAAGACGCCCGGGAGCGGCGCTTAGCTCCGGAGAGCATCGTACCTTGGTCTTTAGCGTCTTTTGTAGTCTACATCTTAGCAGAAAGCTTTTCCACTATGTCTGGCAGGGAGAAACTGTGCCAGCACAGAAAACATCTCCCATCGTGTTTTTGAGGTTGCAGAAAGGTGTGCAGAGTGTTTTGCAAGAAGAGAGAGAAAGTTGTCCAAAACAGCTTCCAATGGAATGTTCATGTGATTGGAAAAGGAAGGAGAGTGCAAAGGTACTGTTGTCTATCAGTTGGCAAGCTGCGCACACAATGCCAGTGTTGTACAGCTTCCTTCTTCACCTTTCCGAAGCTGCCGCTCTCTCCGGCTGGCGGAAGCGAAGAAGCGGCTTCTTCGCGCAAAGACGATTGTGCCGCTCACAGTGCTCTCCTTAGCGCGGCTTTTGCCGAAAGACGCCCGGGAGCGGCGCTTAGCTCCGGAGAGCATCGTACCTTGGTCTTTAGCGTCTTTTGTAGTCTACATCTGAGCAGAAAGCTTTTCCACTATGTCTGGCAGGGAGAAACTGTGCCAGCACAGAAAACATCTCCCATCGTGTTTTTCAGGTTGCAGAAAGGTGTGCAGAGTGTTTTGCAAGAAGAGAGAGAAAGTCGTCCAAAACAGCTTCCAATGGAATATTCATGAGATTGGAAAAGGCAGGAGATTGCAAAGGTACTGTTTTCTATCAGTTGGCAAGCTGCGCACACAATGCCGGTGTTGTACAGCTTCCTTCTTCACCTTTCCGAAGCTGCCGCTCTCTCCGGCTGGCGGAGGCGAAGAAGCGGCTTCTTCGCGCAAAGACGATTGTGCCGCTCACAGTGCTCTCCTGAGCGCGGCTTCTGCCGAAAGACGCCCGGGAGCGGCGCTTAGCTCCGGAGAGCATCGTACCTTGGTCTTTAGCGTCTTTTGTAGTCTACATCTTAGCAGAAAGCTTTTCCACTATGTCTGGCAGGGAGAAACTGTGCCAGCACAGAAAACATCTCCCATCGTGTTTTTGAGGTTGCATAGGGGTCTGCCAAGTGTTTGGCAGGAAGAAAAGGAAAGTTGTCCAAAACAGCTTCCAATGGAATGTTCATGTGATTGGAAAAGGCAGGAGAGTGCAAAGGTACTGTTGTCTATCAGTTGGCAAGCTGCGCACACAATGCCAGTGTTGTACAGCTTCCTTCTTCACCTTTCCGAAGCTGCCGCTCTCTCCGGCTGGCGGAGGCGAAGAAGCGGCTTCTTGGCGCAATGACGATTGTGCCGCTCACAGTGCTCTCCGGAGCGCGGCTTCTGCCGAAAGACGCCCGGGAGCTGCGCTTAGCTCCGGAGAGCATCGTACCTTGGTCTTTAGCGTCTTTTGTAGTCTACATCTTAGCAGAAAGCTTTTCCACTATGTCTGGCAGGGAGAAACTGTGCCAGCACAGAAAACATCTCCCATCGTGTTTTTGAGGTTGCAGAAAGGTGTGCAGAGTGTTTTGCAAGAAGAGAGAGAAAGTTGTCCAAAACAGCTTCCAATGGAATGTTCATGTGATTGGAAAAGGCAGGAGAGTGCAAAGGTACTGTTTTGTATCAGTTGGCAAGCTGCGCACACAATGCCAGTGTTGTAGAGCTTCCTTCTTCACCTTTCCGAAGCTGCCGCTCTCTCCGGCTGGCGGAGGCGAAGAAGCAGCTTCTTCGCGCAAAGACGATTGTGCCGCGCACAGTGCTCTCCGGAGCGCGGCTTTTGCCGAAAGACGCCTGGGAGCGGCGCTTAGCTCCGGAGAGCATCGTGCCTTGCTCTCTAGCGTCTTTTGTAGTCTACATCTTAGCAGAAAGCTTTTCCACTATGTCTGGCAGGGAGAAACTGTGCCAGCACAGAAAATATCTCCCATCGTGTTTTTGAGGTTGCATAGGGGTCTGCCAAGTGTTTGGCAGGAAGAAAAGGAAAGTTGTCCAAAACAGCTTCCAATGGAATGTTCATGTGATTGGAAAAGGCAGGAGAGTGCAAAGGTACTGTTGTCTATCAGTTGGCAAGCTGCGCACACAATGCCAGTGTTGTACAGCTTCCTTCTTCACCTTTCCGAAGCTGCCGCTCTCTCCGGCTGGCGGAGGCGAAGAAGCGGCTTCTTCGCGCAAAGACGATTGTGCCGCTCACAGTGCTCTCCGGAGCGCGGCTTCTGCCGAAAGACGCCCGGGAGCGGCGCTTAGCTCCGGAGAGCATCGTACCTTGGTCTTTAGCGTCTTTTGTAGTCTACATCTTAGCAGAAAGCTTTTCCACTATGTCTGGCAGGGAGAAACTGTGCCAGCACAGAAAACATCTCCCATCGTGTTTTTGAGGTTGCAGAAAGGTGTGCAGAGTGTTTTGCAAGAAGAGAGAGAAAGTCGTCCAAAACAGCTTCCAATGGAATATTAATGAGATTGGAAAAGGCAGGAGATTGCAAAGGTACTGTTTTCTATCAGTTGGCAAGCTGCGCACACAATGCCGGTGTTGTACAGCTTCCTTCTTCACCTTTCCGAAGCTGCCGCTCTCTCCGGCTGGCGGAGGCGAAGAAGCGGCTTCTTCGCGCAAAGACGATTGTGCCGCTCACAGTGCTCTCCGGAGCGCGGCTTCTGCCGAAAGACGCCCGGGAGCGGCGCTTAGCTCCGGAGAGGATCGTACCTTGGTCTTTAGCGTCTTTTGTAGTCTACATCTTAGCAGAAAGCTTTTCCACTATGTCTGGCAGGGAGAAACTGTGCCAGCACAGAAAACATCTCCCATCGTGTTTTTGAGGTTGCAGAAAGGTGTGCAGAGTGTTTTGCAAGAAGAGAGAGAAAGTTGTCCAAAACAGCTTCCAATGGAATGTTCATGTGATTGGAAAAGGCAGGAGAGTGCAAAGGTACTGTTGTCTATCAGTTGGCAAGCTGCGCACACAATGCCAGTGTTGTACAGCTTCCTTCTTCACCTTTCCGAAGCTGCCGCTCTCTCCGGCTGGCGGAGGCGAAGAAGCGGCTTCTTCGCGCAATGACGATTGTGCCGCTCACAGTGCTCTCCGGAGCGCGGCTTCTGCCGAAAGACGCCCGGGAGCGGCGCTTAGCTCCGGAGAGCATCGTACCTTGGTCTTTAGCGTCTTTTGTAGTCTACATCTTAGCAGAAAGCTTTTCCACTATGTCTGGCAGGGAGAAACTGTGCCAGCACAGAAAACATCTCCCATCGTGTTTTTGAGGTTGCAGAAAGGTGTGCAGAGTGTTTTGCAAGAAGAGAGAGAAAGTTGTCCAAAACAGCTTCCAATGGAATGTTCATGTGATTGGAAAAGGCAGGAGAGTGCAAAGGTACTGTTGTCTATCAGTTGGCAAGCTGCGCACACAATGCCAGTGTTGTACAGCTTCCTTATTCACCTTTCCGAAGCTGCCGCTCTCTACGGCTGGCGGAGGTGAAGAAGCGGCTTCTTCGCGCAAAGACGATTGTGCCGCTCACAGTGCTCTCCTGAGCACGGCTTTTGCCGAAAGACGCCCGGGAGCGGCGCTTAGCTCCGGAGAGCATCGTACCTTGGTCTCTAGCGTCTTTTGTAGTCTACATCTTAGCAGAAAGCTTTTCCACTATGTCTGGCAGGGAGAAACTGTGCCAGCACAGAAAACATCTCCCATCGTGTTTTTGAGGTTGCAGAAAGGTGTGCAGAGTGTTTTGCAAGAAGAGAGAGAAAGTTGTCCAAAACAGCTTCCAATGGAATGTTCATGTGATTGGAAAAGGCAGGAGAGTGCAAAGGTACTGTTGTCTATCAGTTGGCAAGCTGCGCACACAATGCCAGTGTTGTACAGCTTCCTTCTTCACCTTTCCGAAGCTGCCGCTCTCTCCGGCTGGCGGAGGCGAAGAAGCGGCTTCTTCGCGCAAAGACGATTGTGCCGCTCACAGAGCTCTCCGGAGCGCGGCTTCTGCCGAAAGACGCCCGGGAGCGGCGCTTAGCTCCGGAGAGCATCGTACCTTGGTCTTTAGCGTCTTTTGTAGTCTACATCTTAGCAGAAAGCTTTTCCACTATGTCTGGCAGGGAGAAACTGTGCCAGCACAGAAAACATCTCCCATCGTGTTTTTGAGGTTGCAGAAAGGTGTGCAGAGTGTTTTGCAAGAAGAGAGAGAAAGTTGTCCAAAACAGCTTCCAATGGAATGTTCATGTGATTGGAAAAGGAAGGAGAGTGCAAAGGTACTGTTGTCTATCAGTTGGCAAGCTGCGCACACAATGCCAGTGTTGTACAGCTTCCTTCTTCACCTTTCCGAAGCTGCCGCTCTCTCTGGCTGGCGGAGGTGAAGAAGCGGCTTCTTGGCGCAAAGACGATTGTGCCGCTCACAGTGCTCTCCGGAGCGCGGCTTCTGCCGAAAGACGCCCGGGAGCGGCGCTTAGCTCCGGAGAGCATCGTACCTTGGTCTTTAGCGTCTTTTGTAGTCTACATCTTAGCAGAAAGCTTTTCCACTATGTCTGGCAGGGAGAAACTGTGCCAGCACAGAAAACATCTCCCATCGTGTTTTTGAGGTTGCAGAAAGGTGTGCCGAGTGTTTTGCAAGAAGAGAGAGAAAATTGTCCAAAACAGCTTCCAATGGAATGTTCATGTGATTGGAAAAGGCAGGAGAGTGCAAAGGTACTGTTGTCTATCAGTTGGCAAGCTGCGCACACAATGCCAGTGTTGTACAGCTTCCTTCTTCACCTTTCCGAAGCTGCCGCTCTCTCCGGCTGGCGGAAGCGAAGAAGCGGCTTCTTCGCGCAAAGACGATTGTGCCGCTCACAGTGCTCTCCTTAGCGCGGCTTCTGCCGAAAGACGCCCGGGAGCGGCGCTTAGCTCCGGAGAGCATCGTACCTTGGTCTTTAGCGTCTTTTGTAGTCTACATCTGAGCAGAAAGCTTTTCCACTATGTCTGGCAGGGAGAAACTGTGCCAGCACAGAAAACATCTCCCATCGTCTTTTTCAGGTTGCAGAAAGGTGTGCAGAGTGTTTTGCAAGAAGAGAGAGAAAGTTGTCCAAAACAGCTTCCAATGGAATGTTCATGTGATTGGAAAAGGCAGGAGAGTGCAAAGGTACTGTTTTCTATCAGTTGGCAAGCTGCGCACACAATGCCAGTGTTGTACAGCTTCCTTCTTCACCTTTCCGAAGCTGCCGCTCTCTCTGGCTGGCGGAGGTGAAGAAGCGGCTTCTTCGCGCAAAGACGATAGTGCCGCTCACAGTGATCTCCTGAGCACGGCTTTTGCCGAAAGACGCCCGGGAGCGGCGCTTAGCTCCGGAGAGCATCGTACCTTGGTCTCTAGCGTCTTTTGTAGTCTACATCTTAGCAGAAAGCTTTTCCACTATGTCTGGCAGGGAGAAACTGTGCCAGCACAGAAAACATCTCCCATCGTGTTTTTGAGGTTGCAGAAAGGTGTGCAGAGTGTTTTGCAAGAAGAGAGACAAAGTTGTCCAAAACAGCTTCCAATGGAATGTTCATGTGATTGGAAAAGGCAGGAGAGTGCAAAGGTACTGTTGTCTATCAGTTGGCAAGCTGCGCACACAATGCCAGCGTTGTACAGCTTCCTTCTTCACCTTTCCGAAGCTGCTCCTCTCTCCGGCTGGCGGAGGCGAAGAAGCGGCTTCTTGGCGCAAAGACGATTATGCCGCTAACAGTGCTCTCCGGAGCGCGGCTTCTGCCGAAAGACGCCCGGGAGCGGCGCTTAGCTCCGGAGAGCATCGTACCTTGGTCTCTAGCGTCTTTTGTAGTCTACATCTTAGCAGAAAGCTTTTCCACTATGTCTGGCAGGGAGAAACTGTGCCAGCACAGAAAACATCTCCCATCGTGTTTTTGAGGTTGCAGAAAGGTGTGCTAAGTGTTTTGCAAGAAGAGAGAGAAAGTTGTCCAAAACAGCTTCCAATGGAATGTTCATGTGATTGGAAAAGGCAGGAGAGTGCAAAGGTACTGTTTTCTATCAGTTGGCAAGCTGCGCACACAATGCCAGTGTTGTAGAGCTCCCTTCTTCACCTTTCCGAAGCTGCCGCTCTCTCCGGCTGGCGGAGGCGAAGAAGCAGCTTCTTCGCGCAAAGACGATTGTGCCGCTCACAGTGCTCTCCTGATTGCGGCTTCTGCCGAAAAACGCCCGGGAGCGGCGCTTAGCTCCGGAGAGCATCGTACCTTGGTCTCTAGCGTCTTTTGTAGTCTACATCTTAGCAGAAAGCTTTTCCACTATGTCTGGCAGGGAGAAACTGTGCCAGCACAGAAAACATCTCCCATCGTGTTTTTGAGGTTGCAGAAAGGTGTGCAGAGTGTTTTGCAAGAAGAGAGAGAAAGTCGTCCAAAACAGCTTCCAATGGAATATTAATGAGATTGGAAAAGGCAGGAGATTGCAAAGGTAGTGTTTTCTATCAGTTGGCAAGCTGCGCACACAATGCCGGTGTTGTACAGCTTCCTTCTTCACCTTTCCGAAGCTGCCGCTCTCTCCGGCTGGCGGAGGCGAAGAAGCGGCTTCTTCGCGCAAAGACGATTGTGCCGCTCACAGTGCTCTCCTGAGCGCGGCTTCTGCCGAAAGACGCCCGGGAGCGGAGCTTAGCTCCGGAGAGGATCGTACCTTGGTCTTTAGCGTCTTTTGTAGTCTACATCTTAGCAGAAAGCTTTTCCACTATGTCTGGCAGGGAGAAACTGTGCCAGCACAGAAAACATCTCCCATCGTGTTTTTGAGGTTGCAGAAAGGTGTGCAGAGTGTTTTGCAAGAAGAGAGAGAAAGTTGTCCAAAACAGCTTCCAATGGAATGTTCATGTGATTGGAAAAGGCAGGAGAGTGCAAAGGTACTGTTTTGTATCAGTTGGCAAGCTGCGCACACAATGCCAGTGTTGTACAGCTTCCTTCTTCACCTTTCCGAAGCTGCCGCTCTCTCCGGCTGGCGGAGGCGAAGAAGCGGCTTCTTCGCGCAATGACGATTGTGCCGCTCACAGTGCTCTCCGGAGCGCGGCTTCTGCCGAAAGACGCCCGGGAGCTGCGCTTAGCTCCGGAGAGCATCGTACCTTGGTCTTTAGCGTCTTTTGTAGTCTACATCTTAGCAGAAAGCTTTTCCACTATGTCTGGCAGGGAGAAACTGTGCCAGCACAGAAAACATCTCCCATCGTGTTTTTGAGGTTGCAGAAAGGTGTGCAGAGTGTTTTGCAAGAAGAGAGAGAAAGTTGTCCAAAACAGCTTCCAATGGAATGTTCATGTGATTGGAAAAGGCAGGAGAGTGCAAAGGTACTGTTGTCTATCAGTTGGCAAGCTGCGCACACAATGCCAGTATTGTACAGCTTCCTTCTTCACCTTTCCGAAGCTGCCGCTCTCTCCGGCTGGCGGAGGCGAAGAAGCAGCTTCTTCGCGCAAAGACGATTGTGCCGCTCACAGTGCTCTCCGGAGCGCGGCTTTTGCCTAAAGACGCCTGGGAGCGGCGCTTAGCTCCGGAGAGCATCGTGCCTTGCTCTCTAGCGTCTTTTGTAGTCTACATCTTAGCAGAAAGCTTTTCCACTATGTCTGGCAGGGAGAAACTGTGCCAGCACAGAAAACATCTCCCATCGTGTTTTTGAGGTTGCAGAAAGGTGTGCAGAGTGTTTTGCAAGAAGAGAGAGAAAGTTGTCCAAAACAGCTTCCAATGGAATGTTCATGTGATTGGAAAAGGCAGGAGAGTGCAAAGGTACTGTTGTCTATCAGTTGGCAAGCTGCGCACACAATGCCAGTGTTGTACAGCTTCCTTCTTCACCTTTCCGAAGCTGCCGCTCTCTCCGGCTGGCGGAGGCGAAGAAGCGGCTTCTTCGCGCAATGACGATTGTGCCGCTCACAGTGCTCTCCGGAGCGCGGCTTCTGCCGAAAGACGCCCGGGAGCGGAGCTTAGCTCCGGAGAGCATCGTACCTTGGTCTTTAGCGTCTTTTGTAGTCTACATCTGAGCAGAAAGCTTTTCCACTATGTCTGGCAGGGAGAAACTGTGCCAGCACAGAAAACATCTCCCATCGTGTTTTTGAGGTTGCACAGGGGTCTGCCAAGTGTTTTGCAAGAAGAAGGAGAAAGTTGTCCAAAACAGCTTCCAATGGAATGTTCATGTGATTGGAAAAGGCAGGAGAGTGCAAAGGTACTGTTGTCTATCAGTTGGCAAGCTGCGCACACAATGCCAGTGTTGTACAGCTTCCTTCTTCACCTTTCCGAAGCTGCCGCTCTCTCCGGCTGGCGGAGGCGAAGAAGCGGCTTCTTCGCGCAAAGACGATTGTGCCGCTCACAGAGCTCTCCGGAGCGCGGCTTCTGCCGAAAGACGCCCGGGAGCGGCGCTTAGCTCCGGAGAGCATCGTACCTTGGTCTTTAGCGTCTTTTGTAGTCTACATCTTAGCAGAAAGCTTTTCCACTATGTCTGGCAGGGAGAAACTGTGCCAGCACAGAAAACATCTCCCATCGTGTTTTTGAGGTTGCAGAAAGGTGTGCAGAGTGTTTTGCAAGAAGAGAGAGAAAGTTGTCCAAAACAGCTTCCAATGGAATGTTCATGTGATTGGAAAAGGAAGGAGAGTGCAAAGGTACTGTTGTCTATCAGTTGGCAAGCTGCGCACACAATGCCAGTGTTGTACAGCTTCCTTCTTCACCTTTCCGAAGCTGCCGCTCTCTCTGGCTGGCGGAGGTGAAGAAGCGGCTTCTTGGCGCAAAGACGATTGTGCCGCTCACAGTGCTCTCCGGAGCGCGGCTTCTGCCGAAAGACGCCCGGGAGCGGCGCTTAGCTCCGGAGAGCATCGTACCTTGGTCTTTAGCGTCTTTTGTAGTCTACATCTTAGCAGAAAGCTTTTCCACTATGTCTGGCAGGGAGAAACTGTGCCAGCACAGAAAACATCTCCCATCGTGTTTTTGAGGTTGCAGAAAGGTGTGCCGAGTGTTTTGCAAGAAGAGAGAGAAAATTGTCCAAAACAGCTTCCAATGGAATGTTCATGTGATTGGAAAAGGCAGGAGAGTGCAAAGGTACTGTTGTCTATCAGTTGGCAAGCTGCGCACACAATGCCAGTGTTGTACAGCTTCCTTCTTCACCTTTCCGAAGCTGCCGCTCTCTCCGGCTGGCGGAAGCGAAGAAGCGGCTTCTTCGCGCAAAGACGATTGTGCCGCTCACAGTGCTCTCCTTAGCGCGGCTTTTGCCGAAAGACGCCCGGGAGCGGCGCTTAGCTCCGGAGAGCATCGTACCTTGGTCTTTAGCGTCTTTTGTAGTCTACATCTGAGCAGAAAGCTTTTCCACTATGTCTGGCAGGGAGAAACTGTGCCAGCACAGAAAACATCTCCCATCGTGTTTTTCAGGTTGCAGAAAGGTGTGCAGAGTGTTTTGCAAGAAGAGAGAGAAAGTCGTCCAAAACAGCTTCCAATGGAATATTCATGAGATTGGAAAAGGCAGGAGATTGCAAAGGTACTGTTTTCTATCAGTTGGCAAGCTGCGCACACAATGCCGGTGTTGTACAGCTTCCTTCTTCACCTTTCCGAAGCTGCCGCTCTCTCCGGCTGGCGGAGGCGAAGAAGCGGCTTCTTCGCGCAAAGACGATTGTGCCGCTCACAGTGCTCTCCTGAGCGCGGCTTCTGCCGAAAGACGCCCGGGAGCGGCGCTTAGCTCCGGAGAGCATCGTACCTTGGTCTTTAGCGTCTTTTGTAGTCTACATCTTAGCAGAAAGCTTTTCCACTATGTCTGGCAGGGAGAAACTGTGCCAGCACAGAAAACATCTCCCATCGTGTTTTTGAGGTTGCATAGGGGTCTGCCAAGTGTTTGGCAGGAAGAAAAGGAAAGTTGTCCAAAACAGCTTCCAATGGAATGTTCATGTGATTGGAAAAGGCAGGAGAGTGCAAAGGTACTGTTGTCTATCAGTTGGCAAGCTGCGCACACAATGCCAGTGTTGTACAGCTTCCTTCTTCACCTTTCCGAAGCTGCCGCTCTCTCCGGCTGGCGGAGGCGAAGAAGCGGCTTCTTGGCGCAATGACGATTGTGCCGCTCACAGTGCTCTCCGGAGCGCGGCTTCTGCCGAAAGACGCCCGGGAGCTGCGCTTAGCTCCGGAGAGCATCGTACCTTGGTCTTTAGCGTCTTTTGTAGTCTACATCTTAGCAGAAAGCTTTTCCACTATGTCTGGCAGGGAGAAACTGTGCCAGCACAGAAAACATCTCCCATCGTGTTTTTGAGGTTGCAGAAAGGTGTGCAGAGTGTTTTGCAAGAAGAGAGAGAAAGTTGTCCAAAACAGCTTCCAATGGAATGTTCATGTGATTGGAAAAGGCAGGAGAGTGCAAAGGTACTGTTTTGTATCAGTTGGCAAGCTGCGCACACAATGCCAGTGTTGTAGAGCTTCCTTCTTCACCTTTCCGAAGCTGCCGCTCTCTCCGGCTGGCGGAGGCGAAGAAGCAGCTTCTTCGCGCAAAGACGATTGTGCCGCGCACAGTGCTCTCCGGAGCGCGGCTTTTGCCGAAAGACGCCTGGGAGCGGCGCTTAGCTCCGGAGAGCATCGTGCCTTGCTCTCTAGCGTCTTTTGTAGTCTACATCTTAGCAGAAAGCTTTTCCACTATGTCTGGCAGGGAGAAACTGTGCCAGCACAGAAAATATCTCCCATCGTGTTTTTGAGGTTGCATAGGGGTCTGCCAAGTGTTTGGCAGGAAGAAAAGGAAAGTTGTCCAAAACAGCTTCCAATGGAATGTTCATGTGATTGGAAAAGGCAGGAGAGTGCAAAGGTACTGTTGTCTATCAGTTGGCAAGCTGCGCACACAATGCCAGTGTTGTACAGCTTCCTTCTTCACCTTTCCGAAGCTGCCGCTCTCTCCGGCTGGCGGAGGCGAAGAAGCGGCTTCTTCGCGCAAAGACGATTGTGCCGCTCACAGTGCTCTCCGGAGCGCGGCTTCTGCCGAAAGACGCCCGGGAGCGGCGCTTAGCTCCGGAGAGCATCGTACCTTGGTCTTTAGCGTCTTTTGTAGTCTACATCTTAGCAGAAAGCTTTTCCACTATGTCTGGCAGGGAGAAACTGTGCCAGCACAGAAAACATCTCCCATCGTGTTTTTGAGGTTGCAGAAAGGTGTGCAGAGTGTTTTGCAAGAAGAGAGAGAAAGTCATCCAAAACAGCTTCCAATGGAATATTAATGAGATTGGAAAAGGCAGGAGATTGCAAAGGTACTGTTTTCTATCAGTTGGCAAGCTGCGCACACAATGCCGGTGTTGTACAGCTTCCTTCTTCACCTTTCCGAAGCTGCCGCTCTATCCGGCTGGCGGAGGCGAAGAAGCGGCTTCTTCGCGCAAAGACGATTGTGCCGCTCACAGTGCTCTCCGGAGCGCGGCTTCTGCCGAAAGACGCCCGGGAGCGGCGCTTAGCTCCGGAGAGGATCGTACCTTGGTCTTTAGCGTCTTTTGTAGTCTACATCTTAGCAGAAAGCTTTTCCACTATGTCTGGCAGGGAGAAACTGTGCCAGCACAGAAAACATCTCCCATCGTGTTTTTGAGGTTGCAGAAAGGTGTGCAGAGTGTTTTGCAGAGAAGAGAGAGAAAGTTGTCCAAAACAGCTTCCAATGGAATGTTCATGTGATTGGAAAAGGCAGGAGAGTGCAAAGGTACTGTTGTCTATCAGTTGGCAAGCTGCGCACACAATGCCAGTGTTGTACAGCTTCCTTCTTCACCTTTCCGAAGCTGCCGCTCTCTCCGGCTGGCGGAGGCGAAGAAGCGGCTTCTTCGCGCAATGACGATTGTGCCGCTCACAGTGCTCTCCGGAGCGCGGCTTCTGCCGAAAGACGCCCGGGAGCGGCGCTTAGCTCCGGAGAGCATCGTACCTTGGTCTTTAGCGTCTTTTGTAGTCTACATCTTAGCAGAAAGCTTTTCCACTATGTCTGGCAGGGAGAAACTGTGCCAGCACAGAAAACATCTCCCATCGTGTTTTTGAGGTTGCAGAAAGGTGTGCAGAGTGTTTTGCAAGAAGAGAGAGAAAGTTGTCCAAAACAGCTTCCAATGGAATGTTCATGTGATTGGAAAAGGCAGGAGAGTGCAAAGGTACTGTTGTCTATCAGTTGGCAAGCTGCGCACACAATGCCAGTGTTGTACAGCTTCCTTATTCACCTTTCCGAAGCTGCCGCTCTCTACGGCTGGCGGAGGTGAAGAAGCGGCTTCTTCGCGCAAAGACGATTGTGCCGCTCACAGTGCTCTCCTGAGCACGGCTTTTGCCGAAAGACGCCCGGGAGCGGCGCTTAGCTCCGGAGAGCATCGTACCTTGGTCTCTAGCGTCTTTTGTAGTCTACATCTTAGC